>NC_135327.1:185993501-186309000 GCF_023851605.1 Tamandua tetradactyla
TGGAGGCATGAGTAATGACCCACAAATTGACTTTTTATCTTTTCTTTTTGTAGGTGCATGGTCCAGGAATGATTTTTTTAAAAAAAGGAACTTAAAAATATTTGCCAGTTATTTAAGTATGTTAAATATTGCATGTTCCTGAGGCCACAGAAATTGATAGATATAGTGATGTCACTTGTGGGGCCAAGGGACGTCCCACCTGCTTGGCTCCTGCTCACAGAGAACATGAGCTGCTAAACCTCCCAGTATTGTCTTAATGCTGCCATGGGCATGAGGCTTCTCTGCTGGGTGGCCCTCAGTCTCCTGGGGACAGGTGAGTCCTCAGGAAGCCAATCAATTTCTGTGTGTGTGTACATGTGCATGTGCATGCATGCATATGTACTCATGTGCTGAATCTAACTACTGTCCTCTTTCTGTTCTCAAATTCTGTCTCCACAGATCACACAGGTGCTGGAGTCTCTCAGTCCCCCAGGCACAGGGTTGCAGAGGCTGGGCAGGCTGTGGAGCTCAGGTGTGATCCAATTTCTGGCCATACTGCTCTTTTTTGGTACCGTCAGACTCTGGAGCAGGGCCTGGAGTTTTTGATTTACTTCGAAAACACCGATGAAGCAGACAAGTCAGGGATGCCTGAAAATCGATTCTTTGCTGAGAGGACCGATGGATCTTATTCCATTCTGAAGATCCAGCCTGCAAAGCAGGAAGACTCAGCCGTGTATCTCTGCGCCAGCAGCTTAGCCACAGTGTGCAGTAGTCACTTCCTTCCTGTTCACAAACCTCACACTTCTCTCTCTTGCAGTTCCTAGAAAATGCACACAGAGGCCTTTCTTGGTTCTCTACTCCCCAAGGCAAAGAAGTAGATTTGGACATCAATTGTCCTTTGGGTAGAAGGGCACCATAGATTAACTGTGGAAATACTGTGGCTGTAAATGTTGGGTGGTTGGAAATAATCATGGCTTGCTGGATTCCAAGGAGAACTCAGAGCAGCTCAGTGCTCCAAGACCAGGACTGAACATTCAGCTCTCCTGGTCAGGGGAAAGCAGTCTTCTAAAGGACGATGTGGTTGCTACCCATATATACAAGCTTTGGCTCAGTATAGTCAACTATGCCTCCTCTACATTTGCTGACAGCATCTGAAAAACTTGGAGCTACATCCTAAGGCACATTCTGTTTTCTCAAGATTTTTCCAGGCTTGTCACACTGAAACTTTTCTGTAATAAAGTATGAAGCTGGTCTTCCTGTTCCAAGTAAAGGCCTTTACTACTTTCATAGCAGTTAACTGATAAATACAATAAAGTTAGTATGATTTTATTTTCTTTACTTGGCTTAAGCAACCCATTTTCTTTATGCTGATCTCCTTCTCTCACTGCCCCTGTCCTGATGGTTAGGCTGAAGCCTACTTTCACAATCACTCTTCGTGATTTCCTGAGTAAGTCTGATTTCAAGACACTGAGTGTTTTGATTGCTCGCCTGGCCATTTGATTTGAAATAATTTCACTTCGATGTTTAATTCAAGAAGATATGGCATTTTATTTATAATCATAATCCCTATTCCTTTTTATTTGTTCATTAATAAAATCTTTGGCCAACTGTGGATGAAGCTGTAGTTTGTATCTAGGAAGTCTAAAGTCATGACCTGAGCTGATATAATTATGGAGCTTGGGTCCCTGGGAGTCCTCAGAGACAGCCCAATGCTCAAAGATTGGGACTGAATACCCCAAGGTCAGCCATGCAGGAGGCATCCCAAGGTCACCTTGAATGACTGTTCAGGGCATGAAAGTGTCCTGACCTGCAGTGGCTGAGAACATCCAATTTCTTTCCCCACAGAATGAGGGTCCTTGGCCAGGTGTTGTCCAGTTACATTTAAACTGTGACATCATGAAAGGACTCCTTCCCCTCTTACTCTGTGACTCCCAAGAGTGAGAAAAGCCCGGGCATGGATGGGAATGCCCTGTCCTTGGGTTGCCATCCCAGGGATATTCTCCCTCAGTCTTGCATTCAACGCTGCCATCTTCATCCTCATGACCTCTGTGACACCTAGATATGTAATGAGACAAGCCATGATGTATAGATCTGAACAGAACACAGACCACAGTATTCAACACTGGCATGAGAGAAGATATAATAAAGACCAGTAATACTTCTTTACACCAATTATGAACTTACAAGGGAAAAGCAAGAGAAAATTTTATTAATGAACAAATAACAAGCAATAGGAGCCCAATTCAATATAAAAATATCCTACCTTCTTGGATTAGAGAAGAGAAACACTTCAGGAAATTATTTCAAATCCAAAGACCAAGGACTTCCCCACCAGCCAGAATGAGGCTCTGCTCTGTACTTCTGACAGGTCCTCAACCAGTTTCAGGTAACTCAGAATCCTTTCTCTGCACAGTGTCTTTTCGTCCATTTATGATAAGGTCACACGCTTTGACCTCAACGTGAAGAGAAGTGGGCAGCGGCTATAGTTGCTGCTGCTCATTTTTATAGTGACCAAGTAATAAACATTGAAGAACTGTGGAAAATTTTGCTTATATGGCTGGGGATGGTGCAGTGGTATAAGGAAGCCCTGTTCAGTGAAGTCATGTTGATAACTTGAAGAGCCATGGTGAGGGTTGTCTACCCCAACTCCAAGAGAACAGGTTTATCAACACACCACTGGAGTGTTGTCAAGACCACTATGTCACTGTTAGGTCATGCTTTGTGGGGCCAACAGGGCTCAAAATTCCCTTCCCCTCTGCTCTTGCCCATGGAAGTCATGATCTGAGAGAGCCTTCATCAAGTCCTTTTCTTAGCTGGCCCCAGGATCCCTTGTGTGTGGCTCTGTCTCTAATGGGCAGGCCTGTCCCAAAAGTGATTTGATAGTGGCACCAAACCATTTCTTTATTTTGTTTATAAATCATTTTTCCTTCTACAAAATATACAGATGCCAAGAGTCACCAGCTCCTGAAATAGGGGTAGAGGTAAACAGTAGCTCTGGGCTGTGAATCAGTTTATGGCCACACCATCCTATTATGATACTGACAGGCTCTGGGGAAATGACTGATTTAGTTTGGAAACCAGGCAGACCCAGACCCATCAGGAATGCCCCAGGATCTGTTCTCAGCTGAGGTGACAGAAGGATCACAGTCCCCTTTAATATGTTTCCAGTTCTCCAAGCTGGAATATGACCCCTCTGCCTTGCAGTCACAGGAACTTGCCCAAGATAGAGAGAACAACTATCTCTGGGAGCAAAACCACCAGGGTTCCTTCCCCCCGGTTCCCCACAGCTTTCAAGTATAGGACATGGGTGTGGGCTCTGTCTGTCCCAGGGGAGAAGTAGGCCTTACAATTAAGCTTGTCTAGGAATGAAGGTGGGAGCTGAGTTTCTGGGATTCTTCTAAAATATTTTACAGAATTTTCTTTGATTTCTGCCTTATCCTAAAATCTCACCACTTAGGAGAGCAGTTTCTTTGCGGCTGTTTGGTTTATGACACTTGGGAAGATTTCTGTGCTTAAAATATATCCAGAAATCATTACACTTCGGCAACATTTCTGTTCAGATATAACCTGCTACAACAAAAGAAACAGCAATAATTGCCAAGTGTTTAAAAGCAGTTGCTGCACATATCCCATGTCAAGACACTGTTAAGGTATTGTGAAGAATTTTTTGAAAGGAATTTGTTCATTGCTCTCACCCACATTTCAGTCTAGTTGGAATGAAAAGGCATAGAGGTAGAAGGTGTGTGATTAACCCATGAGAAAGGTCTATGCCAATTATTGTGGAATTTCAAAAGAGGGAGAGATCATTTGTGCTTCAAAGAGTGCTAAACAGGAAGGAGCAGTATGCCCACGGTGAGCCAGGAGGAAGAACAGTTTCTTTAAGGAAGTTTATCTAGGGCTGGAGAGAGCATTGCAGGAGAAAATCCTTGGAAATGAAAATGGTACATTTGGGCTCACACATAAGAGAGTAAAGGAGAAATTAGGTAAATCAGGTCACAGTCCCCTGGCAGATTCAGCTTCCCAAAGCTGTTTTTCATCAGTCTCCTTATCTCCCACCACTCTTCTGCTTCTTTCAGAATCATCTCTTCTCTCCTCGCCGCGCACATCAGCAGATGCTCATTGTACCAATTATTCATGCAGTGGAGAACACCCTTTGCTGATTTTAATTCCACCCATCCTTTTTCTCCCATTGGATATTATTTCCTCCGTGGATGTTTACTGTTCTGTAACATCACCTGTATTTTTCTTATATTCCAATTGTACTTTTCGTTCCTGCACATTTGAATCCATCTTGAAGGTAATATAAGTATCTTCCTAGTCCTTTGCTGATCTATATTTATTGGGGTTTCATTATCTCTTTTGGAGGGGAGGAAGCTGGGAGGTGAGGCATTTTTGTATATCTTTAGCAATGTAGATAACTTCAAGTTCTGTGTTTTCTTCCTAGTTTAGACTAGATATTATTTCCTTTCATTCCTCTTATTCCTTTCTCTTTCAAATGATAGCTTTAAGGGAGAAAATCCCTGTTGCACTGTAATTGTCAGCTGTGTGATAGAGAAGTGGAATGAAGCTGCAATATTAAGCATAACAGCTCAAAGGAATAGAATTAGGGTCAGGGTCAGTGTGGGACTAGGATTTAAGGAAGCTGATCATAAAATTTCCTGGATGTTATTTCTGGAATATTCTTCCTGTCGACTATGCAGACACTTCTCAGCATTCGGATCTCCTACTACTGCAGAAGGGATAAGCAATGATGAAACTTCATTTAGTGGCCACAAGATGGCACCATGGTGCCGTGAGAGCTAAAGGGCTCTGCACTGAGTCGGATTGCAGCCTTGGACGGGAAGGATTAAGAAAAACTGAGGCTTGTATTCAGTATGAGGCAGAGGTTTGAAGATGTTTTCAGTCAATGCTAGGCTGCCTAAAGCTGTGCAGAAGATGGGAGGTGAGATCCAAGGCTGAAGAATTTTGGCAAGGCAGACTTGACGCCAGAGGCAGGAGCAGGAAGAGGAGAAACTGCCTTGGACAAAGATGGGAAACCACCAGGAGAGGAGGGATGTGTTTACCCTAAACTCAGTGCATTGCAGCCACACCCTCATTTTCCCTGCAGGCTGTGCTATGCCACTTCAATGAGTGGAGTGGCTGATCCTGCCTTGGCCACGTTAGAAGGGACCCTGGACCAGGAGGAATGCTTGCAAGAATCGATATCTGCAGGCAGATCCATCTGTCCATTAGAACACAGGCTCTGCACAACTTCTCAGTCCTGAGGATCAGCACATTTAGCTGGCATAAGTCTATTCTCCCTAACCCTGCCACGGGCCCCAAGCTCTTCTATGCGGTCCTTTGCTTCCTGGGAATAGGTAAGCTCTGGGCTCAGCTGGAAAACTTCTGCCACGGGTTTGCAAAGCCCTGCCTCCACGTCTTTCTCTTTCTCTTTCATCTACAGATTCAGGCCTGCTCTTTACATTATGTCTCCAACGGGCCCTGTGGATGCTGGAATCACTCAGACCCCACAATATTATATTCTACAAATAGGAAAAAAGATGGTCCTGCCATGCTCTCAGGATATGGACCAGTTGGCCATGTTCTGGTATCTACAAGACCCAGGACAGGGGCTGAGGCCAATCCATTATTCAGGTGGTACTGGCAACACTGACAGAGGAGATGTCATGGAAGGGTACAGTGTCTCCCGAAATGAAAAGGAGCATCCCCCGGACCCTGGAGTGGGCCAACACCAACTAGAACTCCGTGTACCTCTGTGCCAGCAGCAAATCCATGGCACTGCAGAGCCGACTGCTCTCTGCACAAAACGGGCAGCCACAAGTTTGAGGTAGACACGCCTCCATGAGGCCCCTAACTCAACCAGGAGACACCACTGCCCCTCCCGAAGGCCCTGAAGACTTCCTGGCAACAAGGTGTCAGTCTGAGAGGACTTGTGCAGCATGACCTTTAGTGTGAGCTGAAGTCTGTCACTGTAGTGTGTGTCAGGGGGTGGTGAAGGTGAAATTGCAAATGGCATTTAATGCAATTTTAGTCAATTTAGAATATTCTGGGTAATTGAATAAAGTAGCTCCCAACCTGAAATTTATACTTTCTTTTCTTTTCAAGGGAGAAGAACAAAGCAGGTGGCGGCCAAGCAACTTTAAACTCCCTAAGTGACCTGGCATTCTCCATGTCTAAAACTATCACATGAAGTCGACCTGTGCTTTAGTATCATTGGAAATCCAACAAATTCTCTGAAGGGAAAGAAATCTCACAAGTTATAATACACATGAGGAAACAAACCACCTAAAGAAAATGTTAGTACAGGCACCAAACCACAGTGTTAGATCTGAAGGTATTAGAAGAATTATCACATAAAGACTGGAAACAAAAGTCTCTATCTTCTCCCAGTCTGTATCAACCTAAGACATTTTTGCCTACTCTGAAATTAGGGGTACTTCCTTCACATTACTTGTTTTGCCTCTCCATTTTACTAACCACATTACTTGTACTTTGTCACCAGCTGGAAATGTTCCATCTACAAAATCACAAATTAAATATCTACTATTTGCGTACAGCTTCCTATCCTACCATGTCTTTGATTTTTTTCCTTTTGACATTTTTGAGATCTTCTATCCATTGATAGCTATTCTTTCTTCCTATTCTTCAGGATTCTTCCATATTTTCATTACTTTCCTATCTAGAGTAGATTTGATGATGTTACATTCTTTTAACTCCATCTTGCAAACAGCATTCATCCTTTTTTGCTTTGTTTTTTTATTTTTCTTTAGCCTTCCTTCTTACGTTGCTTTCACATTACACAAACTCAAATAAGTGTGAATGCATTGGTCTTCCTTTTTACACAGCAGTCGCTGAATGATTTTGGAATGTCACACATCTACACAAGCTGGCACCTGGATAAATCTGCCTTCTCATCCCTGCTTTGAGATTTTAATTTGTGTCCCTTGTTAGCATCACCATTTCTCATTCTCCACAAATAGTATTTTGAATATTTATGGCTGTTTCCACTCTCCTTAAACTTTTCTCCCTTCTTCCCTTTTGGCCTCTAAAATCAAAGGTGCATCTTGCTACAACTTGCCCAACTACACATCAAAATAGTAATGTGTTGATCTGAACTGGCATTCAGACTGTTCTTTCTCTTCTGTCTTCCCTGCCTCAAATGCCTTTTCTCTGCCACACTCTTTACCCAGCTAACTCCTGCTCATCATCTGAGACTCCATGTTCAGAGAAGGCTTCCTGACCTCCCAATACAGGGTAAGCCTCTAAGTAATGAATTCTCAAAGGGACCTGCACTTTCCTTTATTGCAGTGGTTACTATTCTAATTGAATGTGTAATTTTGTTAGTGTTTCTCTCACTGGACGATAATAAACCCCCTTAGTGCAGGCAATGATCTTGTTTGTTAGATCACAGTTTTAAAGAGCAAGAACTCTGGAGTTAGACTCTCCAGGTTCAATTAAGAATCAGCTGGCCAATCAATAAGTTCAAGGTCATATAACCAGTTTTCCAACTTATAACCTTGGCAATGATTCTAATTTCTTCTATTCCACCTTCTTGCCACCAATCTTTTCTTCTCAATATAGAAAAGTGATTTCTTTTTCCCTATTACACAGGTAAAATCATGTCACTCTGCTCATAAACAATGGTTCCCCATTTTTTCCAAAATGAAAGTCTGAACCTCTGAGAGTAGCATTTCAACACTTTACAATCTAGAACAAATTTACCTTTACAGCTTGTCTTTTGTTGAGCTCATGACATACATTACTTCTCTGTCCAAATAACTTTGTACTCCAATTACTAAAACCACGGTATTTCAGACCTCAGCATTTGCTTTTGGTGTTCCTGGGGCTGAATATCTATCTTCCAAAAGTTCAAGACTATCTATCAGGGCTCAGCCCAAATGTTTCATCTGCTTTGAATTTGATCACGGCTTTTTTTAAAGTAACTATACTTAATAAGAGAAGAGTGGGAGAAAACACACACACACACACACACACACAAATGTTCACTTAAATAGATTCACCTAATTCACACTGTTTTCTCATTAAACAGGAACAACAGCACAGGCCTCCTGTTATCTGAAATATTGTGAATGTCATGGAATCCTTGCTTTTCCCGACCTCTGCAAACATTTGGAGTGACTGTACTTTTTCAGTGAGGGCTTAATGATGATCAACCCATTATGTTCCTAAATGCTTCCAAAAACAAAAGTCTCCAGATGCCTTGAAAAAGGGAAAGAACATTATCTTCCTTTGCAATGCTTTTATGCTGGTGTGCTTTGTTCGGATAACCTCATAGTAAAAGCTCCTCTCTTCTGCCATTAGACACATCATTACACTCATCTTCAGACAAATCAGTTAATGTTAGAAAATTATGTTGTTGAGTCATGAACCATCACAGCTAACAAGGAAACTTAAACTTTCTGTTCTTAGAAAACGAACCTTTTTCTTCTGGGCTTGAGATCATTATTCTTCATTTTTATGAGAAAACTCACCTAATTGGGAAATCGTACCTTATGACACATTTTGTAAGAGTTGTTGGTTTCTGAGTATAACTTTTTGGTACAACAGGGAAATGACAGTGCAGCTTGTTCAGGAATTTGTCCTTATGAAATCTGACAGGATAGTTTAATCTTGAGATTTTCAAAAGCCAGAAGGGGCATTGTCTAGGATTAATGAATATTTAAGTTAAATGTAAATATATCACCTTATTGGATTCCTTGGAAATAGACTCTGAGATGCAGAGTTGTAGGCAGGCAGGTTAGTGCATGCGAAAGACATTTGTGGGAAGGGAGAACAGAGGTGGGACCAGGCAGAGGGGAAGGGTGACATGCAAGGAATTTACAACTATGCCTTCTGTCTGCAGGGAGTTTTGTACCCTGAAAGGTGGCCCTTCAGAGTTGTCAGGAATTAAAGGCTTTGTATCTCTGCAACCCCCATAGACTCCCTCTGGGACAGAATGTAACATCGGGTGAGGCAGAGCCCTGGGGCGAGGGCAGCTGGACCAAGCACCACAGTGTTCACTGCGTCCATGCAGCCACTACGCCTGCTCTGGGCTTTTGGAGCAATGGGTAGGAGGGGACGTGAGAGGCATTCTTTACTGGGTCCTCTTCCGAGGCAGTCTCCCCAAGTATCACAGTTTATTTTCACATCTTTCTCAGGCTTTTGCTGACTCTCTTAGCAATGCTAATTGCAAAATGTTAGAACTGTTGTACAGCTAATTGCAGAATGTTAGAATTTTAGTTACTGCTAATTGCGGAATGTTAGGACTTCTGTTACTTTTAAAAGAAAAATACATTCTGCCAGCCTCATTTCCTCCTTGCTCTGTGTATCAGTCAAGGTTCTGGTAGGATTGACAATGAAGGGACTGTTTACAAAGGTGCAGCAGGGTTAAGGAAAACGGACAAGGTTAGGAGTATATTCACCTTGGGGCCAGCACAAGTGGATGGCTCTTACCTGTCGTGTGGCCTGAACAAGGCAGGACAGGAAGTCCTTGGGCAGTTGACCACTGGCTGTAGCCTTTGGTAGAGAAAAGTATTTTCTATGAGATTTAGTCCAGCAAGAAGGAAGCCAGGGGAACAGATATCAGGCCACTCCCTCTTCTCACCAGGGTCATCAAATGTCCTAGTTTGCCTGGACTCTCTTGGTTTTAGCACTGGCAGAAAGCCCCTTGGTCCAGGCAAACCAGATGTCCCGCCATTGTCTCCCATGGATCAAACTCAATAGCGAGGTAGAGGAAAAAGGGGACCAGTTAAGATAATCCATGTTATATAATATTGGACCAATTCTCAAGGCTAGAGCAGGTGGAGGGTAAACAAACTATCCAGAACACATAGGACAGGCTTGAGGGTCATAAACCCCAAATAGGCTTAGCCTGTCCTATAAGTTGATAAATTTGTAGAGTCATTTCTAGGCAATCTTCACTTCTAATAATTGAGAGACAACCCAGACTTCCTTTGGACCTGATAAGATGCACTAAATCCTGGTGATGCTGCAGCACTGACCACTCAAAATACTGCCTGGAAAAGGAAAATAGGAGGAAAACCTTGGTATGAATCCAGCATCAGAGAGATACTTGGGGGACCCCTAAGCAGAGCTAGAACAGACTTCTCTCCCTAGCTGATGGACAGTGTGTAGATTCCAGCATGGGGAGCACCACAATGAGCAGGTATATTTCTCTATTCCTTTGTTGGGTGAGGAGGGCAAGAGGGAGATTGGGGCATCCTGGTTGCCCAGGAGCAGGAGCAGGCAGAGGAGGAACCACCTCAGAGAACATCAAAGTATCTGTGTGAGGATGGACGTCCCTCATAACCTAGCCCTTCTTATCTGTAAATGGTCTTGCAGAACAGAGGAAGAGTCAACCATGTGCATGGGTGTGGAGGTGGGGCCTATAGGACCTTAGGGAGCCTACAAGAGTGACATCACAGGTTAACCCACCAATCAGGAAAAAGGGGCCCAAAACCCTAGCTCTCTTACCCCAAGCACAAGAAGCATGGTCTCCAGACTCCTCTACTGGGTGATGCTTTGTTTTCTGAGCACAGGTGAATCCTAAGGTCAAGCAGAGCATACCATTCCAAGTTCACTGAATCTTCTGCCTTACCCTGGGGATGCACTACCCGGTTCTCTCCTATACTCATTCTCAATGGGCTTTTTCCTCAGGCCCAGCGGATTCTGTAGTCACTCAAACTACAAGACATTTGATCAAAACAAGAGGACAGGAAGTGACCTTGAGATGTTCCCCATCTCTGGTTACACCAGTGTGTCCTGGTACCCACAGGTCCTAGGCAAGACCCCTCAGCTTCTCTTTGAGTTTTATGAAAATATGCAGAGAGCAAAAGGAGATTTTCCTGACTGATTCTCAGCTCAACAGTTCTGTGACTATCGCTCTGAGCTCAATGTAAGTTCCTTGGAGTTGGGAGACTCTGAGCTCAACGTAAGCTCCTTGGAGTTGGAAGACTCAGCTCTGTATCTCTATGCAAGCAGCTTAGGCACAGCCCTGCAGCATCACCAATGTTCCATGCATAAACTTCCCTGGCTCAGAAAATAACAGTGAGAGGGCATGTAGGCTTCCACCCAGATTTAGCTCATTCAGGGATGCTTTTAAATTAATAGACATTTCCTGTATCCTGTTGAGCTGGGAGCACTCCCAACCCACCGAATCTTGGTTCCTGCCTTCACTGAATGTTTTCACTTCTCTCCAAGCTTCTTCCAGCAACCTGTCAAGTTCCATGTAACTTTGGTAGAAGAATGATAACTTGATAACTGAAGCCCTGCTGTGTGCTAGACTACTGGTATACCCTATGTTTTAAACTTCACAGCAAATCAGATATTCTTAAACCCAGTTTAGAAAAAAAAAAACAGAGATATTAAGTAATTTCCCCAATGTTTCATGGTTTATAAGAAGCAAAGCCTGGGGACAAACTTAAGACTGTGTATATTGGCTTCCATAACAGATTATTATAAACTTATTGGTGTAAAACTACAAAAATGTGCGCTCCTGCAGTCCTGGAGGCCAAGAGTCCAAAATCAGAATGTCAGCAGAAGGAAGAATTGATTCCGTCTGGATGATCTGAGGAGAAACCATTCCATTCCTCTTGCCAAGCTTCTAGGGGCTGCCAGCAACCTTTGGTGTGCCTCGGTTAGTAGATTAATCACTCCAACTCTGCATCTGTTTTTTACTTAGCCCTCTCCCTCTGCCTGTTTCCATCTTTTCTTCCTCTTATAAGGGCAGGTATCATCGGATTTAGGGCTTACCTGATTAATACAGGTGATGTTATCTTGAGATCCTTAACTTAAATGTATCTGCAAAGAACTTTTATCCAAATAAAACACAGTTACCTATTTTTCTCTCTAGACGGGTAACTTTGTCATTACAGGGACTGTGTGTATTTTTTTCCCCATTTTATTGCCAGTACTAACAGCATTTCTGGGACCTAGTGGTCATCATTGAATGAATGAATGACTGATGGAAGACTCCCTAGGTTCCCACTGAGTCCATGCCAAAGATCTGGATGCATTAACTGGAAACACTTCCGTCTCTTTGTCTCCTGAGATCAGGTGATTCATGGGAACAGATGAGAAATCCCTACAATGGGCTTGTGTCATGGGATCTCAAACCTTTTCTCCAGGGTTGCAGCTTTATATCTTCCTGTCATCATCTGGGTTCAGTTTCCTCCTTCAATATCCCTCCCTCACAAGCCCCATGAATTTTGGAGATTCCCAGACATTGAGCACCTAATCACTGGCAAAATAATCAGAAGCATGGTGTTGATCACTATGAGAACTGGTGGTGAGGAATGAAGCAAAATAACTTCTCTGCTGTGTTAGGGTGGATTTTCCCAAGGCACAAATATCTCTCAGATAATTTGGAAGCCATAAGGCTGAGTACCTTGAACTATATTATGGATGTCCACTTCCGTGTGTTGTTGGGATATGCCTGAGTTCTCTGGGTCAGCAACGAAGAGCTTGAGATGAGGCTCACGGCATGTCTACTCCAGCTTCCTCCAGTTTCCTCCAGCTCACACCCTGATTTCCAGAAACACTGTGCAAGGCCTCTCCTGGTTCCCTCTCCTTTGCCAGAGAGGAAAGGCTGTTTGTGACAGCAGAGACTCCATTTACAAAGTGAGGCCATGTATTAGTCCTTGAAGAATGATGAGGGACATTCTGGGAGAAAATAATCAACTATATAATCTCCTAGGATGGTCCAAAGATAGACCAAAACCCCAATTTTGCCAAAATTCACACAATGTTTAAAGATTCATGCTATTTTGTCTCCTTAGGTAATGAAGACCAAAAATATACTACTTCTTTCAAAGAGATGAAGTTTAAAAAGATCAACGTTAGAACATCTTTCCTAGAAACAGTATCTCTTTCCACCCATTTGCTAAAACCACATTTGGAATGATTTAGAAAGAAAGGCAAGCATTTCTAGAACCTGTAAAAATGTGAAAACTGGAATTCCATTCATTGAGTTTGAAATGCAGACAGTAGAGGGTGCTAAATAAAAATTAAGTTTGTTAAAAGAAAATAGACATTTATAAGATTTATACATTTCCACAGTCAGAATCTTCCTGTACTTCGCTCATTTAGACACCACGACCTCTACACCTTGATCAAGGGTTTGAATTTAAAGCTCTTTTTTTAAATTTAAAGAAATAAGAAAACGTTAATAATCTCTCTCCACACACTCTCCTGTCCAAACCCACTTTCCTTAGGCAACGAGCATTAACACTTTAGTGAGTTTCCTATCACCTCTGTTCTCTATGTGCATGCAAACCTGTCTACCCAAACACACACACACACAACTGGGGCCACACTGTATACATTAAATGGCATGTGCATTCCTTATGTTCTTAATGTATTTGGGGCTTTTTTTTTTCCAGATTGTCAGAAGCAGATCTAACATGTACCTATTAGCTGCTTCAACTTGCCCAATGGGGTAGACAGGAATTTCAATGCTCTTGACATCAATGCCTTATTATTATCTTTCCTGGCTGATTGTTAAATGCTGCCAGCTTTTTCCTAAAATGACTGGATGGCCTCTTTATGCACCCAAGTTTTCTCTACTCCAACGCATATGATGAATCCAGGTCTTCTGTCACTCACAGTTCTAGCAGGCCCAAAAGCCTAGCCATGTCCCCCTACATAGTTTAAACAAGGAAGGAGAAAAGGTGGGACATTTATTAAGCCTACCAGGGATTACACAGTATCTCAGTTAATCTTCATAAACTAGTATGAGGGGATTAATTTTGTTTTACACATGAGGAGGCTGAGGTTCACAAAGGTTAGTGTCTTTGTCCCTGGTTGCATAGCTAGGGAGTGGGGGAACCAGACTACCAAGGGAAGTCTCTTTGCATCTGGGTGGAATGACAAAGGAGCCACAGCTCCCTGGAAGGTGAAGTATTGAACTTTTCTAAACTGGTGGTTTCAGATTAGATCCCAAGGTTGGGAGGGTCTATATCCTATGCCCATGGTGGCTGTGGTAGAGGCATTAGCAATGGGGAGCCACTGCAGGTAGCAGATCAGTGGCAGGAAAAATATTCCTATCACAGGGTGCATGGGAAACATGAATGCGGATAAATGAGGGAAAGGAGATTTGAGAGACGTTAGCCTTAAAGTGAAGGAAGAAGGGACACAGCTACTAACTGGTAGCTTCCTATATGTGAAATCTAGAGGAAAACAATGTTAATTAAAATCCACTTGGATTTTAATCAGTTTTGCTTTTTAAGGAATTGGAATGTGAGAGCATTTATCTCAAAGGTGAAATAAACATCTATACTACTCCTTTACCTCATGAAGGTTGGTAAGGAAGGGGAAAAAAAGACTGAAGGAGCTGCAATGGACTGTTCAGTATGACACACTAATACATTATCAAGTGTTCAAAGTCGGAGGACTCATCTTTTGGACTGGGAGAGCAGGAGGCACAGACAGCGGATAAGGAGGAGAGAAATGGTTGAGGAACATAGCAGTGTGGCAAAAGAATTCTAAAGACCAAGGACATCTAATACCAATTTTTAGGTTGTGAGGCTGTGACGTAATCTTCTCCCTCCACCCAAATGTTCAGTAATGTCTTGAGCATAAATGCAGACCTGGGTGAGTGGTTTCTGTAGAAATCAAGGACAGATAGCTGAGTTGCTTGTTAGTAAGAGGTCCATCTTGCACAACACAGTTGGAAATGAAAATGAGATTTCTAAGGCCTTGTCAACTCTAATGCTCCTTAATTTCACCCCTTGATGGCAAGGTGAGATGTGATAGAAGTGGCGATGGCGGGGTGCTTACCAACAAGTGAAGAGTACTTTGGTGTCCCACTAGCAGGCATATTGCACATCAGAGTCTGAGGAGAATGATGGCTCCTACTCTCTCCTGTCTTCTGTCCTCCCCATTCCCAACCTTTCCCATAATTGAGGAGGCATAGATATGGGGGGAGGAGTGGGGTGCAGTGACTGAAAAGAACCAACTCCTGCTACTTGGCTCAGCAAACAGAAGAGCCTAGCAGAATAGAGCTGAGGCTGGGTCTAGAGCCTGTTGACACTAAAGAGTGGATGGTGAGCTCAGAAAATAGATGAGAAAATCCAGGGGAGAGTTTATGAAGTACCAGAGGGATTGTGTGTGGCTCAGATTCTCCCAGAAGATTGTTGTGATGAGTTACCTTCACACACAGCCCACATCCAGGTCCTCCAATTTTAACATTTTACCGGTTACAAATCACTTCACATCTCAAATTTGAAATGCGTTTAAAACATACAGGTGGGAATGTCCAACCAACAATGTGAAAAAAAGTAGACCAGTGGACAGACTGGATTGTGCTATCCAGGTAACAGAACATTGCAACCCTGAGTGGTGACAACCAAGTAGACTTTAATATGTAAATCTTTTAGTTAGCATTTTTCATTAATTCTATGTGTCACGATTGTTCATCTTTAAAACTTTCTGAATATAACTAACAACATGTATTTGTCTTTTTTATGGTGCGTAATAGAATGGTGCATCTTAGACTCCAGACCCCACCCCCCAACCCGAGGCTCCATGACATCACTACGGGAACCGCCTTGTGGGGCCAAGGGACCTCCTTACTCCTTGGTTCATGCCACAGGGACTCTGAGCTGGTAAACCTCCAAGTCCTGCCTCGATGCTGCCATGGACATAGCGGTCCTCTGCTAGGTGGCCCTCAGTCAAGGGCCAGACAGGTGTGTCCCCAGGAAGCCAATCAATTTCCGTATGGGCATAAGTGCGTGTGCACGTGATGATTCCAACTGCTGTCCTCATTCTGTCCTCTGCAGATCACACAGGTGCAGGAGTCTCCCAGGCCCCCAGGCCCAGGATCGCAGAGAATGGACAGCCTGTGGCTTTCAGGTGTGATCCACTTCCTAGACACAACCGCATTTATTGGTACTGTCAGAACCTGGGGCCGGGCCTGGAGTTTTTGACTTACTTCCCAAACAAGGATGTTCCAGACAAATAAAGGATGCCTGAGGATCGCTTATCTGCTGAGAGGCCTGATGGATCTTATCCTATTCTGAGCATTGAGCTTGCAGAGCTGGGGGACTCAGCTGTGGATCTCTGCCTGCAGCTTAGCCGCAGTGCAGGGTTGTTGCTTCCTTTCTGTTCACAAACTGTCATGTTCTCACCTCTCCTCATGGTTCTCTAAAGCCCTGAACAGAAGAGTTGCCGTGTTCTTCTGATTTGGGATTTCAGCTATTCTTCTGATCTTAGGAGATTGGGAAATAACTTTTGAAATATTAGAACAGAAAATATTAGATGAGTAATGATTATGGCTTATGGACTTCTGGGATTCCTTCAAGATTCTACATTAGGGTTGAATACTAATGCCTCAGCCCTCAGGGGTAGTGACCGAGTAATTATTCTCTTGTAAATCTATATTTGCACACAGTTATAATGAACTTGTATTACCGAGTGTCACTAGTTCAGTCCTACATTGTGCTGTGTGGGCCATCAGTGGAAAACACTGTTAAGGCTACATGCAGCCACCAGCCTTAAAAAGAATTAATTAGGATCCTTCGTGAGAATTACCATTGAAATAAGTTATTTGGAAGCAACTGTCACCCATAATAATGCACATTTTTAGTGTTTTTGTATTTCCCCAGACAATCCCAAAGTCATTCTGTATTCAGTTTATTCTTCTCTAGACTGATTGTTTTAATATAAATTCAAATTTAACTTGGTTTCATAAATTATTACCCCATTTGGGAAGGTGTTTAAAGGAAGTGGTTCAAAGAAGGGCTGGATAAGAGTTATAGCAGACCATTTAGAATTCTTTGAGGTTCTAAAGTAATTGAACAATTTATACTCCCACCAGAAGTATTTGAGAGCTTTGGTCAATATGCATATACATATATATGTGTGTTTGTGTATATACATGTATATGTGATATATATATATATATATATATATATATATACTCTGTAGGCCACTATTTTCATTTTATTAATGGTATCTTTTGATAAATGAAGTCCTTAATGCAAACTCATTCAATTTATCTCACCATCGCCCCCCTTTATGGCTAGCAATGAAAGATTTTTATATAGTACATGTGGTAGTATAATAGCTCTTGAAGTAGACAGTGTGAAAGAAGAGATGTAACTACAAACCCTAGGACAGCCATTAAAATAACAAAAGAGAGTTATAGCTAATAGTCCAACAAAAAAGATAGAATGGAATTAGAAAAATAATTAATCTATAAGAAGGTATATAAAGAAGAAAAAGGGAACAAAGAAGACATGGAATCAATTTAGAAAAAAATAGCAAAATAATAGCTACAAACCTAACCAGATCAATAATCCTATTAAATCTAAAGAGTATAAATGCTCCAGCTGAAAAGCATGGACTGTGATATTGAATAAAAGTAAAAAAATCTAACAATATGCTGCCTACAAGAAATGTGCTATAAATATAAAAACAGTATGCTAAAAGTAAAAGGATAGAAAAGGGTGTACTATGTTCACACTAATCAAAAGATTAACAATAATAATTTCAGACAAAGTAAATTAGAGAGCAGAGATTACCATTTTGTATAAAGGTCATATCCTAATGAACAAAATAATCAGTCTATCAAGAGGACATAGTGATCAGAAATATTTATGTACCTAATAACAGATCTGCAAAATACTGAAGCAGAAACTGATAGAACTGCAAAGAGAAACAGTCCAGTCCACAATTATAATTAGAGATTTCAATACTCCTCTCTCAGTAATTGATAAAATAAGTAGAAAGAAAATCAGTAAGGATTTCTACAATGACCATTACCAACCAGTTTGACCTAATTTACATCTTTAGAACATTCCACCCCCAAGGCACCGAAATACACATTCTGTTCAAGTGCACGCTGAACATTTACCAGGATAGACAATATTCTGTGGCTTAAAGTAAGTATTAGTAAATACAGAACCACTCAAAATATATTCTTTGAGTACAGTGGAACAATATTGGAAATCAGTAACAGAAAGGTATCTGGAAAAGTCCCAAATATTTGGAAATTAAATAACAATCTTTTCAATAACCCATGGGTCAAAAAGGAAATGCGTTGGCATGCTCGTTTGAATCTGTTATGTACCCTAGAAATGCCTATGCTATTTTAATCTCTTGGAGGACAGACCTATTGTGGACAGGACTTTTTGATTAGGTGGTTTCTATGGAGATGTGACCCCGCCAATCCAAAGAGGGTCTTAATCTGCTTGTTGGAGTCCTTTAAAGAAGAGACATTTTGAGTATGACTACTGAATCATTATATTGATATTTCTGTTCGTCTCAGTGTCTTGGAGCAGCTAGAAGAAAAAGTAAAAAATCATGGAACTATAGTCCATACCAGCCTTTAAAATCTGTTCTATAACTACTTGCTAAAATGTACTTGGAAATTTATTGCTGTTTTGTATACATGTTATATCTATGATTTAAAAAATGTTAAAAAAAAAAAAAAAGACATTTTGCAGAGAGCTCAGAGCTGAAAGCAGGTAAGAGAGAAAGAAAACACCCACAGAGCCATTTTTGATTGAAGGACCAGCAGATGTCGCCATGTGACAGAGGAACCCAGGAGGCCAGCAGACTTTCCTCAGAAAAGGTATCCTGTTGGTGCCTTAATTTGTACATTTTCATGGCCTTAGAATTGTAACTGGTAACTTAATAAATCACCTTTGTAAAAACTGGTCTATTTCTGGTATATTGAATTCTGGCAGCTTTAGCAAACTGAAACAGTTGGGAAATTAGAAAGTGTTTTAAACTGAATAAAAATGAAAACATAACATAGCAAAATTGGTAGGAAGAATTAAAGCATTACTTGGGGGGGCAAATTGAAGAATAATGAATAATTCTCAACTCATTCTGAGACCTCCATTAACCTGAGAGCAATATCAGACAAAGATATTACAAGACAATGAAACTACAGACCAATATTCCTTGTAAAGGCAGATTCACTAATTATTTTAAAATTTCTGCAAATCGAGTTTAGTAGTATCTCAAAAGGATGTTACACCAATACCAAGTGGTTTAGAACTCAGTAATACACATTGGTTTAACATTTAGAAAAAACAAGTCTATGTAGGTTACCATATCAGATACTAATAAAAAGAAAACCATATGATCACCTCTATAGATTCCAAAAAAACTTTGGTAAAATCCAACATCCATTCCTAATAAAAACTCTCAGTAAAACTAGGAATAACAGGAAACTTCTTTCACCTATAAAGGGAATTTATAAAAGTCTACAGCTAAGTAGTAGAATATTTACTATGCAGTCACCCTGTGATAAGTTAAATGCATAAGGTAATCCCTAGTTCAAACTCTAAAAGTAGCACAAAAACAGGAAAAAGTAATCTTTTCACCAAATGGTGATGTAGAAACTGTAGATTCACCTGGCAATGAATGAATCTCAATCCTTACCTCACTCCATAAATCAGGGTTTGGCAAACTACCGCCATGGGCCAAATTCAGCCTCTACCTGCTTTATATGAAGTGTCTGTGTGTGTGTGTGGGGGGGGGGGGTGGTGGTAGCAGAAGTTAACAATGGTTTTTACATTTTTGAGTGGTAGAAAAAAATAAAAGATCATTTTGTGGTATGTGAAATTAAAATTTCAGTATCCATAAATAAAGTTTTATTGGAATATGACCATGCTCATTTACTTACCTATCATCTCAGGAGGCGCTGGCACTACATCCGCCTCACTGAGTACCTGGTGAAAGAATGTGCATGGCCTGCAAAACCTAAAATATTGCTGACCCTTGCCATTAACCAAACTTAACTTGATATGGATCAAAGTCTTTGATGAGTTAAAGGCTAGAACCATAAAGCTTCTGGAAGAAAACATAGCAGAATCTTTTCATGACTGTGGGTAGGGAAAGATTTTCTAGGGAGGACAAACAGTGTTCTAACTATATAAAAGTAAGAAATTGTTCCTTATCAAATGTTAAAAAATATTTTCATCAAAAGATAGTATCAAGAAAATTCATCTGTGTATATATGTGTCTGATATCTGAAAAGAACTTGTGTTTTTAATATAAAGAATTCCAACAAATTAAATACAAAAAGACAACTCAATAAAAAAGCATGAAAGAGTTGAACAGGACATTCACAAAAGAAGATATATAAGCATGTAATTTCTTCTTCAGGACCAATGAATTTATTTTCCCATATGCTGGGATTTGGGGGCTGATAGACCTCCACTGCCAGACCTTTCCAGAAATTACCTCTGACTAAAGACAACCACTTTGCCCAAGGTCCCACCCTCTTCCCAAGGCAGCTGGCTTCTAATGTCTGGCTGGAGTCTCCCTAGAACAGTAATAGATGAGCTTTAGAATTTCATTCCCTCTTTTTCTTCTGCAAAATGTTTACGTCATGCCTCCCATGCTGCCCCGTGGAAAAGATAAGCTTGAGGCAAGTAAACATCAAATTGGCAAGAACCATGCTGTGTCCTGGGAGATTTCTTACACTTAGAAACATCCAGCCTACTTGGGCAGAGTCAGAACTCCCTCCTAGAGACTGTGCTACTGACCACTTGGGGGCGCTTTGTTTCCACAGTGAGGGGCTGAAAGCGTGGCCTGATAGAGGGAGGGTTAAGGGAGACAGTTTGGTTTGGTTCCTGCATCAGGGAGATTATTTGATGAACCAGAGGCAGTGCTGGGACGTGAGGGGTTAGTCAGAGGCTTCTCGTATCTACTGACGTGCAGGTGTGTGGATCACAGCGAGATCCATGGACGGGAGCAATGCACAGGGAAGTCCTCTCTCAGAGCCTGCATTTGATGGGAGCTTCAGTGGGGCAGCCTGGATAGCTAATGCCAGGTGTACACCAAGAAACAACTGTCTCAGGGGAAAATTAGAGAAGCTGTGGGGTTGTCGTTTGCCTCAAGCCCTCAGCACAGCCATGCTACCTGCTGTATAGGAGAGTGAACTAAATGCGGAGGAAGGCCTGGATCCATTGGGGCTGGGGTACAGAGTGTTTGTGGCAATCTATAGGAACAGCATTTCCACAGGCAAACCCTCCAATCAGAGGAAAAGAGAGACCAAAACTTTTGCTCTCTCACCCCAGGAGACCAGAGCCCTGAGAAGAGAGATGCCCAGCTTTGTCCTGCCTTACTCTGCCAGGGGCACCAGGCTGTTGTGCTGTGTGATCCTTTGGCTCCTGAGAGCAGGTGAGTTCTCAGCACAGGTTAGGCATCTCTTAATCCAAAGTTTTCCATTGTTGCTGGAGGATCAAGTGCCCTCCAGGATTAGATCATTAGCCTCTGTCTCCTTTCTCCACAGGTTCAGTGGATGCAGGAGTCATCCAGTCCCCAAGATACCTAATCAGAGGAAAGGCTGGACAAGCCATTCTGAAATGCTATCCCCTGTCTGGACACCGCAGTGTGTCCTGGTACCAGCAGGCCCTGGGTCAGGGCCCCCAGTTCCTCATTGAGTATTTTGAAAAGGCACAGAGAGACAAAGGAAACATCCCTGATCGGTTCTTAGCTCAACAGTTTGAAGACTACAGTTCTGAACTAAACATAAGTTCCTTGGAGCTGGAAGACTCAGCTGTTTATCTCTGTGCCAGCAGCTTGGGCACAGCCCTCCAGAGATACTGGCTTTCTGTACTCAAACCTTCCTGTCCCAGCTAAGGATGCAATAAGGAGAGGAAGTGGGGGCTGCCGCAAAACCCTAGCCAATTCCAATGATGCTTATAGTTCTTTTTGAGCACTCTCTGCCCTGCTGAACTTAGCAGGAACACTCCTGAACATTTAGGCACCAGATTAACCAACATTCTCATATCTCTATTGGTACTTTCAATTCCCTAAAAGTGGTAAGAGCTCCTATACTGCAAGAGTGTATGAGTACAATTATGTGGTTTAATGTAAAGATAGACATTATTACATGCATTTTTTAGATGAGGAAGATCTTATCATATCATTTCATAGATAGGAAGCTACAGCTCATGGACTTTCCCCATATTTCAAGTTTTAAAATATCAGCACCATGATTCAAACTTACATTTCTGTGGCTCCAAAGTCAAATGTTCCCTAAAATTCCATGGTGTTCCCTGAGTGTTGGTCAATAAGATGCAGCAGAGCACCCACTCTTCCATTTCAAGACCAGTTGGGCACTAATGGGAAGGCCAAACGTCATGGTTTATATGGTTACTATGGCTTATTGCCTGTCAACTACCAGAGCATATTCCATCAAGCTAGACTATATTTGCTTGTCCTGTTAGAGCTCCATTTGGAGCTAGGCCATGGTATCCTCTTAATATCACGGGTTAAGTGATGAGGGAGATTTCTTGGTATATCAGAGCATTCAGTCAGGTAAACAGGAGCTCTAAAAATTTCAAGTAGAATGAGAGTTAATATAGGGGCATCGTGCTTATAACGCATTGGAATGGTTGGAGGAGGGAGGGTCTTGGAAAGCTGCAGCTTACTCTCAGGTTCACCACTAGTGATCAGAAAATCTGAAATTGCTGTTGCTGCCCAGGTCAGGAACTGCCAAGGGTCACAGTGATTCTATGGGTGCTTCATTGGGAAGTGTCCAGATGCACTGCAAATCTGCCTGGCTACTGCTATTTGTGATGGATGGAAAAGTCATTCTTTTCTTGTCCAGAATTTCTACAAGAATAGCTTATTGGAAGAAGCTAAACTGTTTCCAGAAATTTGCTGTCAAGAGAAGCAGGGAAATGAAGTTTCAAGCCTTGCAATAACGAAAGTATTGGGGCCATTTAAGGGTGCCTGTCCCAAGATATATTTACCACACCATACTACACAAAGCAGAAAATGTAATGTATGAGAGTAAATTCTACATTTTCTGTTATCTTGTCCATAAAAATCTTCATGGTTTAGCTGCAAAATCATTGTTACTCATTTGTTAATTGATTTAATAGATATTTCTGGAATATCTAAAAGTAAAAACGAAAATCACTGGAGTTTGGGAAATGAGATTTGATTTAAAGCACACACCTCTTGTATTTAAGAAGTTTAAGGTTCAGCAGTATAAGAAGACACAAGTTATTCAAATATGCATTTACAACTTACGGAAACAATTTAAGCCTATCAGTTTCCTGGCAGGGAACAGATGACATTCTCAAAAGGGTCTAAATGAAAATAATTTAAGTAAAGGATGATGCTCAGAGGGGTGGACAGAGTTTAGGAAGCCAAGGAGATATTGAGGGTATCAAAAGACTATCAGCACAGTGAGAAGACAGTGCTACTCCTAAATCTAAAGGGGAAAGAGAAGGAATCTGTATTATTGGTCTTGATGAGAGCCTTAAGGTAGAGGCTACTCAAAAGGAGGGACTCGGCCACTGCCAGAAGTGAGATAAAATGGGCTGATACAAATGCTGTGAACTCACTTTTCATCCACCCTTCAGTGTCTTGCAGCTACCTCCCTTGGCAAACCCAGACGAAATGCTGGGTAGTGTTGTTTTATTTTGTTTTGTTTTTTGTTTGTTTGTTTGCTTTCATACATACCATACCCCTTACCCCTCCCTTTCTTTTTTTAAATTTGTTTTTATTTATGGTACATAATGACATACAAACACAAACATTCTTATTATGTCATAATTCTGTTCTTGTTATATAATCAATAACTCACATTATCATCACATAGTTGTATATTCATCATCATGATCATTTCTTAGAACATCTGCATCAATTTAGAAAAAGCAATAAAAAGAAAACAGAAAAAAATTCATTCATACCATAACCCTTACCCCTCCCCTTCACCGATCACCAGCATTTCGATCTACTAAATTTATTTTAACATTTGTTCCCCCTATTATTTATTTATTTTTAATCCATATGTTTTACTTGTCCATCAATAAGGTAGACAAAAGGAGCATCAGACACAAGGCTCTCACAACCATACAGTCACACTGTGACAGCCATATCATCATATAATTATCTTCAAGAAACATGGCCATAGGAGCACAGCTCAACATTTTCAGGCAGTTCCTTCCAGTCTCTCCATTAAACCTTAACTAAACAGATGATATCTATTTAATGCATAAGAATAACTTCCAGGATAACCTTTTGACTCTGGAATCTCTCAGCCATTGACAATTTATTTTGTCTCATTTCGCTCTTCCCCCTTTTGGTCAAGAAGATTTTCTCAATCCCTTGTTGCTGAGTTCCAGCTTATTCTAGGATTTCTGTCCCACATTGCCAGGAAGGTCCACACCCCTGGGAGTCATGTCCCACGAAGAGAGGGGGTAGGCAGTGAGTTTGCTTGCTGTGTCAGCTGAGAGAGAGAGGCCATATCTGAGCAACAGAAGAGGTTCTCTTGGGGGTGACTTTTAGGCCTAATTTTAAGTAGGTTTAGCCTATCCTTTGTGGGATTAAGTTTCATATGAACAAACCCCAAGACTGGAGGCTCAGCCTATTGCTTTGGCTGTCCTCACTGCCTGTGAGAATATCAAAACTTCTCCACTTGGGGAAGTTGAATTTTCCCCCTTTCTCACCACTCCCCCAGGGGACTCCGCAAATACTTCCCTATTCACTGTTCAGATAGCTTTGGTATTTATCTGGGCCTCACTCTGGACAAACCTACAAAATCTCATGCCCTATGCAATGTTCCAAGTACTATGGTGTTCAATTAAGCAGTCTGAATAAGTTGTATTAGGAAATGCACTAGTCAAAATATAAATTTTGTACCAAATAAACACTTTTTGCTTGTCTCACATGTACATTAAAGTTTTGAAATATTAATTGCCATCTATTTTCAACACCCTGCATTATTGACATTACTTTGTTCTTCCTCATGCAGAAACATTTTAAAATTTGCACATTTAGTCACTATCATTATACACTCTAGGCATTCCTAGATTATACCATCTCAGTCTTTATTTTCTATCTTTCCTCCTGATTTCATTTGTGCCCCCAGGCCTCCTCCTTCTATCATTCTCACATTCATCTTCATTCAGTGCTCTAACATTATTGTATTACAGTTAGGTAGTATTGTGCTATCCATTTCTGAATTTTTACCATCAGTCCTGTTGCACAATCTGTATCCCTTCAGCTCCAATTACACAATATCTACCCTATTTCTATCTCCTGATGGTCTCTGTTAACTGACTGAAATTCTCCAAGTTCATCCACTAATGTCAGTTCATATCAGTGAGACCATACAATACTTGTCCTTTTGTTTCTGAATAATCTCATTCAGCATAATGTCCTTAAGGTCCATCCATGTTGTTACAGGCTTCATGACTTCATTCTGTCTTACAGCTGAATAATATTCCATTGTATGTATACACCACAGCTTGCTTAACCACTCATCTGTTGATGGACATTTTGGCTGTTTCCATCTCTTGACAATTGCAAATAATGCTGTTATAAACATTGGTGTGCAAATGTCCATTTATGTTCTTGCCCTTATATCCTCTGAGTAGATACCTAGCAACAGTATTGCTGGATCATATGGCAATTCTATACTTACCTTCCTGAGGAATTGCCACACTGTCTTCCACAGTGGTTGTACCATTTAACATCCCCACCAACAGTGGATAAGTGTGCCTCTTTCTCCACATCCTCTTCAGCACTTGTTGTTTTCTGTTTTATTGATAATGGCCATGCTGGTGGGTGTGAGATGATATCTCATTGTGGCTTTGATTTGTATTTTGCTAATAGCCAGGGAAGTTGAGCATCTTTTCATGTGCCTTTTGGCCATTTGTATTTCCTCTTCTAAGAAGTGTCTGTTCATGATTTTTGCCCATTTTGTAATTGGGTTGTCTTTCTGTTGTTGAGTTAAATGATCTCTGTATATATTCTAGATACTAGAACTTTATCTGATATCTCATTTTCAAATATTCTCTCCCAGTGTGTAGGCTGTCTTTTTACTTTGATGCACAAAAGTGTTTAATTTTGAGGAGTTCCCATTTATTTATTTATTTCTTCAATGCTTGTGCTTTGGGTATAACATCTATGAAACCGCCTCCTATTATAAGAATAATAAGATATTTCCCTACATTTTCTTCTAAAAGTTTATAGTCTTAGATCTAATGTTTAGGTTTTTGATCCTTTTTAAGTTAATTTTTGTATAAGGTGTGAGATATGGATCCTCATTCATTCTTTTGCATGTAGATATCCAGTTCTTATTTATTGAAGAGACTGTTCTGTCCCAGGTGAGTTGGCTTGATTGCCTTGTCAAAGATCAATTGTCTATAGGTGAGAGGGTCTATATCTGAACACTCTATTCAATTCCATTAGTCAGTGTATCTATCCTTATGCCAGTACGATGCTGTTTTGACCACTGTAGCTTCATAATATGCCTTAAAGTCAGGTAGCATGAGGCCTCCAACTTCATTTTTCTTTCTGAGGATATGAAAGAAAACATGAGGACTTTTTTTAGCTACTTGGGGCACTCTGCCCCTCCAGATAAATTTGGTTATTGTTTTTTCTATTTCTGAAAAGTAAGTTTTTGGGATTTTTAATTGGTATTGAATTGAATTGCAAATCAGTTTAGGTAGAATTGACATCTTAACTATATTTAGTCTTCCAATCCATGAACATGGTATGCCATTCCATTTATTTAGGTCTTCTGTGATTTCTTTTGACAATTTTTTGTAGTTTTCTTTGTATAGGTCTTTTGTATCTTTAGTTAAATTTATTCCTAAATATTTTATTCTTTTGGTTGCAATTATAAATGGAATTTTCCTCTTGATTTCCCCCTCAGATTATTCATTACTAGCATATTGAAACACCACAGATTTTTGAGTGCTGATCTTGTAACCTGCCACTTTGCTGTACTCATTTATTAGCTCTAGTAGTTTTGCTGTGGATTTTTCAGGGTTTTCAACATATAGTATCATATCATCTGCAAACAGTGAGAGTTTTACTTCTTCCTTTCCAATTTTGATGCCTTGTATTTCTTTTTCTTGTCTAATTGCTCTGGCTAGGACTTCCAACACAATGTTGAATAACAATGGTGATAGTGGACATCCTTGTCTTGTTCCTGATCTTAGGGGGAAAGTTTTCAGTTTTTCCCTGTTGAGGATGATGTTAACTACGGGTTTTTCATTTATTCCCTTTATTAAGTTGAGGAACTTCCCTTCTATTCCTATCCTTTGAAGTGTTTTCAACAAGAAAGGATGTCGAATTTTGTCATATGTCTTTTCTGCATCAATCAAGATGATCATGTGGCTTTTCTGCTTTGATTTGTTGATATGGTGTATTACATTAATTGATTTTCTTATGTTGAACCATCCTTGCATACCTGGGATGAATCCTACTTGGTCATGGTGTATAATTTTTTTTAATGTGCTGCTGGATTCGATTTGCAAGAATTTTGTTGAGGATTTTTGCATCTATATTCATTAGAGAGATTGGTCTGTAGCTTTCTTTTCTTGTAATATCTTTGACTGGCTTTGGTATGAGGGTGATGTTGGCTTTGTAGAATGAGTTAGGTAGCTTTCCCTCGTCTTCAATTTTTTTGAAGAGTTTGAGCAGGACTGCTACTAATTCTTTCTTGAATGTTTGGTAGAATTCACATGTGAAGTCATCTGGTCCTGGACTTTTCTTTCCCCTCTGGGAAACAGCCTGTGGGGGAGGGGCACTGGCCACCAAGCCTTGGGGAACTCACAGTCTGGGGTGGCTTGCAGCTGGTCCAGCTGGTCTAGAATGGGATTCGCTGTGTGTACGGTCACTGATGTGGCCCCAGAAGTTGTTTTGTACTGTTTACTAGCTGCTTTTCTGAGCTGCCATCTTGGCTCTGTCTCTGGGTAATGTTGTTTGTAGAGTGCAGAGCAAGGCAGGAGAGGTCTAAGAGTGGATTGGAGTGGAGAGCCGGGTGCAAGTAGAGAATAACCTGCACTCCAGCTATCAAATGTATGGTATGGCCATTTGCAGACTCTCTGTACTAGCTTATTAGTGAACCCAGACTGCTTCACTTCTCCTTTTATGAAGGCTTAAAAAAATTCTCTTATTTATTGCTTATTTTCTCTGTTCCATTTTAAGTGCTTTGTGTGTGTTATTGCAATGAATGTTGCAAGAACCCTATGAAGTAGCACTATTTTTACCCATATTTTACAGATGAGAAAATTGATTGTGTACGGGTTTAGTTAGATGATTAGCTGAAGAAAATATGGTTAACAAATAACAGAACTAGGACACAGACATAGACCATACCTACTTTAAACCCATTTTAAATCACTCTACTATTATGCATTTTGGTACAGGGAGACATCTTCAAAATTAGAACACTGATTAGAACATCCCTTTCAGACACCCTGGCTCTGACTCAGATATACACATAACACCATATGATGGTTTGAAGCTATATATATCCCAGAAGAGATCATGTTCTTAAATCTAATCCATTCCTGTGGTTCTGGACCCACTGTAAGTAGGATCTTTTGGTGAGTAGGATCATAATTGAAGTTGAGATGTGACTCATCTCATTCAAAGTGGGTCTTAATCCCCTCACTGGAGTCCTATAAAAGAGGATAAAATTCAGGGAAAAGACACAGAAAAAAGCCACAGAGAAGCTAAGAGAATCAGAAAAGCTGAGAGAGAAGGATGCACAGAATCTCAGAGCAAGCTACTGAAGCCAGAAGCTGGAAGCAATGAAACCTAGGAGAGAAGGGAGAGACCAGCAGATGTTGTCATGTGACAGAGGAGCCAAGGATCTTCAGTAGTCAGTCTTCAGGGAGAAGGCATCACCTGTGGATACCTTGATTTGGACATTTTTCATGACCTTAGAACTGTAGACTTGTAAGTTAATAAATCCTCATTGCAAAAGCCAACCCATTCCTGGTATATTGCATTTTGTCAGCTTTAGCAAACTATAACACACCATTTAACCTGGGACAGTATGTGCTGAATAGGAAAGAGCTCTGATATCAGAGACAAGGGGCTTGGGTCCCTCGGGCTCGTGAGTTGAAAAATATTTGACTCAGTTTTCTCATCTGAAAACTGAGACTAATGATATTTGTCTTGTAGAGTTTTCAAAATAAAATATCTAATACGAAGTACAGACTCAAGACATCTTTGTTCCTTATTAACTCTGACAGGTCTTTAGTCTAGCATAATTATTTAATGTGTACAATATTGGGATTAAGGGAAGACATTTACTTTTGTCTGACTCATCTATGTTCTAGACACAAAAGTCATCTGAAATGCAAATACAGTAGTCTAATAATTTATTAAGTGGAAGTTACTACAGAGAGTTGCCTCTTAGGGGAAAATGAAAATGTTACCCATTACAGCACTTCTGTTTGATACTTATTCTAATATGCAAGAAGATGTGGTCCTTCTAGAAAGCTGTGGCTTCTGGACAATTGGCAATCACACACAAAAAAACTGATATACTAAGGGTCAGTTTCAACTGAAGAGAGATCTGAAGTGTCCTGCATCACATCCTCTCTGCTTAACTCTGATTTGTACCACTTCTGCAGTGGACTGTTACTTGCAAACTTGCATTCCTCTCTTGCTGACTGTGCCTCACCTCAAATGCTCACTTGGGATCCCTCTGCTTTCTGCACTCTGTGCTCTCTAGGCCTTCTCCCATATCATAAAATCCCATGTGGCCAGTCCACACAGGTAATCAGGGAATTCTCAAGTGGTAGGACAGAAGCAGGGGATGGAAGTCCCAGCCTATTCAACTAGGTGGACAATTTGGAGGGCGTTCTGGGTGCTTCTCAGGAGGTCCCAACAGAACCAATCTCCTGTAGCCTCACCACAACCTCAATTTTGCACACTGAACCTGTTTTATTTTTTTCCCTTCTGTTTCATTCTTTTTTACTCTTTTATTCCTGCTTCCTTGGATCCCCAAATAAAGTACTTTCAACTAAGTTCCTGTCTGAGGCTTTGTTTTCAGTTACCATCTAAACTGTGACAGTGATGGAATGAGGTGGCCTTCAGAAATTGATCACCATTTTTCTTGTATTCTTATTGTCATCCATTCATTCAAAATGAGTCTTATAATGCTATATATGAAGTAATCTTCCCCAAGTTCATTTTGATTTATTTTGAATTTCAAACATTTGCATGTGTCTGTGCTCCCTTAAAGATCTGAACCAATTTGTAACTGGATAGCCTGGGGCTGTGTTTACAAAGTAGAGTCTGCCTGTCAGCTAACCATTCATCCTTCTCCTCATCCATTCAACAAACATTTGAGTGCAGGTGCTAAGTAGATCCAGGTTTTGTAGGGTCTGCAACTTAAAAAATTTTAGAGGTCTGTTTGAAAGAGAAAATATATAATATATGTGTAAATGAAAAGTCCTGAGGTAATTCTCCATTGACTTCATGGCAAATCTACTTCTGGCTAATTATTATGTACAGGTGCTGTCTGAGATGCTTGGGAAACAGCAGTGCAAAAAGGAGACAAAGCTTTGAGATGAGTTGTCTCTTTTCAGACATAGTCATTTTGTGACTCAATTAACAATTAACAGAGCCATGGGATTCCATCTGCCCTACACCAAAGAAACTGAGTACTGAACTGGAAAGCTCCCCTTTCTTGCCCTGACCAACCATGAGAACCAGGCTCCTTTTTTCGCATGGCTCTTGATTTCCTGGGACAAGGTGAATTCTGGGCATAGATAAGAAAACCTTTCCTGGGCTTGCCAGACCCTGGCCACAAGCCTTTGCATGTGGATGCTTCATCAACCTCCTCCACATTTCTGAATGTCTTTTTCTAACGATACCATAATTATAGGAATTACCTAGGCATTGGGATAAGTAGTCATGGAAATAGGAAAACCTCACACTGAGATATGACCTGTATGGGAATCAACAAAATGTACTGCTATTGACAAGTGCTAAGTTTTGAACTATAGAAAATGTATAACTCAACTAACTGTCTCCCACTTGGTGGGTATAAGATCATCTGAATAGAGACAGCAATTTCCTGTGACCCTGAAAGTATCAGCTTTGTGTACGTCTGGGTGAATATTTCATCCACATCACTAAGGAGCCCTTTCTTCCTTTCACAGAAAGCACAGTCAGGGGACTTAGGTGGTCCAGTTTCCCATGGCTTGCCCTAATGAAAGGGAGAAATCATACCCAGGAGAGAAACAAAAGCCTGACCACTAAATGGGAGGGTTCCTGTCAGTCAGAGAACTAATGCGAGGAAGCATGAACATTTCTTCAAATTCTATTGACTCTAGCCCCAAGACTTTGAAAACTTTCTGAAAGTCAGGTGACTGTTCTAACCAAAAGGATCACTATGAGCTGACATCCAATTATCCAGAGTTTAGGTGAAGAATAAAACTGGTAAAAGGTAGCTGGAGGAGAATTTTAAGCAGAAAAGTCACAGAAGACACCAGGCCCTCCCTAAGGACCTTTCCTATGAGGAACTGTATCATAATGGGAATAAAATATGCATAGAAGAACAAATTTTGTCACTAAAAGTCAGAGAAAGGGCATATACATTCATAAGGTTTCTTTCAAAGCAGACCTGCAAATTCTTTCCATCCTGAAAGATTCAACTCTGTACAGGTTACTGATTTGTTCCTGTGGGGAAGGGGAGTGGCAGCTTAGCTCTGCAGCACAAGCATTTACCAGAGACAGGTGACATCATTGAGTGTTTCCACTGACAGGCCAAATTCTTTTTTTTTTTTTTACCAAAACAGAGCTGGGAGGCACAAGATTTTGCCCTGGACCTGAAATGGGCATCAGGCTCTTCTGTGTGGTCATTTGTTTCCTGTGGGCAGGTGAGTACAAGGACACAGGTGTGCTTCCTTTCCTGGAATTCCTGAGACCTCAATACAAGCCTTTCTCTTGAGACTATATCAGACTTTGTTCTCTATTACAGGAGACATGGATGCTGAAATCACCCAGAGCCCAGGACACAAGGTCGCAAAGACAGGACAGGAGGTGATTCTGAGATGTCACCAGACTAATAACCATGACTATATGTACTGGTATCGGCAGGACCTGGGACATGCACTGACGCTGATCTATTACTCAGTTGGTGCTGGCTACGAGGAAAAAGGAGAAGCTTCTGATGGCTACGGTGTCAATAGGTCAAAAACAGAAGATTTTCCCCTCACACTGAAGTCTGCTGTGCCCTCTCAGACATCTATGTACTTCTGTGCCAGCAGTGACTACACAGTGCTGCACAGCTGCTTCCTCTCTGCACATAAAAGGTAGTCAGAAAGGCCATGGGTGTTCCGTGCCCACTAGACCTGGTGCTAACCATGAGAAGCCCCCACCTCCATAAGGGTCACAGAAACTCTAGCCCCCATGGAGACTTTAGAGCTGTATGCCATGTGACGTTTGGTGCTGAGGTCCATCCCCACACCAGTCTCAGCCTGACTGGAGGTCCCCCCTGCACCCCTGGCTTGCTGGTTTTCTCTTCTCCAGCTCTCTCTTCTACTGGCAGGAAGGAACGTGCATCTTTTAGGTCAGATACCTGAAGTCTTTATTCTCCAAAGATACCACATTCTTCTCTCTCTCATAGACTTCAATGACTCTTAATATGCACCCCTTCCCCTACCCTACACCACCCTTCAATTTACAGACCCAGATCTTCACTAAGGTCTCTGATGAGGCCATAGCCCTAAAAGGCCCTGTGTTGTTTGCCTACCATCAAGCTCTCCACCATCATCTTACACGAAGTTTCTTCTGGCTCTCTCTACTCCAGCCACACTCATCTATATTCGGTTATTTCCTTATTACGTGCCACCTTCTTTTCCATCCTGGGAATAATTTTTATAGCCTATTTCTGCTGCACTGAACATATGTTCCTCCTTTTTATTTCTAGTAACTTCAACTCAGGCATCATGCCTCGAATGAATCACCACTATTTTCAGAATTCTCTTATTATAGGCTTTTGTTAAGCCATGTACCTGTTGTTTGATTGGATTTAGTGCATCTTAGTTTGCCAGGACTTCTGTGAAAAATATCACACCCTGGTTTGATTCAACAGCAGGAATTTATTATCTCACAGTATTTGGGCCGTGGTAGTTAAATTCAGGTGTCAACTTGACTAGGTGAAGGTGCCTAATTCTATTGCTGTAGATATGAGGCAATGGCATGTGAAGCTCATCTGCCACTGATTACATCTGCAGTAGTCAGCTAGAAGGTGTGCCTGTGGCAATGAATGATGTTTTATTTAATTGGCTGGTGCTTAAATGAGAGACCTCAAAGTAGCACAGCCAAAGCAGTTCAGCATACCTCATCTCAGCACTCACAGCTCAGCCCAGGCCTTTGGAAATGCAGAAAGGAATCACCCTGGGGAAAGTTGGAGAGAAGGCCAGAGGCTTGGAGAGGCCAGCAGAGATCACCCTGTGCCTTCCTATGTAAGAAAGAACCTCAGTTGAATGTTAACTAAATAAATCCCCTTTTATGGAAAGCGAATCCATCTCTGGTGTGTTGCATTCCGGCATCTAGCAAACAAGAACAGGGACCATAGAAAACAGGGCTTGCTTTTTCCAGGAGGCTGTAGCATTCTGGCCATCCTCCATCACATGATAATCTCTTTGTGTTCTGTTTTCCACTGATTGCTGGCTTCTATCTCCATGTTGCATTTCCTTTGTTTATAAAATTTTAGTTATATTGGATTAAGGCCCCCCCTCATTCAGTTTGGCCACATCTTAACTAATATAGCATCTTCAAAGAACCTATTTACAAGTAGGTTCACAACCCACAGGACCAGGGGATAGTATCTGAACATATCTTAAATATATCATTTATGGGGAACATGATTCAATCCCCAATAGCTTGGATGCAGTTTTAATTTAATCATGTGACTATTTAGTTTATACCTACCTATAACAATAAGCAACATAAAGAAGAACTGTATTTGTTTTGTCCACTTTCTTTTTATCTCCAGAACATAGAAAAGTGCCAGGCACACAGAAGCACTTATTAAATATTTATTGAATGAATGAATGAATTGCAGAGTCCTTCTAAATATCTGTGGTTCAACACCTACTTTCTGGTAAACCACATACTCTCTTACATGGGAAAAACCTTAGACTCATTGAGGGGCATTCTACAAAATACCTAATACTCCTCAAAAGTACAAAAATAAGGGAAGACAGAGAAATTGTCATCTGTAAGAGGAATGTGCAGACACATGATGGTTACAGATGACAATTTCTCTGTCTTCCCTTATTTTTGTACTTTTAGAGGAGTTTCTGGGTATTTGGTTAGAATTAATGGTCTCTGTAACACTAATTCTTTATCATTTGTATGCATCCCTCATGTCTTCCAGTCTATGGCTTATCTTTTTCTTTTATTATGATATTTTTTGATGTCTAAGATTTTAATTTGGTGCAGCTAAAATCATAAATATTTTTCTTTGTAGCCCGTGTTGTTTTGTGTCTCAACTAAGAAATCCTCCTTCAAATGAACACCTGGAATATTTGCCTTCATTTCTTCCAGTAAACTTGGTTTTCACAATTAAGAATGAACGCTTTCTTTGCTTTGTATATATGTTATATTACAAAATAAGAAAACGACATAAATAAAGTATCAGAGTCCGAGAGAGTTCAAATAGAGTTGAGAAGCTATTGTGGATATTATTCTTATGCACGGGACCCTGAAACAAAAAAACGATATTAGGGAAAAACTAAGGAAATTGAAATAAAGTAATACAATTAATGATAATGTATCAAATTAAATCCATTAATTGTGGCAAATTAATGTAAGATGTTAATAATAGGGAAAACTAAATGTGGGATACATGAAAATTCTCTGTACTATTTTCACAAATTTCCCCTAAATCTACTCAATTATAAGTTTATTTAAAAAAAAAGACCACAAATACAGAAAATAACTAAAGAAGACTAGAAATTAAAAATATTACCAAAATTAAAAGTTCAATACCCAGGTTAAGCATTTGAGCTGGAAGAGTGAAAAAGAGAATTTGTAGATTTAAGCATATAACTAAAGAAATTCCCTAGGACGTAGCTTAGAAAGCCAGAGGTAGAAAATATGAAAAGCAATTAAGAATTATGGAGGACAAAGAAAACTATATTAAAAAAAGAAGAAACATGGAGGATAGAATAAAAATATTTAGCTTATATAATTGGACTTGGGAAAAATTAAGGAAACAATGCTGCAGCAAATTGTCTGCAAAATGGCCTCAATAAAAAAGCCTACTATCCTTGTATTCATACCAATTTGTAACATTACTTTACTGCTCCTCCCATCAAAAGGTGAGTCTATTTTCATCCCGCTTGAATCTGGGCCATAGCTTCCCTCAACCCTTTAGAATGTTGTCCTGAAATTGCAATGTAAATAAGCTTGGTCTGGCCTCCTATGCGTGAGAGACCACAGAGAAGAAAACCAGAGTGTCCAGTTGACTTCAAATGCAACTGCCGAACACATCTGTGAAACCATCTTGTACCATCTGGTCCCATTTGAGTTCTCTGATGACTGCAACGACCTGAGTGACCCCAGCAGAAGACCCACCTAGCTGATCCTTAGTAAAATTTTTTGGCCAAGAGTCATGGACCAATGAATGGTGGTTATTTTAAGAGCAAAAAAAGAAAAACAATAGCTCTGTACTTCGTTTCTTACATGAAAATACACCCCAGGTTTATTCATTCTTTTTTTTTGAAGAAAAATGTTATCTCCTTTAATAATTTCTAATAATACTTTTCAATAAACCTCTATAATGAAAGTAGTGCGTCCTTTGGTTGAGATTTTTTATATTTTAAACTTTTTAATTGTATAATATAACATCTATACAAAGCAAAGAAAGGAAAAAGTAATAATTTTCAAAGCACTCTTCAACAAGTAGTTACAGAACAGATCCTAGGGTTTGTCATGTGCTACCATTCCATCATTTCAGATTTTTCCTTCTAACTGCTCCAGAAAACAGAAGACTAGAAGGAATATACACATATTACACATACACATAAACTTTTTATTGTGGAATATAACATATGCAAAAATTTCAAAGTATACTGTAACAAGTAATTATTGAACAGATCTCAGAGTTTGTTATAGATTACAATTCCACAATTTTACATTATTCCTTCTAGCTGCTCCAAGACACTGGAGATATTTTTATTTTTATTTCTTTTCTAAAAGAAATATCAATATAATGATTCAGCAGTCATACTCGTTTGCTAAAACCTATCTTCTCTATTATAACTCCTCCTTCTCCTTGGATCTTCCTTCCAATCTTTAGGTGTATTGGGGCTATGCCCATGTTAACTTTTTCATGTTGGAAAGGACTGTCGATAATATGGGATGGGGGATGGAATTAGCTGATGTTCTGGAGAGGCTGGCCTCTCTGGGTTTCAGGACTTCTGTGGCCTAGGAACCCATGTGGAGGTTGTAGACTTTGGGAAAGTAATCATAGTGCATGGAACTTTTATTCTCAGAGAAAGCCCTAGGTGTTCTTCACGGTTGGCAGGGACACTTTCGTTTGGGGTTTGGCAAGTCATGGTAAATAGCAATATCTAGCTAAAGCTTACATAAGAATAATATCCAAAATAGTCTCTCAACTCTATTTGAACTCTCTCAGCCTCTGATACTTTATTTATGTTGGTTGTTCATTTTGTAAAATAACATATATACAAGGCAAAGAAAGCTTAATTGTGAAAACCAAGTTTACTAGAAAAAACTAAAGCAAATATTTCAGGTGTTCATTTGAAGGTGTATTAGTTAGGGTTCTCTAGAGAAACAGAATCAAGAGGGAACACTCATCGCTTCTCGGCCTTTTGGCTAAGATCAAGTGTAGTATCTGTTCTTGTCAGTTTAATATCTGATATGTTCTCTATCTGAGGACAACATATTAATGTGTAGATTTCTCAGCAGAAACCATGGAGGCTAGAAGACAGTGGGATGATATATTTAAATTACTAAAAGAGAAAAACTGCCAACCAAGACTCCTATACCCAGCAAAATTGTCCTTCAAAAATGAGGGAGAAATTAAAACATTCTCAGACAAAAAGTCACTGAGAGAATCTGTGACCAAGAGACCAGCTCTGCAAGAAATACTAAAGGGAGCACTAGAGTCAGAACCGAAAAGACAGAAGAGAGAGGTATGGAGAAGAGTGTAGAAAGAAGGAAAGTCAGATATGATAAATATAATACAAAAGGCAAAATGGTAGAGGAAAATATTATCCAAACAATAATAACACTAAATGTTAATGGACTGAATTCCCCAATCAAAAGACATAGAATGGCAGAATGGATTAAAAAACAGGATCCTTCTATATGCTGTCTACAGGAAACACATCTTAGACCCAAAGATAAACATAGGTTGAAAGTGAAAGGTTGGGAAAAGATATTTCATGCAAATAACAACCAGAAAAGAGCAGGAGTGGCTATACTAATATCCAACAAGTTAGACTTCAAATGTAAAACAGTTAAAAGAGACAAAGAAGGACACTATATACTAATAAAAGGAACAATTAAACAAGAAGACATAACAATCATAAATATTTACACACCGAACCAGAATGCCCCAAAATACGTGAGGAATACACTGCAAACACTGAAAAAGGAAATAGACACAAATACCATAATAGTTGGAGACTTCAATTCCCCACTCTCATCAATGGACAGAACATCTAGACAGAGGATCAATAAAGAAATAGATAATCTGAATATTACTATAAAGGAGCTAGACTTAACAGACATTTATAGGACATTAAATCCCACAACAGCAGGATACACCTTTTTCTCAAGTGCTCATGGATCATTCTCAAAGATAGACCATATGCTGGGTCACAGAGCAAGTCTTAACAAATTTAAAAAGATTGAAATCATACACAACACTTTCTCGGATCATAAAGGAATGAAGTTGGAAATCAATAATAGGCGGAATGCCAGAAAATTTACAAATACGTGGAGGCTCAACAACACACTCTTAAACAACGAGTGGGTCAAAGAAGAAATTGCAAGAGAAATTAGTAAATACCTCGAGGCAAATGAAAATGAAATCACAACATATCAAAACTTATGGGATGCAGCATAGGCAGTGCTAAGAGGGAAATTTATTGCCCTAAATGCCTATATCAGAAAAGAAGAAAAGGCAAAAATGCAGGAATTAACTGTTCACTTGGAAGAACTGGAGAAAGAACAGCAAACTAATCCCAAAGCAAGCAAAAGGAAAGAAATAACAAAGATCAGAGCAGAAATAAATGAAATTGAAAACATGAAAACAATAGAGAAAATCAATAAGACCAGAAGTTGGTTCTATGAGAAAATCAATAAGATTGATGGGCCCTTATCAAGATTGACAAAAAGAAGAAGAGAGAGGATGCAAATAAATAAGATCAGAAATGGAAGAGGAGACATAACTACTGACCTCACAGAAATAAAGGAGGTAATAACAGGATACTATGAACAACTTTATGCTAATAAATACAACAATTTAGAGGAAATGGACGGGTTCCTGGAAAGACATGAACAACCAACTTTGACTCAAGAAGACATAGATGACCTCAACAAACCAATCACAAGTAAAGAAATTGAATTAGTCATTCAAAAGCTTCCTAAAAAGAAAAGTCCAGGACCAGACAGCTTCACATCTGAATTCTATCAAACATTCCAGAAAGAATTAGTACCAACTCTCCTCAAACTCTTCAAAAAAATTGAAGCGGAGGGAAAACTACCTAATTCGTTCTATGAAGCCAACATCACCCTCATACCAAAACCAGGCAAAGATATTACAAAAAAAGAAAACTACAGGCCAATCTCTCTAATGAATATAGATGCAAAAATTCTCAATAAAATTCTAGCAAATCGTATCCAACAACACATTAAAAGAATTATACATCATGACCAAGTAGGATTCATCCCAGGTATGCAAGGATGGTTCAACATAAGAAAATCAATTAATGTAATACACCATATCAACAAATCAAAGCAGAAAAATCACATAATCATCTCAATTGATGCAGAGAAGGCATTTGACAAGATTCAACATCCTTTCCTGTTGAAAACATTTCAAAAGATAGGAATACAAGGGAACTTCCTTAAAATGATAGAGGGAATATATGAAAAACCCACAGCTAATATCATCCTCAATGGGGAAAAATTGAAAACTTTCCCCCTAAGATCAGGAACAAGACAAGGATGTCCACTATCACCACTATTATTCAACATTGTGTTGGCGGTTCTAGCCAGAGCAATTAGACAAGAAAAAGAAATACAAGGCATCAAAATTGGAAAGGAAGAAGTAAAACTATCACTGTTTGCAGACGATATGATACTATACGTCGAAAACCCGGAAAAATCCACAACAAAACTACTAGAGCTAATAAATGAGTACAGCAAAGTAGCAGGTTACAAGATCAACATTCAAAAATCTGTAGCATTTCTATACACTAGCAATGAACAAGCGGAGGGGGAAATCAAGAAACGAATCCCATTTACAATTGCAACTAAAAGAATAAAATACCTAGGAATAAATTTAACTAAAGAGACAAAAAACCTATATACAGAAAACTACAAAAAACTGCTAAAAGAAATCACAGAAGACCTAAATAGATGGAAGGGCATACCGTGTTCATGGATTGGAAGACTAAATATAGTTAAGATGTCAATCCTACCTAAATTGATTTACAGATTCAATGCAATACCAATCAAAATCCCAACAACTTATTTTTCAGAAATAGAAAAACCAATAAGCAAATTTATCTGGAAGGGCAGGGTGCCCCGAATTGCTAAAAACATCTTGAGGAAAAAAAACGAAGCTGGAGGTCTCGCGCTGCCTGACTTTAAGGCATATTATGAAGCCACAGTGGTCAAAACAGCATGGTATTGGCATAAAGATAGATATATCGACCAATGGAATCGAATAGAGTGCTCAGATATAGACCCTCTCATCTATGGACATTTGATCTTTGATAAGGCAGTCAAGCCAACTCACCTGGGACAGAACAGTCTCTTCAATAAATGGTGCCTAGAGAACTGGATATCCATATGCAAAAGAATGAAAGAAGACCCATCTCTCACACCCTATACAAAAGTTAACTCAAAATGGATCAAAGATCTAAACATTAGGTCTAAGACCATAAAACAGTCAGAGGAAAATGTTGGGAGATATCTTATGGATCTTACAACTGGAGGTGGTTTTATGGACCTTAAACCTAAAGCAAGAACACTGAAGAAGGAAATAAATAAATGGGAGCTCCTCAAAATTAAACACTTTTGTGCATCAAAGAACTTCATCAAGAAAGTAGAAAGACAGCCTACACAATGGGAGACAATATTTGGAAATGATATATCAGATAAAGATCTAGTATCCAGAATTTATAAAGAGATTGTTCATCTCAACAACAAAAAGACAGCCAACCCAATTACAAAATGGGAAAAAGACTTGAACAGACACCTATCAGAAGAGGAAATACAAATGGCCAAAAGGCACATGAAGAGATGTTCAATGTCCCTGGCCATTAGAGAAATGCAAATCAAAACCACAATGAGATATCATCTCACACCCACCAGAATGGCCATTATCAACAAAACAGAAAATGACAAGTGTTGGAGAGGATGCGGAGAAAGAGGCACACTTATCCACTGTTGGTGGGAATGTCAAAGGGTGCAACCACTGTGGAAGGCAGTTTGGCGGTTCCTCAAAAAGCTGAATATAGAATTGCCATACGACCCAGCAATGCCATTGCTGGGAATCTACTCAAAGGACTTAAGGGCAAAGACACAAACGGACATTTGCACACCAATGTTTATAGCAGCGTTATTTACAATTGCAAAGAGATGGAAACAGCCGAAATCTCCATCAACAGAAGAGTGGCTAAACAAACTGTGGTATATACATACGATGGAATACTATGCAGCTTTAAGACAGGATAAACTTATGAAGCATGTAATAACATGGATGGACCTAGAGAACATTATGCTGAGTGAGTCTAGCCAAAAACTAAAGGACAAATACTGTATGGACCCACTGATGTGAACAGACATTCGAGAATAAATTTGGAATATGTCATTGGTAACAGAGTCCAGCAGGAGGTAGAAACAGGGTAAGACAATGGGCAAATGGACTTGAAAGGATACAGACTGTGCAACAGGACTAGATACAAAAACTCAAAAATGGACAGCACAATAATACCTAACTGTAAAGTAATCTTGTTAAAACACTGAATGAAGCTGCATCTGAGCTATTGGTTTTTGTTTTGTTTTGTTTTGTTTTGTTTTGACTTTACTATTATTACTTTTATTTTTGTCTCTATATTAACATTCTATATCTTTTTCGGTTATGTTGCTAGTTCTTCTAAACCGATGCAAATGTACTAAGAATTGATGATTATGCATCTATGTGATGATGTTAAGAATTACTGATTGCATATGTAGAATGGTATGATTTCTAAATGTTGGGTTAATTTCTTTTTTTCTATTAATTAAAAAAAAAAAAGAGAAGGGGTAATTGGAGCTGAAGGGATACAGACTGTACAACGGGACTGGATATAAAAACTCAGAAATGGACAGCACAATAATAGCCAATTGTAATGCAATTATGTTAAAATACTGAATGAAGCTGCATGTGAGGTATAGGGTTTTTTTTTTTTTTTCCTTTCTATTAGTGTTTTAATTCTTATTCAGTTGTCTTTTTATTTCTTTTTCTAAATCGATGCAAATGTACTGAGAGATGATGAATATGCAACTATGTGATGTTATTGGGAATTGCTGATTGTACATGTAGAATGGAATGATTTCTAATTGTTTTGTTAATTCTTTTTTTAATTAATAAAAAAAACTATTAAAAAGAAAAAAGAGGGAACACTCACAAACATAAAATTTAGAAAAGTATCTCACGTGACCACGGGAACGCAGAGTCCAAAATCTGCAGGACAGGCTGTGAAGCTGACGATTCCGAAGGAGGGTCTGGATGAACTCCACAGGAGAGGCTCACCAGCCGAAGCAGGAAAAGAGCCTGTCTCTTCTGAATTATCCTTAAAAGGCTTCCAGTGATCAGATTAAGCATTACTTATTGCAGAAGACACTCCCCTTTGGCTGATTACAAATGGAATCAGCTGTGGATGCAGCTGACATGCTCATGATTTAATTCTATGAAACGTCCTCATTGCAACAGACAGGCCAACACTTGCCTAACCAGACAAACAGGTACCACCACTTGGCCAAGTTGACACATAAACCTGACCATGACAGAAGGAGAATTTCTTAGCCGAGACACAAAAGAACACAGGCTACAAAGAAAGATATTTATGATTTTAGCTGCATCAAATTAAAATCTTAGACATCAGAAAATATTATAATAAAAAAAAAGATAAGCCATAGACTGGAAGACATGAGGGATGCATATAAATGATAAATAATTAGTGTTACAGAGACCATTCATTCTAACCAAATACCCAGGAACTCCTCTATAAGTTACCAGCCTCGCTTGCAGTTAGAGGACTGGGAACGCATGACTAGTTTTGAACAATGCGATGCAGGTGAAAATTATATAAAGCAATTCCAAGGCTAGCTCTTAAAAATATCCCATGGCAGTGTCAGAGGATCTTCAAAGCCACCCCACATTCGGATATTTGCTGGAACTCACGAGTCCTGGCATGTAATTGTACTCACAGCTAAGATTTATTACAGTACCATTGTAAAAATGCACAGATGGATTATAAGGCAAAATGACATAGACAGAGTCTAGAAGAAGCCACATGTAGGCTTCCTATTCTCTCTCTGTCCCATGAGGGGTCACACAGAATACACACCTTACCCCAGGTGTACATTCCAACAAAATATAGCAGGATAATTCCTAACTAAAGATATTAAAATGTTGGCATAATTCCAGTCTGATGGTGGGTATTTGCTTTTTTCGTTTTCAGTCTCTGGAATATTCTATAATTATCATAAAATAAATGCATAAGATAAGGTCTCTTCTAGTGCTGCAGTGTACTATTTCCACAGGAGACAGGCCATGAAGAAAAAGAAGGCTCAAAAGAAATAAAGTTTATACTTTGAGGACAAATTACCTCTATGACTCTGATATGAGCCTAAAACTGCCAGTGATGAATGCCAAGAGTCCTTATAGCAAGCATACATGGAAGTTTTCCCAAACAGTGTGAAGAGATTCTGAGCATTCTACAGGTTGATCAGAAACTCTAAAGCTTTGGGAGGTTTACTGAAAGTAAACAGAGAAGGAAAAATGTTTGACCCAAATTGTGGTTGGACAATAGGTAATCGTGTAATGGAAGGAGGTTTTAGCGGGACAGTAAAACAGATGGAGCCAGGATTTAGTCCCAATCCCTCAAACACACTGGTGGAGATTAGCCCTGGTTCTAATGTAGATAGTATCAAAGCTATGCAAGTCTTCTTGAATATGGCCAAATGACTTCTTGCTCAGTGACTGGGAACAATCTGCCACCAGGAGGCACTAGGATTCTGTGGAGATGCAAATGTTTCTGGAATGGGGCTTGAGTTTTAAGGGAAAATGTGGGTTTCATCCTAGCATCTAGTATCTGTTTTGCAAATGTTGTGAGTGGCCAGATAGGGTTTTACCTAGTGGTAGAACCTGCACTGAAGCAATTAACTGAGTGCATAATCTTCTGAGCCAGCATGGGCTGAAGGATGAGAACTTAGTAACTAGTCTGAACGGTCAGAGACTCATGCAAGTAAAGACCAACTACCTCAGGAGACCATCGAAGAAACTTTAGGTAGGTACCTTGTGGTAGGCTGAATTAGATATTCCAGAGAAACATATTCTTAATTGTAATCCATCCCTGTGGACATGAATCCACTAAAATTGGACCCTTTGAAGACTTAATTTTTAGTTAAGGTCTGACCAACTGAATCATGATGAGTCTTAATACCATAACTGGAGTCCTTATAGAGAAAGCCACAGGGAGAAAGCCCCAGAGAGGAGTAGAATTTGAAGTCAAGGGAACCTAGAAAAGAAAGAAGACGTATCATGGGCATTGCCATGTGACAGAAAAGTCAAGGACGCAAAGATCACCAGCAGCCAACCCCAGAGTGCCATGGTGTTCAGGGAGAAAGCATTGCCTTGATGGTACCTTGATTTTGGAATTCCAGTTGCTAAACCATGAGCCAATAAATCCCTATTTTTGAGCCAACTCACTGTATGATATTTGTTATGATATTTGTATGATAGCTGGGAAACTAACACACACTTCTACCCCAAACCTAACCCACCGAAGTTGTACATTAGATACTGTAGAGGATGATGTAAGGGGAATGTATGGGAGGAGAAGGATAGATTGTTCTATTCAGATAGGCACTGGTCTCAAATTGCCTGAAGAAACACTTCATTGTGCTACAACGTACTTTATTTAGAATTGGATTTTCAGGAACTCTAAACTTTCCATCTCTGCGCTCCAGAGCACTGGACAGTGAGATGCACCATTCCTGCCTTGCATGGATTTTATCATGGATTCTTTAAGTTGTGTTGGCTGGAAACTGATGAGGATTGAGAACACATGGAAAATTTCTCCCCTGGACGTGGCATGCCTAGTTTCAGGCATTTTGCATGTAGCCTCACAGGCCTTGCCTCTATCCAGTCTCTCTATCCACCTTGAATGCTGCTGTTGTCTAGACTCTTTAACTCCTGTTCACCAGAATTGAACAAGTAGTGCACTTCAGTGAAAATAAACTTTCCATCATGGAGTTATCAATTGGTGTCAGTACAAGTTAGACCCAGACCAGCACTGTATTTCTACCTCAATAATAGAGAACTTAAGAGGGGAAAAGATAGTTCTGATAATTCTAAACCTACAGGTCTTCACTTAGTAACCTTGATTTGTTTGTGCTGGGTTTTGCGACTTGCCAGAATATCTCAGAACCATTAGCAAAGACACGGGCACGTCTCTGAACAGACATTTCCTTGTTTTGCTCGCTCATAGCAACTCTAAAACCATCTCCAATCCCCCAACTCTTTACATCCCACCCATCAGGCAGTGAGAGGGAGTATGTTTTTGACTGATGTTGCCCTATGGGAAAAAGAAAGTCAGATATTAACCAGTGAAATTCAATTGTAAGCTATGTTAGAAGTAAAAGCTTGTTAAGATTCCAGAAGGTCTGTTTGATTTTGTTTGTATTGTTACAACATACACCTGGTATTTTCAGAGAAAAGAGAGGTTTTTACCCTCCTTAGGGAAGATATAAAAATCTACCATTACTACAGTAGTGACCCAGAAGTACTATGATGAAGGCTTTGGGTCATAATGCATTATGCAGATTAATGAAAGCAAGGAGGAGACTCGTCTTCAACCTTCAGATAGAATAAATAAAAGCTTCCAACCTGAGTCTCTGCTCTGGAATCATTTTACCACTCTTAGCTCAGAGCATGGCAGCTGGTTCAATGTGCTTTCAGGATAGAGCTGAGGCAATTACCCCTGCTTGCACCTTGTCTAAAGGTAATTTCAAGTACATGTGACTGGGAGAATGGCAAAGCTAATAAAAGAAAAGTGTCCAAACAGCAGGATAATTATAGATAAGACAGAAAAAAGTCTCAAATTTGAGTTGCCTTTGGCACATACACAGGGTTTGAAGATAGGCCTAGAGAATCCATGGCTTGGAGTCATGAATAGGACCCCTTGCATGAAATCGCACACAGTGTATGAATGTGTTAAACCATCTTCCAGGTATGTTTTTTTTAAAGCAATTGGTTTCTAAGTGTGTGCATTTGCAGGGACAGTGATGTCACTGAAGGACCTGCCTTGTGGCACCAATGGATGCCACTCCTCCTCTGCTGCTGCTTACAAAGACTCTGCCTGACCTGGTGACCCTCCCTTTCCTGCCTTAACCCTTCCATGGGTACTAGGCTCCTCCGCAGGGTGGCCTTCAGTCTCCTGGGGGCAAGTAAACCTTAAAATCATTGAGATCTCCATACCGGATTTCCCCAGCAATTACTCCAATTATGTCCTTCTTTCTGTTTTCAAATTCTGACTTTTTCCCCCTCACAGCACACACAGAAGCTGGAGTCCCCCAGTTCCCCAGATATGAGATTGCAGAGAAAAGACAGACTGTGACTTTGTGGGGCGATCCTATTTCCAGTCACCATGCCCTTTACTGGTACCAGCTTGGATAAGGCCTGAAGATTCTGATTCACTTTGAGAATGAAGCTGCAGTAGTTAATATACAGTTGCCTAAGAAATGAGTTTCTGCAGAGACACCCAAAGGAGTAGACTCCGCTCTCAAGATCCAGCTTGCAGAGCTTGGGGACTAGGCTGTGTATTTCTGTGCCAGCAGCTTAGCCACAGCATTGCAGAGACATTTTCTTCCTGTGCATGAAATTTTATGATTATTTTTCTTTCTACTGAGCTCACAGTGGTCCTAAACGTAGGCATTGCTTGTTACTCATTATCTAAGGGAAAGGAATGGGTTTGCAGATATAAGCTACTATTTGTGTAAAGGGAGGATATGAATTATTTCTTAATACATGAGGGTTGAAAATGTTTGGAAATAATTATGACTCGGATTTGAAGGACTCTTTGAGGGCAACTCAAGACACCAAAACTGGAAATGATTTATCACAGACTCAGCCCCCAGGGGAGAGCAATTTTGTTCTCCTATAAAAATATGCAATCATGAAACATGTACAAGAAACTTTAGCAATAGAGATGGTGGATTATACAAGCATAATGACAGGAGGCTCTCACACTGTGGTTGCTGACACCATCTGAATGATCAGAGCTGATATCCTTGGAAACATCTTTTGCTGTCTAGATTCTTCCGGGTCTTTACACTAAAACTTTTCTGTAACAGCCTCAAAACATAGTTTGTGTTTGGAAAACATTTTTTTTCTTGTTTTTGTGGAGATATGTTACTGATGATGGTGATTATTTCAGCTATGTTATTCAGCTCTTTTCCATCGTCAAAGAAATGCATGCAAATGGATATTCTGGGAACCAGTCCCAAACCATAGCTCAGTAATAAATGTGCTTTCTCCCATGCTATTTAACTCTTCAGTGTAATCAAAACAGCCGAACAATATATCTAGGCTTAGGGCCAGCCAGCCAAGAAGCTGTTAAGAGCATTTTCAGCTGTTTGCCTTCACATATTTAATAGTCCTAAGGGTCTTAAAATATGCCTTAGTGAGAACTTCTGAAGGAATCAATTCCCCAGATACAACTGTCTTCTCTGATAATACATTGTTTTTTATCCAGGTGTATATTCTCTAACTTCTACCTGGATTCTTTAAGATGATGCTAGAAAATTTCATCCTGAAGCATTGACTGGAATTATTTGCAAAGTAGTTTATTGAAAACGCCCTGAAGGCATTGTCACTCCACCCTTCCCAACTTCACTTCACCCCCTTCTAACCTAGAATGAAGTCACAATTTATGTCAATTTACCCATTGCTTATCTCCTCAAGTCATATGGCCAAAAACTCCAGTTAATGTAAATGTCTGATGAAACCTCCGTCCTTGATGAACACCATTACCATCCTGCCAGAAATTTTATGTTTCTTTTTCCATTCTGCTATGTCACTTTTTATGGCTACAAGGTTCCTGATGACATTTTCCAAGAGTATTTTTTGTTTCTTTTAATAGACGAAACATGGTTGTTTTAGAATCTCTCTGATAATTCCAATACCTGAAATTTTTGTTTTTGTTGATATTCTTTTTCTGCTGCTTCTCTGATGTGATGTTTGTATTTTTCCTAATGGACCTGATTATTTTTTACTTTGTGCCAGACGCTCAATTTGCAAAGATAATTTTTCACCTAGGATGGTTGTATCTCCCTCCACAGAGGATTCTCCACTGCTTCCGCTAAGTGCCTAGTGGGAATAAGCAACCTGTAATTATTGTTGTTGCCTTAACCCAATTATTAAGATGCCAATCAAAGGGTTGATTTGAGTGATCTGATTTGTAATTACAGAGATTAAGGTTAAAAAAAAAGCATTTGATTTGGAATTTTTTTTTTAACTTTAAGATTCTCAGCCTGTGATTTCTTTAATAAATGGTATAGGAATATAAAGTTTAATTTCATGCAAATAATTTTTTGCTTTACTAAAGAAGCTGGGGGGTTATAGAACAATCACACATAAAATGCAGAATTCCCATGTACTATACCACCACAATACCTTGCACAGGTGTGGAACATTTGTTACAATTGATGATAGCACATGTTTATAATTGTACTATTAGCGATGGTACATGGTTTAACTTGGGGTTCACTGTTTGTGTAGTATAGTTCCATGGATATTTTTTAAATTGTCTTCTATTTCCATATATACAATCTAACATTTCCTATTTAATCACATTCAGATACATATTTCAGTGCTGTTAAATTATGTTCACAATGTTGTGCTAAATCACCACTGTCCATTACCAAAACATTTCCATCATGCCAATTAGGAAGCCTGGATGTTTTAAGCCTTAACTTCTCATATACCTAAAGAATTTTTCAAAAACTTAAAGGTAGATTTATAATCAAATCAGTACATCTGCTTTTAGCATTTTAAATATGGGAATGTTTGTATGTTATTTACTTTCATTGTATAGATCTGTTGTTCTATAGGATCGTATGGCAAGATGGGAAATAGAATAGAGAGTGAATGCGTTTAGACTTGCCCAGGGAGTTCAGATACTGACTCTGTTACTTAATTGCTACACTGTCTTGGCACATTAGTGATGTGTTTAATGAGTATACCCAATGGGCAATGATTGGAATTGGGGGGAGGAACCAGTTGCGGTTAATCGTCATTCCGCATGTAAGCTCAAGGTGCTGAAACAATATTTTATTCTTCACTCCCCATTTTGGGACACTTCCTAAAATAACACTCCTGTCCCAGTTTTCCTATTCCTTACCGAATCTTCTTTATGAGAAGGGAAATAAGTCATCTTATTTACCTCAGTTTTGTCTACTCATCATCTCAATTTCTTCCTGGTTACCTAGAGAGAAAGTATATTCTCTGGTTCTTCCTCGGCCATGCAATAATATTAGTGGGGAGCTTTCTTTTCTATACAGGGTTGACCTGCATTTTGGATGGAAGAGAGAGTGGATTAAATTCTGATACAGTGTAGTATTAGCCATCTAATTTGTTCTCACATCTAAGCTCTGTTGTTTATTAATATTACAGCTGACATTATTATCTCCACCTGTCTGACTCCAGTGTCTATCGTTAAAGGTATTCCATCTTAAGCCAAAACAATACTAATATTATTTATTTATCCTCTACCATGAACAAATTATAATACTCCAAGTCTCCTGTGTGAAATAAAACAAAGTACAGCCCTCCTCGTGCCCTGGCAAGAGAGGGCATATGTACTGTTTCTGCCCCACTAGCCACTAGAGGGCACTTTGACTTCACTGTCATCCAGAGTTTATGGGGAGTGGCTGAAAGTGGCTGAGAGGTCTCTGGGAAAAGAGGGATAAAGGAAATCTTTGGGTAAGACCCAAATTCAGGCAGTTGTCTTGAATGATGGCTGAGGATGAAGGAAGAGATCAATCCCTAATCCTCAATTGTGGTAGAAATGAAGTTTGCTCCGAATTGAGCTTTGAATTGGGCTCTGAATGGCAAGTACGCACAAAGTGGGTATACTTCTAAGCTTGCTTTAAACATGGAGACACAGTCTCCCTATTTTAAGATCAGCTGACTAGCTACCTAATTTTATCTGCAAGCTTAATTCCCCCTTACCACGCAATTTAACATATTCACAGTTTCTGGGCCACCATTCTGGTACCTGGTAAGAGGGAAGAACAAACAGTGAAAACAGAATGACAGCCATGGTTTTAAGTTGTGGGTTCAACAGAAGCTACAAGGAAATAGAACCCAAAAGGGAACCAGATATCTCAGGTAACCTAAACCAACATGCAAAATATTCTCTCTTTAAAATTGACACGTGCTCCCCAGATCAGGAAACTCAGCAGCAGTATGTCTCTGTGCCAACAGAAAAAAAAATTTTAAACTATTGCGAGATAGGCATAGAGAATGTTTCTATTTTAATAAAAAAACTCAATATCTTTTATATACATGTCATGTGTTTTGTATAAATTCAGATGTGGATGAATATAAGCAAGTTATTCCCACTGATACTTCAGCAAGGTGGGCCTGGAGGAAAGAAAGGGGGATTATGCTTAGGTTTCATTACATAAATCTGTTTCATTTATTTATGAATGAAACACTGTTTCATTTATTACAGAACCAATTTGTAAAATAATACTCCACCAAGTTTTTTAATGCACAGGAAGGCGCACACACAAAAAGCGTAGCTAAATCCAGAGAAGATGCTGGGTATTTCTAGTCAGATAGCCATTGGTGCTGGGGTTGTTATTTTCATGTCCCTCAATCCACGTGTGGACAAGAGTCACCTGCCAACTAGAAATTGTTTTTCTCAAAAACAAATAAATGTCTCTTGTGTTTGAGCCATAATTCTGAGGTCTATATGTTAGGGAAGTTTAAATCTACCCTAATGAAATGAAAATGCATCATATACTTATGTGTGTGTGTGTGTGTATATATATATATTTGTATGTGTCAATAAGAAAGAAAAGCAATTGAAAAAGTACGAAGAGGCAATTCATAGATGAGAAAAGCTGAAGTCCCTATACCTAATATTAAAAGATGCTCAAATCATTAGTATCAGTAAAAGGCACAGAATAATAAGATCCAGCTTCATATCTTTTATGATAGAAAAATTCAGAAACATGGTATAACTAAGAAGTGGTTAGGATGTGGAGAGATTAATTTTCATATACTGCAAGTGGGAGTGAAAATTACATTAACAGTCTTTCAGTAGCTAATAAAATTGAGAACACACAAATCTTACATCCAGGAACTCCACTCTTGTTATAAATTCTCTTTCAGCACATTTTCACAAAGAGACATGTTCAGGGTTATCATATGGAACATCATTTGTAATAACAAAATTGGAATAAATGTAAACGTGTATCAGTAAGAGAGTGGATAAACAAAGTCTGGAAAATTCATGCAATTATTTCTACAACACTGCAAAAAAGGAATAAACAAAATCTATATTGATAAAATACTTAAAACAAATTTTAGAAGCATATGCCCAATATGACACCATTTGCATCATTTCAATACACAAAATACCATTCTATATTAAATGTCAGTACATTTATTGGTTAAGACAATGGATTATAAACAAAACATAATTTACTAAGCATGTCACTATGGATGAAATTATTTCATCTCTCAGTCACTCAAGTTTTCTTATCTTTGAAGCAGGAATAATAAAAGTAAACATCTCACAGTATTTTTTAAGGATAAGTTAATCTATAAAAAGCACATAGAAGAGTGACAAACTTCCAGGCTTTCAATAAATACAGAATACAGTTATTTATTATCACTGTTGTTTTGGATTACATTTATATGAGGTAAAAAATGTGAAAACAAGAGAGGGAAATATATTGACCAACCTCAGAATAATAGTTACATCTTGAAGAAAGAAAAGGATCAAGGAGAGCCACTGAAGAGGAGCCTAACAATGTCTTCTCGTTGTCTTTATTTAAACAATATGAAACAAAGTGGCCAAATGTTGGAATTTATTCAATTTAATTGGTGGGTTCATGGGCATTTCTGATGATAACTGCTTAACTTAGTTGAAATACTTCACGATAAAATAAATCTAGAGTTGCTTTCCCCTGTGGGAGATGAAATGCACTGTGGCCCACAGGGAAGGAGGTGCCATATAAAGAAATGAGAACCCGTTCCACCCACTCGGGCCTCCGAAGCGCGGCTCCCGCTGTTTCACGTTGGTTCAGAACTCACGACTCCTGCCACGCCGACGCCCGCCTCCTTCCAGCCGCCACCATGGTCATCTACCCCGACCTCTTCAGCTGACGTGAGATGTTCTCCGCCATTTACAAGATCCGGAGATCGCGGTGAGGCTGTGCCTGGAGGTGGAGGGAAAGATGGTCAGTAGACGGAGGTTGGCATTGATGACATGCTCATTGGTGGAAATACCTCCGCCAGAGGTCCCGAGATGAGGGTAGTGAAAGCACAGTCATCAAAGGTGTTGATAATGTCAGGAACCATCACTTGCAGGAAACCAGCTTCACAAAAGAAGCCTACAAGAAGTACATCAAAGATTACATGGAATCAATCAAAGGCAAACTTGAAGAACAGAGACCAGAAAGTGTAAAACCTTTTATGACAGGGGCTGCAGAACAAATCAAGCACATTCTTGCTAATTTCAAAAACTACCGGTTCTGTATTGGTGGACAACATGAATCCAGATGGCGTGGGTGCTCCCCTGGACCGCCGTGAGGATGATGTGCCCCATGTATGATTTTCTTTAAGGATGGTTTAGAAATGGAGAAATGTTAACAAACTTGGCAATTCCTTGGATCTATCACCTGTCATCATAACTGGCTGCTGCTTTTCATCCTCAGAATACCACGACTTGACAGCTGGACTGATGCCATCTTGAATTCATTTATTTTGACCTTGATTTATTTGGAGTGAAGGCATTGCTTTTAAGAAAAACATATCATGTAGGTTGTCTAAAAATAAAAATGCATTTAAACTAAAAAAAATAGAAAATAACAGGATACTCTAGGAAGTCATAAGGAATTTCCACAACACCCAAGAGTCTGCAAAACACAACTCAGAGTTTTACCAGCAACAAATGTCTGGAGATCCTTTGTGGCTATTCTGTGGTCTTATCTATGTGTAAAGAGTTGCTATGTGGAAGGACCATGAATTCTGTCAGGGGAGGGAGAACCTTTTATTCTAAGTTTTGACTGGATGTCAGAATTGATGGCTGTTGTTCAAATTCATGTTTTCAAACTTCAATAATGCCAAGCAATCCTAATATGTTTCTCTAGTGGATCACTATCCTGCTCTTTTGGAAGTGATGGGTATGTTAATTATCTTGATGGTGGAAATGTTTTCATGGGTGTTAAACACAAGTCAAAATTATCAAATTTAACACTTAAATATGTATATTTTATCATATAGGTTCTGTCCCAGAGAAGTTGTCAATAACATCTCTCCAGCCATCCACTTAACTCTTTCTTCAATGACGCCTTTCTAGTTCAAGTGGCTATCTTTTACCTGAACAACTGGAATAGTCTCCAAAGTGCTTCACCGTCTCTCATATTTACACTCCTCCAATCTATTTCCCATAATCTACAATTTTTGCTTTTAAAATGTTCATTGAGCATGTCTCTTCCTTATTTATAGCACATCAGTGTACCTAGGATGAAATCCTAAGAGAGCATTTGTGCCTCTGATTAACTTTAGCTTCAGTCTGTTGACTTTCCAACCACCACCTCAGCTAGTATTTTTTGTGCATGTGATTTCCTCTGTCTGGAAGGCTTTGCCTCTGTTCTCTGGCACACATCTAACTTGTGCTCAGTTTTCACATCTCCTCACAGAAAGGTGCTTTGCTCAGGGAAGCGTCTCCTGACTCCTACAAAATAGACTGAGCACCCTTGTTAAACAATCTCAGTTTACTGAGATTGCTATACCTCCACTTTTTCCTAATTTTAGTATAATTAATTTAAATTGTCTTTTTCTTTATCAAGTATGATGTTGAGTCTTTCAGACAAGGAGAAGCTACCCACTGAATTTGCCTTCATTGGGTGAATTGTCATGAGAGAATTTCTGTTTCCATGACTTTTCTTGCAGTAAAAAAAAGTAAACTATCAGGAATTGGTGAGCTCCCAGGCAGCAAATAACACAGGGTATGTGATAATAAGTATAACTCATCAGACATTTTCTCTTTCAGAAGAAAAGTAATGAGAAAGACTGTTAAGGAGAATGAAATTGGCTCGTGCACACACAAAGATCCACAATCAACCAATACAATTATTGCAAAAGCTTACAGGATAGGGCGGGCCATGGTGGTTCAGCAGGCAGAGTACTCGCCTGCCATGCTGGAGACCCGGGTTCATTGCCTGGTGCCTGCCCATGCCAAAAAAAAAAAGCTTACAGGATAATTAAAAGTATGTTTCTGTGCCTGGAACACTATATCACAAGGAATTCAAAATTGCTAAATGACTGTATGAGAAACTGCAGTGGTTTAAAGTTACTCTTCCTTCTTAACATCAAGGGAGGAACAAAGGAAGAGTATTTATAATAGAAAGCTCCTATAAGATGCTTACTATGGGTCAGACATCCTTTTTAGGTGCTAAAACTAGGTACTAAACATATTCATTTGGTATTCCATTTTTTCAGACGAGGAAACTGAAGAAGGGGTTTATATAATTTACCCAGTCATACAGCTAACAAATGGTGAAAAAAGGGGATTCAAACTTAAAACGTTTGGGACTTGATTCCCTTTTAACCACTGTTTTGGTTGTCAATGCTGCCAGAATGCAGTATACCAGAATTGAAGCAGCTTTTAAAAAGGGAATTTATTAAGTTGCAGGTTTACAGTTCTAAAGTGATGAAAATGTCCAAATTAGGGCACCAATAAGAAGTTACCTTCAGTCAAGAAAGGCTGATGCCATTTGGAACACCTCTGTCAGCTAAGAAGGCAAATGGTGATTTTGTTGGCTTTCTCTCTCTGCTTCTTCAGTGGTTTTCCAGGGAGGTTTTCTTTCATCTCCAAAGATCTTTGGCTTTGCGGGTTCTCAAACTTTTTCCAAAATGGTTCCCTCTTAAAGGACTCTAGTAAGATACCCAACCTCAAATGGGTAGAGAGACATCTCCATGGAAACCACCTAATCAAAACTTTCCACCCACAATTGGGTGGGTCACATGTCCATGGAAACAATAAAAAAGATCCAGCAGTATTGAATATTGAATTAGGATAAAATGTTATATTATTGAATTAAGATTAAAGAACATGGCTTTTCAGCCATACACAACAGTTTCAAACAACCATTTACTAATCATTACAAGCAAAATTAAATATATGGGCTCATTGAACTGGAAGAAGAAAGAGATTTCCTTAGGGAAAGTGCTGAAATCTTAGAAGACTTAGTAGACTATCCTGTGTAAATAAATGAGGACAAGGCCAAGAAACAGAGGTTTTAAAGGGGAGAGGAAATGCATTCAGATTCAAACTGTTTTCACAGGGCCTATTAGAAAAGAGGGAAGTGTTTTTCAGTTGTTTCAAAGGCAGACAAGATGAGTGATCCCAAAGAAGCCTAACAGGAAAAAAAAATTGCAGGATCTTGCAGAGCAGACTGGGGCCACTTTCTACAGGAAGATGGAATAGGAAAATTTACTAAAAAATGGGGTCTCACAATCACAACTATATAAAGGGTTGCATACAATTTGGGCAGTTTTGGGAGGGAAGCCCGGAGATATCAATTGAAAATAATCTAATCATTATTTCATGAGTTTCAGCTATAGTATGAGTGCTGGATTAAAGCTCTGTGTACCCCAGAAAAACCTGTTCTTGAATTTAAATCATTCCTTTGGGTGTGAATCTGTTTTAAATAGACCTACTGATGAGGTTACTTCAGTTAGGAAGGGGTAGCCACCTCAGTCAGAATGAGTCTTAATCCTATTATTGGAGTCCTTTATAAGTGGAGTGAAATTCGGAAGGAGAGAGAAAAAAAAATCACAGGAAGGAAGAAGGCGAACATCAGTGGAATCCAAAGAGAAGGGAGAATTTCTATCTCTACTCGGGTATCCAACTTCTCCTGGGGAATTCATTGAAAACCTTTATCAGTTCCCAACTTGTGGCCTTAGCTATGAAATTTGGACTTGTCCATCCTCACAATCACATGAGCCAATTCAAAAAAACAAAAACAGAAAAACCTGTCAATTCTGTTTCCCTAGAGAGCACTTCTATAAGAGAGCCCTTTTACAAGAAGCCTAATGTGTTTATGAAATTATGGCTCAAAGGTAGGGCTTAAGAAAGATGGGACATATATATATATATATATTTTTTTTACATGGGCAGGCACCGGGAATCGAACCCTGGTCCTCTGGCACGGCAGGAGAGGATTCTTGCCTGCTGAGTCACCATGGCCCACCCAAGATGGGACATATTAAAAGGGGAGGAGGCAAAGCAATAAATGGAATATCTTGGAAGTGGGGTTATTCAGTGCAGGAAATTGAAGACACGCAATATTTAGTTTAATCGTGCTTGTTTAAGAAGACCTGGATGTTGGATCTTACTATTTTCTCACTATGGAAGATAACAGAGATGAAATCTAGAGAAGTTATTAGAAGCAATAATGCCTTGGGCCGGAATGCAAACAAAAAAGACCAAAGGGAAGAAGGTACACAATTCCAGTGAATGTTGCTGACACGATTTGTATCCGAAAAGGAATGGGATCAATTTAAAAAGCATATCAAACTTTTAGATATTCAGCTTAATCTTTCTTAAAGGATTAGGTAATAGCAGAGGGAAATAATATGATTAAATTTACACCATTTTTGTAGAAACAAAAAGCTGTAATGGAAGGAAATATTACTCAAGGCCTGCAACATTTAGAATTTGAGAAAAGAGAGGGAGTTGATGAAAAAAGTGATGATGGGAATTAATCTTCCTTAGGCCCTTTTAAGGAAATGTGTATTGTTTATAGAATTATAGTAAAATTAGTGGGCATACTCTTTAGGCAGTGAAGAAGCCTAGAAACTTTAAGTAGAGGTAGTCGGGAATGGGTGTATCAATTCAGGAGAATGCTATCCAGTGCACTTAGGCTGCACATTTTAGCTCCACCTTTACTAGTACTAAAGGTCACATTTTGGCTTCAGTATCTTTCTCTTACATTTTTTCAATCTTAAAAAGAGGGGATAATTATTTTGAAACCCTAAAATACCAACAATTCTAACCTCCCATTGCCCCTGTACCAATGTAACACAGTGTATTTCACTTTGGATCCTGACAAAGGGCTCATTTCTAATGACTCTGCCTTATCAGCCACTAGGAGGCACCACAGTCCCACCAGCATTCAAAGGGCTCTGTGAAGGTGCTGAGAAGTTACCACTAGAGGTGGCGGATTAATGAAAATATTAGGTTTATTTCTTGAATAGTAAGCCTGATTTACACATAGCAAATAAGTGTTAGAGAGTGTTAGAAAGACTTCTTCCATTGTTTTGCAAATGGATTCTGGTCAAAGGTGAGCCTGGAATTGGTGGGAAGGTTGTCATGGAAAGGGACCGTGGATATACAAAGGGCAAGAACTCTGTGGTTCAAATTAAAATAGGAGAGAACATACAAGTGAAAAAATAAGAGAGCACATACCATTCCTACCCCTCACCATCCTCCAACCCAAAACTCATTAATCCACAGAGGGATATGCTTAGGTGGGACATAGGAAGACTGCAAAAAAAATGGCCAACATTCTAGTAGATCAGGACCCTGTCCCAAATGCTCTATGTATTCACTGAGACAAGAAAGCATGGTACATTTCTGTGACTATGCAGCACTGGAATCTTCCAGGTCAAAGTGGCCTTGCTAGAAATGAGGATCTTACTCTGTAAGCTAATGCAGATCGCTGAGCCATTTCTCTGTTAATTCACTAAAAAGAGAATAAGGAAATGAGCTTGATAGGCCATGTGGATCTATCTGTCTTCTATGGGGCACCTCTGAGCTTACAAAAGATGTAGTGGTAGAGGAGCTAGTTGGAAAAAACTGCATACCCTGATACAGGGAAAGAAAAATTGTATCAGGAACATCTGATACAGGGAAACTGTATCAGGAACATCTAAGAAGTTGTTAGCATGGGCTTCCCTCAAAATCCTATACTATTGTTGTATTGGAAATTTTTAAGCTGGGTTGTAGGGAGGATGAGACTTTGTTCCAACTCTGGGAGACCACAAACATTCAAAAGTCCAAAGACACATTAAGATAACCAGAAAAAAATTATCTGGGCCTGGGCAATCCAAAGTCTGTTTTTTTTCTTTCCGCTGAGCATTGAAGAAGAAGATATCCCAATTAAGTTCTAAACTTGTCCTATGCTTACAGCTCCTCTGTTTTGTGACCCTTTGTATCCTCAAAAAGGTAAATCTTGGATGCAAGTAAAAAAAAAAAAAAAAGATCTCCACCGTGGATTGCTACGCTTCATTGAAAGTGCTTTCTGTGAGTCTGTTATCATCTTCCCTCCTAGCTCTATACCCACATTCTGCCTCCTTCACTCACAGGTGCCAGGATGCCAAAGACCCTCAGGACACCTGATTGGAGGAAAAGCGCAAACTATAAATAAAATGCCGATCATAAATGCATATGTGCTTACTTGTGCATATACAAACACACATACACAGACATACCAATAGATGCCCAACCAGGGAATGAGCCCCGCTGATTCTCTACTATTATGAAACTTTCATTATCATAACTTAAAAGCTAGCTAGTCATATGTTTCTCTCTCATCTTGACATACTCCCCAGTTTCAGGAGTTGGAGCAGTGTAGCTCTGTGCCAACTGCAAGGACATGGTACTAATGTGTTCATTCTTCTCTTGAAGAGGTCTTGTTATTTATAATAGTCCAAGAACAAGGTCATTTTCCAGAGTTTTCATTTCCACCACTAGAAGTAGTTCATTTGTGGGTATGATTGCCTTACCATAGGGAGACAGCCAGGTGGTGCCCACTGAAGAGCCTTTTAGAATTTTTGCTAGGAGTAAGAGGAAGATTACAGTTAACTGGAGAGTGCTTTGTTGTGGTTCCCTGAGGAAAGGGAAAGTCTTTGCTCATCATTGCACAATTCACACCAGTGACTAAAGGATTAATGCAGTCTTGAGCCTTACCATAGAGAAATTAACTTGGACCTCTTAAGAATTAGGGATGCAGAAATAAAGGAGGCACTGTCTGCAGTGAGCTAGGGAAAGTCATGTAGCCCAAGACTGTCAGCCTCCAATCTCCACTAGCAATAAAATCTTCACAATCCTATTCCCAGGGCATTCATTTAGGACCCTTAGTAATGAGCATGGCAGCCAAGAATAATGAAGGTCTTGAAATAAAATAGTCATTTACTGATACTCAGAATTTGAGATTCTGATAGTAAACCCAACTGAAATACCCTGCAGGAGTCTCATATGTGACACATCAGAAGAGGTAGAATAGCAGATGCTATGTGTGATGGCCACTGAAGCACTGGAGCTATAAGGGGTAACAAGTGAAACTGCTTGGAGTCTTTGAATAAGACTATTGTATCCTGGATAGTTCCAATTTTTTGAGGCAGTCTTTCTTAATCAGTCTCCTTTGAGGCAGTCTTCTGCAGAGGAATAACAGTCACCTTTGGAAGGAGGTCCTATGAGCAGACCTATGACGAGTGTCCTAGGACAGTGACGTCACTGCCATGCCACTCTCCACCCTGTGGAGACAAGAGGCCCAGAGTTCCCTGATCCTCTGTTCGCGGCCACAGAGGCCTCATCTGGGCCAAGCCTCCTCCTGCCCACCTTTGTCATGGCCACCAGGACCTTCTGCTGTGTGGCTCTTTATCTCCTGGGAGTAGGTGAGTCTCCAGGAGTTTTTGGATATTTCCACTTATGATTACAATTATTTTCTTTATTCTGTTCTCACATTCTGTCATCTTCTACAGAGCACATAGATGCTGGCGTCACCCAGACACCAAGGAACAAGGTGACAGAGAGGAAACGAGCAGTAACTCTAAGCTGTAAGCCAATTCCAGGCCATAGCATCCTTTTCTGGTACAGACAGACCTCGGGGCAGGAATTGCAGCTGCTGATTTACTTCCGTAATCAGGCTCCTATAGATGACACAGGGATGCCCAAGATTCGATTCTCAGCGAATATGTCTACGGGATCATCCTCCACGCTGAAGATTGAGCCCACAGAACCTGAGGACTCAGCTATGTATCTCTGTGCCAGCAGCTTAGCCACAGCACTGCAGAATCACCCCCTCCCTGTACAGAAACCCTGGTGCTTTGCCTTCAACCCCAGCTCCCAGATATCCTGAGCAGTCTTTCTAGGCTCCTCCTTTATCAGCAGGGAAGATATGGGTCTGTTGTTCTATTTGTTTCTAGGCAAAGCAAGAACAAAATATAATGAGCTATAATGAGAAAAATAAGATAAATAAAATAAAAATATATAATGAGCTACAACATTAGGTAATTTTGGTCTTCCTACTAAAGTTATCTAATGCTATGGAAAGCTAGTTTCTAGGATTCCTCACACATTTTTCACAGAGCGTGACACATTTCTCACAGAGTCCAGGATTAGGAGTGACTATCACACATTAGGCTTTCAAGTGATTAACTTAAAACTGTGCAGTTCTCTAGCCTGGATTTGTTCAGTTGATGATTAGCAGTCACCCTGCCTTTGTCTTCACCATCGGAATGATTAAATGTGGCTATGTTTATATACCCTAAACTACCCTGTCCTTTCTAATTCCTTCTATCCCCTCTCATTCTGTTCTTCTGAATAGTTTTTCTAATTATAACACAATATTCTTTTTGTAGTTTTTACATACTTAGAGATTCATTCCTTTTTCTTTTCCTTTTTTTTCTGCATGGCCAGGTGCCAGGAATTGAACCCGGGTTCTTGCATGGCAGGTGAGAATTCTACCTCCTGCGCCACTGTCACACTGCCCAAGATGCATTTCTTGATATATATTTTAAAATCATTGATTGACAGGAAGTTGCAAAATTAGTCCAACTAATTTTGTCCTGGACACCCTTCATCCAGTTTCCACCAATGATTATATCTTACACAATTACAGTGAAATTTCAACATCAAGAAATTCACATTGGTGCAGTATGTTTACAGTTCTGTCATTTGCACGTGTAGAAGCACAACTTCCCCACCATACCTAACCCATGGGAACCACTAGTTCATTGCTATAATTGTATCATTTCTGAATGTTTTATGAATGGAATCATATAGTATAACTTTTTGAGATTTTTTTCCATTCAGCATAATTCCCTTGAGGTCCTTCCAAGTCATTATATTTTCAAGTTCATAGTTCATTTTTTTTTTTAGTGTTAAATAACATCCTGTGGTTTGAATAGGCCACATTTTGTTTAAGCATCCATTTATTCTGGGACATTTTGGTGGTTTCTAGTTTTTGACTTTTCAAATAAAGCTGCCCCGCACAGGTTTTTATGTTGACATAAGTGGTTGTGTTTTTTTTTTTTCTATGAAATACCTATAATTATATTTTGCAAAGGATTACACATCCAATGAGTGCACTAATGATGCAAACAGTTTATATCCTCCCATACTGACAGATAAACACACATACATTCTCTAAGCACAAAGCTTATATTCACAAATAACTTTTTTGCTTAAAGACAAAATTTCAATTAATGATCACAATGGGAATTTAGTTATTTAATACAACCACTAATCTAATGTTGCCAATAAAATCTAAGCAGTTCTATCACAAAACCAGGGCTATATTCAGTGGACATGCATTAATAATCTATATAATTTAACACTATACCAAAAAAGGAATTGAATACAAAGTTTCCCTTAAATTTTGGCGGTTTTCAAATACTATGGCACAGATTACCAAAAAAACTGCAAAAACGGATTTTAAATATCTCCACTAAAAAATTGAATAAGCTTTGAAATTTTCATACTGGGCTGAAGATTTAAAACATCAAACTGTCCCCAATCTATCACAATTGACAGATAAATATTTACAATGACTAGATAGGCTTTAATTACCATGAAACTGGAGGACAGCCCCTCTATTCAAAAACCCTTTGGGGTTAATTTTCAGTGCAAACATATCTTTGTAAATACTGTGGTAATGTAAACTTGGAAACATGCCATTAAAATCAGGACAGAGATGAAAAATAATACACAAGTCAATCTTTTCTGACCTGTCAGCATAAAGCCCTTCGGCTCCCAAACACCCAGAACTGTAACACTGTCCTCTCCATATAAAACCAAATTAAGAAGAGTTGAATGAATTTGTCCTACTGCTTAGCATTCTACAGATTATCTTTCACTATATAGCAAGGCAAGGGTCAAGCTCTGCTAACTTCCTTCTCTAGAGTATAATTAGCAAAGCATCAAGTTTATCAATTGATCTGGCAATCTAAAATGCTGAACACACTTTTCAAACAGAACAAATTTTTTTTTCTATTGTTACTTCTATGTGCCATGTTATTTTTGAAACTTAGATGGCTACCAATACGAAAGGGAAGCTGTGAACACATCTTGTACTTTTCATCAGGTTAAAGTGCAAATCTCCTTATCTTTGGTGTTTTAAGAGGCAAAAACATGAAACACATAATTAAGGAACTGAAGTGACAGTAGAATACAAAAAAAAACTCTTTAAATACACACTTGAAGATCACAGAAAAACAATTTAATTTTACTTCAGTGAAATCTGTAAATGAATGTTTGGATGCTCTTCCCCAGGACCAGAAATTCGAAAATTATTACGAGAAAAAAACGGAAAAAAAATAACATTGCATGACAATGGTCATAAGTTCACAAAGAACCTCTTTTTGAAATGAGATATGGAAGAAAATACCATGAAATTAATAATCCTATGAGAATTGTTTTTAAGTACAGTAAATTTGAGCCTTGGTCTTCATGAAAATACTATAGTTAATATAGAAAACTAAAGATTCTGGAGGAAGAATAGTCAAAATACATATTATTTAACATTTTGTAGGCATAAAAAACTTTTAAAGGCAGAGGGAGAAGGATGGCCAACTAAATTTTCATTTAAAAATCAAGAACTATGAAAAAATTCCTGGGTCAGAAAAAGGCTCTAAATAGAACCACATTCTGAAAATACGCAACTTAAATTTTTTTAAAAGGAAAAGAAAGTACAGAATAATTGAAGTCTGTTCCAAAACGAAAATCTTAAATTAAGAGGAGAAGATTCTGATAGTGTAAACGAGTATGGCTCAGAAAGAAAACTGAACAACATATCTAAAGTTCTGTCCATAAAAGCAATGACGGTACATCTTTAATATTAAAGCAATAGACTATAAAAAAGTTCTTTCTCAGAATTGGTTTTAGGAAATGCTTCTTTGTGCTCCTTTGTGGGTGCATAACAAAGTTCCATGGGTTTGTTCACTTTCCAGTATTTCTCACTGACCTATTCCAAAGAAAAAGAGCCATTTCATACAGTGAACTGGTCATTGGCTATTGCTATATAAATAGTATACTGCTTCTCACTGGCATATCAAGGTTCATCTGATTTGATTCTCCTTTGCCCCGAAGTTCTTCTAAAGCTAACCTCACAGCTAAATATTTGGATGAGTGATCAACAGTGGCATTGCCTGAAATCTTTAGGTAATTGTCTGTGCACTGTCATCTTTTTCCGTAAGTGTGGGATGAGGCCTGAAGACTAATTCAATTTCACTAGCACCGTTCATTACTGGATCAAGTGACACTGTTGTATTGTGATTATCAAGTTCAAGCCCAAAATCATCAGATGTTTTGTTCCACTTGTTACTAGGTCCTGCTTCCTGATTGCCATGTGTGGATGCATTTACCGTGAGAACTGTCACCATTATCTTCTGCTCCACCACCATTTTCAGTCTGTTGTTTCTTGCCTCGCTGTAGTCTGTATCTTCATAGTCCTTCCTCAGTGCTGTGACTGAGTGCTTGCTGAGTATTGTGCTTGTCGATCCTGGCTAATACTCTTTCTTGATGAGCTTCATAATCATCATGACTTAGATAAATTTTGCTGATGAGGGCATCAAAGTTTGGGTCTGATCTTAGTGATCTTTTCAAAACTAACTTCTTCCGACAGGTAGGACATCTTTGTGGCCACTTCTGTGGGCTGTGATAACGCAATTTGCGCAAAAATGATGTAAGTACTCCTTTGTAGCCATGGCATTTTTCAACATATCCCGACAAATTGGTCACGTTAATTCACTGTGTAGACTTTGAGGTGAAACTACAATTTCCAGGCCATCTGTTATTGCCTTCTATAATAGAGTCACTGAGGTGTTTGCTGTAATTCTTATAAACTGAGTTCCCATGTTTTGCTTAATGGCTGAGGACTATTTGTACGCACAGCTTGAGCAGTGCTCCTGCCCCAGCCGGCTCCGCGGTCGGCGCGGGAAGCAGGATTCTGGTACATGTCACCGAGACCGCCGGCACCGCTGCACGATATGGCCAAAAGTTTTCATTTCTGTGGGATATATGCCCACTAGTGAGATTGCTGCATCAAATTATTGCCCAAAGCAGCAGTTTCACTTTACATTTCCAGAGATTCCAATGTGTGTCTTCTCCTGGGGAATTCAACTACACCTTCTTTGGAGTTTCCAACCTGTGACCTGTGCTGCAGAGTTCGAACTGCTAATTCCCATGGTTGTGTGAGCAAATTCTATGATACATTTCTTATTATTTATATTTATATATATGCATATATATTTCGTAGGTATCATTTTCCTGTAATAGTAATGGATCAACTTTAGTCCTTTGCACATAAATCTGATATTATCTTTTTATTGTTAAGAATCCAGGTCTGCCTCTCACTAGCACCAGGTAGGGTAGGGTCTGTGACCCTGCACCCTTGGGAGATGCATGCAGAGGGGACTGAAGAGGGAGCCCCCGCCTCAGAGAAGCATCAGAGAAGTTCTGGTGGAAAGCTTCCACAGGGTGTGCTGCTGCTCATCCTTGCTCCACCTGATGCTTAAGAAGCAGTGGAGAGGAGCTCATGAAGTAGCCCAGCTGATTCTAGGCATATATGTATATGCCTAGAATATATATATTCTATATATATATATATATATATATATATATATATATATATAGAGAGAGAGAGAGAGAGAGAGAGAGAGAGATCCATGACTGATACAATGCTCAAAAAACAAAACAAAAAAATGTGGCGTGTCAAAAGGACCCAGAAAACAAACTTGAAAGGGCTCCCAATGACCAAAGCTGGAACCATTTGTGCAATGAAATAAATGATAATAGTACTAGATTATAAGTCAAAGTATAATTTAAAAATCTATGAGTCCATGCTGATAATTAAATGTTTAAAAATAAATAAACGGGGGAGATGGGATAAATCTTCCCTACTGAAAAACTCCAAATACATGGAGAAGGAATGTATGTATTTAGGACAATCACCATTAGAAACCCACAGTAATAATTGCTGTAGGCAAGATCCACAAATGGATGCCAAAATTAGAGGGTGAAATATTAAGATATAGGATATTTGCATAGCCTCAAAGTATCTCCCTCAAAACTTTTATTAATGTTGTGGTTTTAGCATAATGCCCACGCATTCTTTGATACCCCTCTCTCCAGGAAGTACAGTTAATTCTGCTCCCCTTGAGTATATGCTGGACTTAGTAACTTACTTCAAATACATAGAGTAGGGAAAGGAAAACAGCAGTAACCAAGTGATCAAGTTTAATTAACAACAACAATAATAAGCCATGTTAACATCACGTGTTCCTGTTACGATTGATGATAAGGGAACTTCTGCCCCTGACATATTTATCCCCCAAATCATGAGAAAACAGCAGACAAACCCAAACTGAAGGACATTCTTTAAAATACCTGATCGTAATCTTCAAAAGTGCCAAGATCATTAAAAACAGGGAGAAACTGAGAAGCTAGATGAAACTAAGGAGACGTGATTTCTAAATGCCATGTGGGGTCCTGGGTTAAATAAATCCCAGAAAAGAGAAGGAACATTCTTAGAAAGACTGGGAAAGTTTAAATTAATCTGTAAATTAGTTGTATCAGTGTTAATATCTTCTTTTTGATAAATGTACCACAGTTATGTAAGATGTAACTAGAAGAAGTTGGGTGTGTGAGCAACTCTGTACTATCTTTAAAACTCATGGGGCATGAATTCTACAGCTTTAGTTCATCTGAGTCCCTTCCAGATGGCCTTGTGATAGTGGTGTTAATTCCACTTGCGTCCCAGGCCTAGGCCCTCTCATTGGTCTAGAATCAGCTGGGCTACTTCATGAGCTCCTCTCCACTGCTTCTTAAGCATCAGGTGGAGCAAGGATGAGCAGCAGCACACCCTGTGGAAGCTTTCCACCAGAACGTCTCTGATGCTTCTCTGAGGCAGGGGCTCCCTCTTCAGTCCTCTCTGCATGCATCTCCCAAGGGTGCTGGGTCACAGACCCCACCCTACCTGGTGCTAGTGAGAGGCAGACCTGGAGGCTTAACAATAAAAAGATAATATCAGATTTATGTGCAAAGGACTAAAGTTAATTCATTAATTACTATTACAGGAAAATGATACCTATGAAAGTCTCCAAACCAAAATTTTATATTTTGGATTGTGTGGTTGGCTGAAGAATTTACCCCTCCTCCACCCCAAGGAGTTATCCTCATCCTAATTCCTGGAACCTGTTAATGTACCATATATGGGAATAAAAGGGGAGGGGGGGAGGCGTTGCAGATGTGATTAAATTAAAGATTTTGAGATGAAAAGTTTATTCTGGATTATCCAGGTGGGTTCTAAATGCAATGAACTGTATTCTTACACGAGGGAGGCAGTAGGGTAGAAGGCAACGTGACCCCAGCAGCAGAAATAGAGTAAAGCAGCCACAAGCTAAGGAGCATGGCAGCCACCAAAAGCTGGAAGAAAGAAGGAACAGATTATCCTCCTAGAGCCTCTGGAGAGAGCATGGCCCTGGTGACAGTTTAATTTACCCAGTCATATCAATTTCTATTTCAGCCTTCTGGCCTCCAGAGATGTAAGAGAATAAAAATGTCTGCTGCTTTAAACCACCAAGTTTATGGTAATTTGTTAGAGTAGCCACAGGAAACAAATATACCCCTTGATGTCCAGTTAATCAGAGACTAGATCAAGAAACTCGTGTCCTTGTTGCTTACAAACATTGCACTATTTTTATTGAAATTCCATTTCCAAACTGCAATGAGAGGAAATGAATTTGATACTACAGTTATCCTACAAATGAAAGGGGTCCGTATATAAATCATGGAAGAACTATTAAAAGCTATGTTAAAAATGACGGGCAAATTATAACTATCTGTAATGTAGCTAGATTTCCCTAAGAAACTTCGATAACAAATTTTTTTTGTGTAATTAATTCTGCAGTTTAAAGTGTGGATAAATGTCAGATTCCTTCTGTGGATGTGACACTGGAGATTTGTTATTGCAGTAGATATTAGTATTACATGAGTCACTGTGCTAGGGACAAAGGGAATATGGTGGAATGTTGGGACCTACAGAAGAAACGACACCTTACAATTCAGCTCAGTGTACAAGACATAAATTCATTCCTTTAACTCTGAACATGTTAAGGAATTCCAAATGGCATTGGAAGAAATTTGAGACACTTCTACACCCCATCACATGATTAAATTATTTTTGAGTCTGTGTGATTAATAAAATGGGATGTGTAGGGAGGGGGAGAATTAAAGGGGAGGAAATAAGAAGCTGACTTGGAGTTTACACACTGAGTTAGTCTTTTTTCTTTTCACATGGGCAGGCACCAGGAAGCGAACCCGGGTCTCCAGCATGGCAGGTGAGAACTCTGCCATTAAGCCACCATTGCCCACCCTGAGTTAGTCTTTTAGTATCTTAAATTTCAGGTATTATTGGCACATTCATACATCACATATTTATTGAGCACCTTCTATGCTACAGAAAGTGATTTTTTTATTTTAACATATCCATCATCTTAATATGACATTAGAATATAAGATCAATCAGTAAAAATATATGAATATTAATCGTTTTTCTATAGGCAACAAAATCTGAAAATGAAATCAAGAAAATTTTCTTTTTTATAGCATCAAAAAAGAAGAAAACCACTCAGGAATAAATTTCACAAAAGGGGTACGAGACTCATGCACTGAAAAACTAAAACATTGCTGACAGAAAATAAAAAGCTAAATAAATGGAGGGACATTTCATGCTCATGGATTTGAAGACTCAATATTGTTAAGATGGTAATTCTCCTCAAGTTGGTCTAGGGATTCAATACAATCCCTATCAAAATCCTGGTAGTCTTTTTCATCCCCCTGCCTGTGACATGCCTTGCATGGGTCATTGAAATGTTGGATTCAACTCCAACATTAACTCCTCCCCAAAGAATTTCAGGCACTGTTTCAAGTTTTTAGAGTACTTTGGTAAAAAGAAAGAAAAAAGAAGAAAGACTCAAAAGACTCATGTCTTCATGGTACTTACATTTTATTGGGGATGGTAGAGCAGAAACTAAAGAAAAATCAGAATGATTAAAGTGTATCGTATTTTAGAAGGTTATATGTGCTATGGAGAAAAGAAAAAGCCTATTAAGGCAAGGGGGACCATGTGTGCTTAAGTAGAGAGCTTTGAAACTATAAATATGTTATTTAGAGTAGGGTCCAATGAGAAGCTGACCTTTGAGCAAAGAGTTCAAGGAAATGAAGGAGAGAGACATGCAGATATTGGAGAAAGAGCATTCCAGGCAGACGAACCATACAAAGGTCTTATGGGATATTCAAAAGCAGAGAGGAGACCTGTCTGACTGAGTAACTGAAATGAGCACTAGGAGATTATGTCAGAGAGAACCAGTTTGGTGTGGGTCATGTGGTCTTAAATTTTGAAGGCCTTAAGAAACTTTGTTTTCTCATTCTGAATGAAATTAGATGCTAGTAGATGATTTGGAGCATGCGGGTGATGTGATAAAACATATTCTAGAAAACTCAGTTTGTCAGGAAGTAAGGTGAAATCAGGGAGTTCAGTCAAATATTGATTGCTTTAATATAGGCAAAAAGTAATATGGTTTGGTCCAGAGTGTTAGGAGTGAATGTGATGAAAATAGATCAATTCTGGTTAATATTTTGATGATAGATCCTTCCGAGCTTTTGGATGGATTGGTTATAAGGTGAAACAGAAAATGAAAAGTCAAGGACAACTCTAAGATTTTTAACCTGATCAACCAAAAGAGGCTGCTGGTGGGGCAGAGCTGAGAACAGTTTTTCATTTTTTGAGCATGTTGAGTTTAGGAGTGATGGGGACAAAAGCTTGTTTTTGTTGTTGTTGCTGTTTTTTATTTGCAGGGGCAGGTACCGGAAATTGAACCCAGGTCTCCAGCTGGCAGGTGAGAACCCTGCCTGCTGAGCCACTGTGGTGTGTCCTTGACTGGGGCTTGTTTAGAGAAAATTGGAAGAGATGACAAGCATTGATAATTAGAAATAGTAACAATAGACACTTTAAAGTTGAATGGCCCCACATTTCTTTTGAATTTGTTATACATGAGAGAAGATAGGAGTAGGGAAGTGGGGTAGGATCCAGACGTTGGACTCAAGAGCTACAAATGGTGACTTCTTCATGAACGTATATCTGAAGTTAAAACATATTTAAATGCATAAGCAGGTCAATTTTAATTGACATCAGTTCTTCTCTATTTGCAGCCTCCTCCAGAATCTTGACTCCCTCCTCTCTGCTCCCACTTCCTCTAGAGGGAGCTCTTGAGGCTGTGAACATTGGAAAACATGATGTCATTGCCAGGTCACACCTTATAGGCCAAAGGAGATATGGATTTCCTTCCACATCTGTTTATACTTATAAGCTCCCTCATCTGAAAAAGTTCTCATTTTTATCTTGATCCTGCCATGGTTTCCTGGGTTCTCAGCTGGGTGTCCCTTTGTCTTCTGGGACAAGTGAGTCCTCAGAAATTTGAACATCTCCACTTTGCCCTTTCCTAGTCATAACTCTAGTCCATTTTTATCTTGTGTTCTGTGTTTTTATCTTTTCCCACAGAACATGTAGCAGCTGGAGTCATCAGCTCCCTAGCTACAGGGTCATAGAAAAAGACCAGGCTGTGACTCTGATGTATGACCCAATTTCTGGACATACTGCTCGTTTTTGGTACTGACATGCGGTGGGTCAACAAATGGAATTTCTGATTTATTTTCTTCAAAAGGATATTCAGGATGAATCAGGGATGCCCAAAGATCGATTCTCAGCTGAACAGACTGAGGGAAAAAATTCCACTCTGAAGATCCAGCCTGCAGAGCTGGAGGACTCTGGGGTTTATTTCTGTGCCAGTAGTCAAGACACAGTGCTTTGAAGTCATTCCCTTCCTGTATGAAATTGCATCCTTCTCTTTCCTCCTCTCAATACATAAGCAGCCCAAAACAGTCCAAGGAAGAGAAGAGATGAGGAACTAGAAGTACAATAGTATTTCGATAGAATTTCAAGAAAATTGTGATTTGAGGAATTTCAGAGGTTCATTATACAGAGTTCAATCTAAGCACTTCTATTTTTAAATAGTATGTTCTGTGTTATTCTGGTGTAAAGTACACCAGGCTTCTTTTCTACTTTGCTGTTATGATCTGAAAGTTTTATGACTCTGATTGTGTCTCTGTCATCATATCTTTTTTATAATAAGAGAAACAAGTCTCCTTGATGGAAATAAAAATAATGAATAAAAATTCATTTACTACTGATTTTTGGGTTGCCCAATGATAGTGATGATGATGATGGTGATGGTGGTCATGGATGATTTTTAAGTTACATTTGTCTAGCATGGTATATATGTATTTCCAAATACTCTGAAAATTCTCATTTTGAGTAGAATAGCCAGGTCCATTATCAGAGATTAAGCTAATTTTCCTATCTTCATAGATTCTTATTTTTTTTAACGTGAACCACATGGCTTAGCACTATATATAGATGTGTTCCAGCCAACCCAGAACATCTTTAGGTTATTTTCAGTTGCTGCAATAAGGATTTGTTACTCTTAGTGAGCTTTGCTGGTGCAATACATTCTACCTAATTCAAAGGTCCTCTTTACCACCTGGATTCCTTACATATTTCTGCCTTGTTTCAGCGAGGTTTAGTAGGCAATCTTGGAATACATTCTAATAATAATTTCCATTTTTCATAGTCTGATTGTTCTTAGAACCTAAAATGATCATTCAATTCATACAATAATATTTGTTAGGCAATTGTTAGTGGGAAATGATTACTAGTGGGCCTGGATTTTAATTTTTCTAAACCATTCAAAACCTATTTGCTCGTCTGGTTGTCAAGATCCAATTTATGGGCAATCAATATTCTACCTTTCTGCGTGGAGATGTAATATGGAAGCATATTTTCAGTTTCTACATAAATACAATAATCATATACTTTGCCAGTAGTGTGCCATCACCTGCCTTATAATAAGTTCAATGACAAATTGGTTTATGAAACAGAGTCACATAAAGGATATGAGTTTCTGTTCGTAACTCCAGATAGGGCGCTCATAATTGCTGCCTTTCCTTTTATTCTGTTATGTAAGTCAAGTCCATAATAAGTGACCAAATTATTTATGTATTCTTGCATTCCTTAATCTTTCGATTACATTTGAAAATAGTGGCTGATAGGGAAACCAAGCTTTCAGTGCATTGCCTGGATTCCAAAGTATAGTAGGTGAAAGTTTAAGTGCTTTGACATTTCAAACTATGGACATTTAATATTCTATCCTACAGTTGACAGACTATTGTCCCTTTTATAGTTCTGTTAGCTCAAATGACATGTTTAAATCTGCATCACTTTTTCTGGTATTGATTATTTCAAGCCTACTCCAATTGCTAATTTCTATTCTGATTAAATATGTCATTCTTAGAAAATGGTCATTCTTAGATTATCTGTAAATAATGAGCAACAGTAGCACAAAAGATGGGAGAAGTAAATAGAGATAAATGCCCTAAAGTCTTTGTATTTTCTAAGAAGCTGTAAAAATTGCTATTTGATTTAGATATGAATAAGTCAAGGATTTCAACTTCTGGAGATAGCTGGCACCCCAAACACAGATTGCCTGGTGCTAGGAAGCCTATGCATTCACTGCTGGCAAGGCTGCTTGCCCATGCTTGAACTAAATAAAGGAAGGTTTCATGGTGATTGGGAAAGGACTGTCCCAAGTGCAAGTCCCACAGCACTCTGGCCTGAGCACTCCTCTCTGTGGAATGATAGGAAGATGAAGGACCTGTGTCTTCTCTTCTCATGCTGACCCTTGGCCTTTATGTTTTCCTTTTCCTCAATAAAATCTGTCTCTTAACCATCACCTGTGATATGAAATGCATCTTAAACCTGCACACATGACAAACGGCAACTTTGCAGTCCAGCAGGTATGACACCAGATGATGCCACACTGAGAAAAATTTGCAAGAATTACAGAGATATTTTTGATAGAATCCCTAAGACAAATGGATGCCTGAATATAAGGGCCTATAATCAGGCACACAGAATGTAGGATTAGAAAAGCCTTTGAAAGACACATCGTGTCTATTGCTCTCTTTATCCTAAAGTGGGCAGCTGGCAGTGGACTTAGAGTAATTCTGGGATGGTGACATAAATGTGCATATGGTGTTGACCAAATTGGCTGTATGAGGAGGCAGTCTTCTCCTGTGATGGTAGACAGAGCTTCCAAATTGTGTGCTACAAATAGACAATGAAAATACTCATGTAATGATCTTCTCAGCCATCAGGAAAGTCAGCCAAGACCCAAGACCATGGAAAAGCTGTCTCCAAATTCAAATAGCCTCCACTTTCTACTACACTGTGCCAAAGGTTCATTCATTCAATATCTTGATTCTCAGTTTCTTAGTGCTTCACTTTTAATTGCAATTTCCTCTTCCTGTCTCAACTATCTACTTACTTAGTCAAATGCTGTATTTTGTTATTATCAATTAACATACCACTTAAAAAATCTTTGTCTCAAGCCTTCCAATCTTTGATCACAAACTTCTATCTTTCCAGTTCACAGTTTTCACTCCAGCATTTGCTTAACTCTGTTACGTCTGCCCAGCCATTGAACCTATCACCTGTTATTGTCTGTCACAACCTAGATAACCATGTTCTCCTACTTAGGGAATTTATATTCCTAAGTATATTATTATAATTCCTAAGTATATTATTATTTATAATTGCCTCACTCTCCATAATTATATCACTCTCTTGCATAAACCCTCAATAATCTTTCCAGCTCTTTCTCCTTCATACTCATCTTCCCAAATAAGAACTCTGGCTAAACCAAATTTGTTGCCTATTACACACTATCAACCAATCAACTGAAAGTTGATGTAAATAACAACAACAAAAACACCCCACAATTCTCGATTGATCCCACTTCAAATTTGTGACTATAAATCTTAGCAATACTTCTACATTTTCCTAGTTCATTGTCTTTTACATGGTATAATGAGAATGCAATATTTTCTGTATGATCTCTTCAAACCTCCTACACCATGCACCCCATTCCATTCTTAACAGATAACTTTACTTCTCATATCACTGAGAAAATAGAAGTAATCAAAATGAACTACTCAATGTTCTCCCCCCAAACAGTACCAATACAATTGCATGAGTATTCATTCCCTCTTTTTCCTTCCTTTCATTTCAGACAAATTAAAACTTGTCATATAAAGCCAGTGCCTCCAATTATGCATAAGTTTCTGCCCTTTCTTCCAAATTAACCTTGGATTATTGTCTCTTTCCTTACTGCATCATTCCCTTATTTCTATCATACCCCAGAGACGTGGTAGGTTTCATCCAGAAAAAAAATCCATCCTAAACTCCAAGAGCCCTTTAAATATCATCTTACTTCTATTCTCCACTTTGTAGTATGAATCCACAAAATAGTTTTTTATTTGACAAGAAAATAGTTGTTAAGTCACTCTCTACAGTTCCTTACGTCAAATTTCTCTCCCTCATCATCATTTCTTCCTGTAATTCAGTAATTACCTACAGGTTGAATTTCATTTTCTCCGAAGTATGTCCCTTAGAGTTTCTGTCAGTAAAATGCTATTGGTGATGAAGTCTTGTTTTTTTTTTTTTTTAACTCAATTCATTTTATAAGAATTTGGGGGAGCATAAACTATAAATTTACTGTATCATGATCTTTTGAAGATCCTCCCCTCCCCCACACACAGTATTCTGAATTTTATTGTTGCTATTGAGAAGTCTCACTCATATTTTTTTTTGTATGTGCAGGCACCGGGAATCAAACCCAGGTCTCTGGTATGGCAGGCGAGAACGCTACCGGCTGAGCCACCATGGCTTGCCCACTCATTTTTTTTTTTTTTTTTTTTTTTTTTTATTAACGGAGAGAAAGAAAAAAAAAGAAAAAAGAAATTAACACAACATTTATTGAGAATAAACTTGAAATCTGTCATTGGTAACAGAGTCCAGCAGGAGTTAGAAACAGGGTAAGATAATGGGTAATTGGAACGGAAGGGATACAGACTGTGCAACAGGACTAGATACAAAAACCCACTCATTTTGTTTTGTAGGTTATCTATATATTCCTTCTGGCTGCTTTTAGGATTTGCTCTTTAATGTTCACCTTGAAACTTGGATGTTTCTAGGTATACATACTTTTTATATATCCAACTTGGAATTTGCTGTGCTTTTTGAATATGAAGGCAGCTGATTTTCATTAATTCTAGAAAAGCATTTGCCGTCATCTTCTTTACTCACCATATAGTTCTCTCATTTCCAGGGCCACATCCAGTTCCACAAATTCTCTAAGTATTTATTTGTTTCAATCCCATTTTGATATCAAATTCTCAACACATAAATCTTGGGAAAAAAGATTATGGCTAAAAGAAAAGACAAATACAAAGATATTGAATGACAGAGGATTATATAGGATATGAGAAGAGTGTGATAGCAAATGAATTTGCCTTATCAGCTATATTCCAAAAATCAATATTTTCTCACATGCTGCCGAAGTAAACTTCCAGTGCATGAATATGGAAGAGTACCCATGTACTGATGCTGTATCTTTCCAACTCTAGACAGGGCCCACAAGATGTTATATATGAATTACAGACTTCAAGGAAGGAGGTGGTTTAGAAAGAAGCAGGAAGAAAATTTATGGTATATAGAAGAAAAAAGTACATTCCATAGGGAAATGCAAGTAAAATCACCGGCCATGAATATCAGGGGTTACTTAGGGCACTATACTGATCTGTTACCTCCAACATTTGAAGAGGCTTTGGGCACGGTGACAGAAAAGGAAGGTACACCTATAAGAAGTATGTGTTGACTCAGATCTAAAGAAAGAAGAGTAGGAGTGAGGAGACATCCACTTCAGCTCAATGGTGCTGTGGTTCTGTGAGGAGTACAGATGTACTAGGAACAGAATTAGGAATTAAATAGATTTGTGAACCCCATTGTACCTCATCCAATTGCATAAATTTCCTTGGATCAGTATAGGAATGCTGCTTCTAGAGACTTTTCTATTGGCCACAAAGAGGCATTCTGATGCCACTGATAGTCAAAGGTTGTCCGGAATGTCCTTGATACTCTCTGAAAAGTGGATATAAATAGAGGAATTCTTAAACTTGATTGCTGGATTAGGGTGGGACTAGTTTGCAGACCTCAATCATCCATCTGTGAAATGGGTCGCAAAATGTGAATACATTATGATCCTAACTGGGCAGCTATTCATGTGTAGAGGAACCCCTGCTTAAAGGGATGGAAGTGAGGTGGAAAGGTCTGGATGAACATGGGGCAGGGGCAATAAGGGAACACCTTTCTCAAGAAAGCAGTCCATGGTTTATGGGATAAACTTCTGCTTTATATTGATCCAACCAATTCCAGATTCTCTTGCCAAGCCGAAAGCCATGCATAATATTGCAAAAAGGAGTGACCTTTTCTCTGGGGAAGTCAACAATAACACTGTCACCACAGGCAAACCTACCTATCAGGGACCAGGGATCCTCTGAACTCCACCTCTAAACCCAGCGGTCAGAGCCTGGAGGATACAGAAGCCCCATTCCTGTTCTGGCCCTGCCATGGGTCACAGGTTTCTCCACTGTGTGGCCTTTTGTCTCCTTGGAGCAAGTGAGTCCTGGGCAGAAAGGGAATCTTAGCAGGCTATCTTGTCCTCAGGTCTATGCCTTTCTGTTATGGTAGCAACATCAGTCTTCTTCTTACTCTAACTCCAAATTTTTCTTTTTCTCTAGGTTATATGGATGCTATGGTCACCCAGAACCCAAAATACCAGGTCACCAGAGTGGGGAAACCAGTGACCTTGAGTTGTTTTCAGAATCTGAACCATGATGTCATGTACTGGTACCAACAGAAACTGAGCCAAGGACCAAAGCTGCTATTCTATTACTACGATAAACAGCTTAACAAAGAATCAGACACCTCTGATAACTTCCAACCTACCCGGCCTGACACTTCTTTCTGTACACTTGACATCCGCTCGCCCAGCTTGCAGGACTCAGCTATGTATCTCTGTGCCAGCAGCAGAGACACATAGCTGCATCATCGTCTTCTCTCTGTTCATAAACCTCTTTATTCTCTACACCCACGAGCCTTCTCTAGGACCCCTCTTTTTTAATACAACGATAGGAAGTGGGTTTACAGCTTTCATTATCTCATTTGTAGACAGCGATTGAATATAAACCTATAAAAACCACTGACAGTTATGCCAGAAGTAGAAAGTGGTTTATACTTACCCAATATTCAGTTTGTGGTATTTCCCAGGATCAAATTAAAAGCCCATTCTTTTTTGCACCATTGAAAGTTAATGTATTATGTCCTTCTCAGCAGATTAAACGGAAACTTCTTTCCTTTTTTAATAGTTTGTTTTAATCTGTGTTGGAGGCTTAGAAATATGAGAGGTTTATGCTAAAGATTATGGCAACCCAATGCCACATGAACCCAAGGCTCTGACATTTGACCAACTTTTGTAGTATTTAATATGCCAGGAGAATCCATGGGTTATTATCCTAGATTCAGGCAACTTCTTCATTAGTGGAAAAATTGAAGTACCAACAACACCAAATGAAAATCCCTCAGGGGAGAAACCATCTTGAAAAATAAAACCTAATACATTAATTTTCTCATATTTGGCATTGGAGAAGCTGTTTGGCATGACCAAATGGAAACCCCAAATATATTTAAAAAAAATAAGACTGGAAGGAGTATATTTGGAGATGTAGATCATGGAGCCACCTGTTTAAAAGAAGATGATAAAGCCATTCAAAGAGGACGATACATGACAACTCCTGAGAATATGAATAAGGAAACCCACATGAGTGATGAAGACTGAAGCCCCACTTCCCTTGGCCAAGCTACATGTCGTGTTGAGCAAGAAACACTGCAGTTTGGTAAATTGCAACATGGGAACATAATGTCTTCATTTACTTAAAATCCTTGGGTGAGAATGGTGTTCTAAACTAAGGCAAAAACTATAAAAAGTGATAAGGTTAATTACCTAAACATGTAAAATCCTGTACATTGAAAAATTATAAAAAATTAAGGGAAAAATGTTAAAATGAATAGTACAAAAGGGTTTTTGCAAATTGTTAAAATTTGCTTGAATGATAATAATAATATCTAACATTTGCTAAACACTTACTCTATGCTAGGTGCAAGATTTTCATTATATTTCAAGCATATACAATTTAAAACAACCTCATAATAAGTCCTCTTTTTTCTTTCCCACTTTATTATGAGAAAACTGTGACACATAGAAATAATAAGTTGCCCATTATCACACACCTAGTTTGTAGTGGAGTCAGCATATGGCAGCTGACAATCTACTTCCAGAGCCCATTCTGGAATATATTATATGGATTCTAAGCCAGCTCTATGCTTAGGAAGCTAAATGGTCTTAAAATGGAAGATTTCTAGTCTCTCAACAATATTGCTTCTATTTTCCTTTGGGTCTTGGCCAGAGGGCTGAGTCCTTATGTCTATGCCTTATTGGTCATTGGCTACCTAGGACTCAGTTCCTCTGAGAGCCAAGACAGAGTGAAGAGTGTCTTTGAGATGTACCTGGGAGGGAGAGGGTTTAGAAATGCCTGACTTAATTCTTCTACCTGGGGGATGCTGTGAAGACCAATGTCACCTTTAGATGGTAAGAAGTTAAACACAGACCCTTCAACTTGCATAGATGCATGGGCAGTTTCCCCCAAGCAGTGAATTCTAGATCATAATTATGGCTGGTGTTGGGCACCTCTGAAGATGAAGCTTGGATCAAGAGGTGGCAGGATGCTCTGGAGACAGTGGCAGGTAGAAAACCATCTGCCTCTCATGGTGAGAGAAGTTGTAGCACATGCTCTAACCAGTCTAGCCTGACCTGCTGTGTAAAAGGCTGTGAGATACGTGGAAAGGGTGAGAATAAGCTGGAAGCTGGTTGTGTCAAAGAGGACACTTGGAGTTTGAGAGTGAGTATATGTGGTGACATCATAGCTGTACACCCACTCTACCATCAACCAACTGGGAGAGAGGAGGGCTACAGGTCTAGCCTTCTCTCCACAAGGGCTAGACCCCTAGAACTTAGACTGGATCTTTTCATGAACATCTGGTCCCTCTTCTGCATTGATCCTAATATTTAGTGACAACTGATTTATATGACCTATAGGAAGCTCATATATCTAGAGATGGCTCAAAGTCAATAAAAATATGTTTATTTTTCTCTGTTTCTCCTCCATCTTCTTTTCTTTCTTCCATTCTATCATTACACATTAAAAATATTCTCCAGGTATAAACTTGGCACTTCTGCTGTGCTGAACTGACATGAATAGTCCTAGAAGAACTAACTCTGTGGTAGTCCATCTGAGAGTTAGTGTCCTGCTCCTATAATACTTGTCAATGCCAACAAAATATGTGTAGGCTGTGAGAGAACCATTACTAGTAGAGACAAATAGAAAGAGCACAGATAATTTGGAGGCAGAGCCTCAGGGCCTTGGATTTTTCCATAAACCTCACTCCCAAGAACCAAAACCAGAGGCTTCATTCAGTCCCAAGCCTGCCTTGGGCAGCAGGATTCTCATCTATAAGGTTCTTTGTCTCCTGAGGGTAGGTGAGTCTTGAGCGTAGGTAGTCTACTCCCTTCAGGGCACTCGCACTCCACAATATGTCTTCACATGCTCCACTGGTAATGCAATCACAACCTCTGTCCCTGTTTTTATCCCCTGCTCCTATGTGTCATTCCCACAGACTCCACGGATGTCCTAGTCACAGAGACAGAAAAGAATGTGGCATGGAAATGTGAGTCAAAAAGCATGAACTGATATAAACAAGTCTCAGGACTTATACTGGAATTGATGTTCATTCTTATGCCATTTATTCAATAAATATTTATTTTGGAACTTCTATTTGATGGACTATTCTAGTTTCTGGGGATATGGCAATAAGAAAGCCAGGTAAGTGTTTCCTCATGGAAGTTGTAAGCAAAGGAGTATGACAGATGAGAACAGCAGGCTCTGGACGAGAAAAAGCATATTGCCCTAATACCTGTGCTAACCCAAACAGACAGACATCTGTGCTCCTCTAGATTTGTAATGAATCCATGTAGTTGTATAGCTTTTTGCATTTAACAGGTAGACCCAGGCAAAATGCAGCCCCGCTCTCATGAATATCACAGTTTTCTTATCAAGTACAGACAATTAGAATTGCAAAACTTTGTGCCAGATTTTATGACAAACAAATTGTCAGTGCCATGCATTATTCACAATGTTTTTAGTTACTTTGCCAGATATAAATCTGTGTATGAGTCATTTAAATAGCACACAGTAGGGATTAATGTTAAACAGTAAGATGCAAGGATGGGGGTGCGAGAGTAGTTCAGTGGTAGAATTCCTGCCATGTAGGAGACCTGGGTTTGATTCCTGGCCTATGCACTTCCCAAACAAACAAACAAAAGAAACCAATGAAAACAATAAACTAACAAAAAATTCAACAAATGGTGCTGCAGTAATGGGATGCTCACATGGAAAAAGATGAAATGTGATCCTGCTATACAGAAAAAAAAAGATGCAATTCTTTGGAAAATATATTTAAAGCAATAGAGTTTGCCCTACATTTTTAATATTAATAAAAAATATCAAGTTTGTTCAGAACAAAAGGAATTTCTGAAATTTACCAGAACAGCTTTTGAAAGGCTTTTACTAGACTGAAATATTTTTTATGAATAACTGAATAAATGAATGTATGAGTGAAGCTTCCCCAGTACAAGAATGAATTGATGTCTGCTAGCTTGAGATGCCTGATTCAGAGGATGAGGCTGTGTCCTCATTTTAATTTTGAAGAACACACCAATATTCCCATTATGGGAAAGTGTAAGTGTATCACATTACAAATCTAGTGATTGATAACACCAAATATTTCCAACTCTTCAATCAAGAAGTCAAGAAGTTCTACTCCAAATCAGATTCTGATAATTTTAAATAATCATTAGAGAAGCTAAAAACAGTCACTTGATCATTTGCCATCTACCTACAACATTGTCATTTCTTCCCTTTTTTACTCACCAAACATCCAACCCTTTCTTTTTACCAGTGGCTAAGGCTTTGTGTCTATTTATTCACCTGTCTAATCTCAATTTTTTTTTATTCTGTAAAATGAAGGATTAGGGCTAAAAATCTCTGGGACTTCTCCCACAATTTATGGTTCCATGATATGGTCTAGAAAATTGATGCATCTTGAATGAAATCGCAACAGAATTCAACCAGAGGCAGATTAGAATTTCTCTAGTATTATGTAAACATTCTATATCCTACTGGATATAGGAAGGGGAGAAAGGAAGAACACAGACTCATCTGGTTTCAGAGCCACATAAAATGTGAGTCCAGAACTGAAGATACAAATGCAGATGCTTCTGCTTCTCCTGTTGCTGGTTTGAGTCTATGCCTGGATGGATTTGGAGGGTGTGATGAGGGAGAAGGGATTGGAAAGGGATCTCGTTTGTTGTTGCTAAATAGAGGGGTGGAAAATCTCCTTGTTCTCTAGGGAGTATGAAGGTCACCAAAAGTGTAAGGATACTATTTAAAGAAGGACAAAACTTAAAATAGTCTAAGAATCTGGTAGAAAAAACTGGTAAACAGGGGGCCATGGTGTTGGATGATCTGAAAGCTTGCTGAGAATGTGGAAAGCAGAGTGGTTCTGTCTGGTATTATCTCTTGCCAGCAACAGCCTTCTCTAATTTCTTCTCAGGGTTTTGTTTTTCACTAGCAAAAAAACAAGACATCCTGTAAGATGTCCTTCACACCCTTGTGACAATCCCGTGCCGAGAGATGGATTTACAGTACTGGCAGTTACTCTACTGAGGGCCTCAAAGTCATGAAAGAAAGATGTGTTTGTCTGAATCCTCCAAGAGGTAGATGCCAAGCCTGGCTGTGTCATGCAGAGGATTTATTACAGAAAGTGCCTTTAAGAGAAAATGGGAACAAGACTGTAGGTGACTGGGAAAACCATCAGACTATGATGCAGATTTAATCCCTGAAAAGGAGAAAGGGAAGAAACAAAGGGGGAAAGGAAGAAAATAAGGAAGGAGGGAAGAAGATAAGTAAGATAGGTAGTTTAGAGGGGAGGAAAGATAGTAGGAAGAGAGCAAGGAAAGAAAAGAGGTCTTAAACTACAGCACAATTCTAAGAAAGTTACAGCAAGATTGATGGGATCTTTGAGCCAAAGGAATCCCATCACATACAACTAAAACTTAAATATAATATATGAAACCACTTTTTTTAGTCAATAGAAAACAGGCGCACAGGACTGCAGGAAAAGCGAGAAACAAGTGGGACAATTTTTACACACCGGGAAGGAGAACTAAGAAAAACAAAAACACAAAACAACAAAAATAAACAGAGCGTGGCAAATTCTCTGAGTTAATGAGACAGAGGTTGAAATATTAAGAATCCAAGAAAGCTAGAATTTGGAAGGAAGACTACCAGAAAGGAAAAGGAGGAAGCTACATAGGTATTCCCTTCAAAAATATTTATATAAGGCAAACTTAAAAAGGCATTTGAGGGGAACCTGGGAAAGCACTCACCAGCTTCCCCAGACTGGCCATGCTGTAGTAGTGGGACAAAATTAGAGCAGAAATTATCATACTACAACCCACAGATTGGCTACTTGTAACTATAAAGTTTTATAGGTGGGAATAAGTGTTTCTGGAATGGCGCATGATGAACCCAGCAGAATCTCTCCCCAGAAAACTAAACCATAACTGATGAAAATTTAAAAAAAAAAAAAAAGACAATTTAAAATCTGGAAATTGCTGTGAGGGTATGAAGGAAATGGAGAAACATATTCAAGAAAATCTATAAAATCTTGACAGGAATGGCAAGAATCTGTGGTATTTGAACCACATCCCTTTCCCTACCTCCACCAAGCTAGTGTGACAGAAATTCTGTTCCAGATGGGCTTGATTAAGAACTTGAAGCTCCCTTTTCTCTGATTCTAGGATCGCAGTTTCTTCCTGGTAGGGGTAGACTGCCCCAGATCTTATCCGCACCCCCCCGCCCCAGGCTCTGTGTTGCATAAACTCAATTTCATACAAGCACAGCCAGAGGTCTGGTCTCCTTTCATCTGGCCAGCACCCACTTGCAGGGTGGATGCTTTACCTCAGATGCAACAGCCCAGGATTCTAAGCCTGATTTTCCTATCCCAGCTTGCTCATAGGGCACACATTCTATGCTGGGAGAGGCAAGCTGAGAACACTAGGGCTACCACTACTATCCATGAGCAACTCATAGAGAAGGGGTGTCATTCAGAGATAAGTGGGCAACTGTCCATGCCCCCAGCTCTAGAATAGTCTGCAAATATTCTGCCCAGGGGAAGAGACAGCCATATGAACAGGGCGCTCTGTGGCTCTTCCTAAGGAAACTGACTTTATTTGGAACAGAACATGGGGAAATTCAAGCCTAAGGGCATTGTTTAGAATTGAGTCAACAATATCATTTAGCATGAAATAGCAAACTATGGAAATAATTGGCAAACTGAATTGAGATTTTGGTGGTGAACAATTAAAGGAAAATGGATTGTTCCATGATATCAACAAGTGAAATAGTAGGCCAGCTAGCAGTTTAAAAGAGCCAAGCAGATAAGCAGACAATTAAGAAGAGCCCTCATATACTATGACTGCAAAGGGATCTAAACTTAATTGGATCAGACTATGAAGCAGCTAATGTCCCAGGACATTGCTGTAAGCAATAAAGCCCTCAGCAATTAATGGAGGCTAACAGCTGGGTGTGACACTGATATAGACAGACTACCCAAAAGCTTAACAGGTAGATCAGGGAAAGAGACAGCTATGGATGAGTTCATTTATCTTGATTGTGGTGATGGTTTCAAGTGTATACATATTTTGAAGCATCAAATTGTACTCTTAAGCATGAGCAATTTATTGTATTATCGACTCTACCTCAAGAAATTGATTTAAAATTTAAAATTAAACTGGAAATTCCCAATATGAATATTAGAAGGGGACTGGTGATACAGTCATATGAATATTTGAGAATGATGAAAATAAATAAACTTGAGATATATGAATCAACATGGATATATATTACAAACATAATTTTGAACTGAGAATTTTGTCACAGACAAATACAGTGTCGTTCCATTCTATAAAGAAAATACTTGCAAAAATGATGGGCCAGGGTGGCTCAGCAGGTAGAGTTCTTGCCTGCCATGTTGGAGACCTGGGTTTGATTCCCAGTGCCTGCTTAGACAAAAAAATAAAAAAGATGCATTTTAGGGACATTTACAGATGTGCAAAAATTAGAAAGAAATTCAAGAGAATAATAAAAAGGATATCTATAGTTATTTCTACCTAGAGGAGAGAAAAGGATGGTTTAGGGGAAAACAGCGAGGTGAACAGTTCAGGAAGGGAAATAGGATACTGCTAAATTATACTTACGAATCTGTTTGAGTACATGTGTGTTGATTTAATTAAAATCCTTTTAACATCATATATATGCCAAAATGCTCATTTTTGTATCCTCAATAGAAGATATTTTAAAAAGTATGATTATATGAGCAGTAAAGAGACATGGAAAATTCACATTAAATTGTTAGTTTGTAACCTGGAGAAGGTAGGAAGGTGTGGAGGAATAGAAAGGGTGGGGAATGGGAGATAAGAAAAGCATTAAAATACAGTCCAAGACCTTTTCTTTTCCTTTTTTTTTTTTTTTTTTTGCATGGGCAGGCACCGAGAATTGAACCCAGGTCCCCAGCATGGCAGGTGAGAACTCTGCCTGCTGAGCCACCTTGGCCCACTAGACTTTTTCTTTTTAATGAGGGAAAGGTAGAAACAGAAGAAACGAAAAGCAATTTAAACATGATTTACCTACATAGGGTAAAGTCCTCTTTCTCATATTCTGTGACATGTTTTTGAATCAAGTACAACAAAGCCTATTGGATTTCATGAAGTGATAACATCACAGAAAAGCTGCTTATGACGGATGGGGAAGTCTCAAAGAAAGCCACACCTGCATCTGTTCTTTCCCTAACTCCGCCATGTACTTGATATACATCTGCTTTATCGTCCTTTGTCTCCTGGGTGCAGGTAAGTCCCTATTCTGATCTTGTTAGCCCCTAGTCCTTAGCCTTTTCCTGTGTTTGTGTCACCAGACTCCCTTGTGGGCTGTCTCCAACTTCTTTCTCTTTCCCTTACAGGCTCCCTTGATTTAGAAGTTATCCAGTCTCCAAGACATCTGGTCAAAGGGAAAGGACAGAAAGTGGGAGTGAATTGTGTCCCTATAAATGGACACAGTTATGTTTTCTGGTATCAACAGAATCTGGCAAAAGAATTAAAGTTCCTGATCTCCTTCCAGAACAATGATATCTTTGATGAAACGGAGATGCCGAAGGAGAGATTTTCAGCTAAATGTCCTCGAAACTCACCTTGCAGCCTCGAGATCCAGCCCACAGAGCTGCAGGACTCAGCTGTGTATCTCTGTGCCAGCAGTCAATCCACAGTGTTTAATGTTACTCAGTCTTAGCACATAAACTCATCACAGACCCTGCTAAGGAAGTAGGTGAAACACTATGTTGGAAGGAAATAATAGAAGCTAATCAGAGATAGCTTAAGTTAAAAGGAAGCTTATTGTAAGACTAAATTTGTGTCCCCTAGAACCCCAAAACAAACAAAACACTAGAATTTCTCAGAAAGAAACTGGAATGAGGTCCCGGATCTGTAACAAAGCTGACTTTAGAATTCTTTTTCACCTTGTTTGCCTCATTATTTTCCTTTATTATACATTGTCTTCTTCATTTCTTTAGCTCTCATAGTAAGTAGTAGATTATATATTCAAATACCAGCCCTCCAGCCACATTGAAAAGGACTGAATTGATGTTATCATCTTGATTATAAAATTCAAAAGTCAAGACATATCAGTCTGCTTTAGCCAAGAATATACTCTTGGGAGACTCAACTTTAGTCAAAGGAGTTGAGTCATTTTGAACAATATGGAAATTGGGGGCATGTCTCTTTGATAAAGAGGCCAGGATTTCAGGGAGAGGAATTACCAAATTTGGGGTCTAGACACCCAATTGATATCCATCAAGTGGGGAGCGGGGAGTGATGTTCTAGTTTGTAAGCTGCGGGAATGTGATAACCAGAAACAGAGTGGCTTTAGAAAGAGGGATTTATTAAGTTGCAAGTGTACAGTTCTAAGGCCATGAAAATGTCCAAATTAGGGCACCAACAAGAGGTTACCTTCACTCAAGAAGGGCTGATGAAGTTCGGGGTTTCTCTTTCAGCTGGGAGGGCACATGGTGACCTCTGCTAGCTTTCTGTCCTGGCTTCTTGCTTCATGAAGCTCCCCTGAGAGCGTTTTTCCTTCTTCATCTCCAAAGGTCGCTGGCTGCATGGGTGCTATTGGTTCTGGTGGCAATTTCCAAAATGGATTCCTCTTAAAGAGCTCTAGTAAGCAACCCCAACTTGAATGGGTGGAGACACATCTCCATGGAAACCATCTAATCACTAGTCACCACCACCCACAATTGGGTTGGTCATATCTGCATGGACACAATCAGAAAGTTCCCACCTGGCAACACTGAATGAGGAATACAGACACCCTAGGAAAAGAGAAGCCGTTGGAGGGGGGCTCAATTCCTCAGTCCTTAGGAAAATGTTATACTAAGTGAAACCCTTGGTTAATCTCTTTTTTAGGGGTTAAAATCAGGTAGCACAGAAAGCATGTTCTTTTTAGGTGTGACAACTTCAAGTACTATGCAGCCACTAATTGGTTTCTATGGAGCTGAGGCAGTAGGACAGACTAATGTGTTCTCAGTGAGAAAAATACTTGGTGTGCAGATAAATGAAAAATCTTCAGGTATGTGATTCAAATAGTAATGAGGGATAATACAGTCAATGTCAATAAAAGTTTACAAAGACATTGCATTATTAATTCTACCTTTTAAGGTCACTTGCATAAAATTAGCTGTTAAAAAATTCAAAATATTTCCATTCTGTTTGCAAATCTGGTCATTTCCACCCCACCCCACCCCACCACTCAGCTTTAGAGAAGTTTGTAGATCCTCCCTAGTCACACCTGCTGTTATTTCTACATAGATTGAACCCAGGTGTCTTATTCCCAAAGTCCACATTTTCTTCTTTTCTCAGGCCAAATTTCATTCTGGCTCCTTGAAACAGGAGCTCTCAATTTTCTTATCTTTCTAGTTTTATGGCCTCTCACTTCATGCTCCTTTCCCAGATCTCTAAATGTTGATACTCTTTGGACATTCCGTTCTTGGTTCCCTCCAAGTCGAATCATATTCTTGGTGACCCACTCCTTTGCTTTTATCACAAAGGAACTAGTCCTGGGGTGATTGCTGCCTTCACTTTCTCTTGGACCTACCTACTTTGATTCTGATGAAACTATTTTCTTAACCATCCACGTTACCTACTTACCAGACAAAAAGACTAATTTGTGCTTCTTTGCTTGATTTTTTTTTCAAGCATTTGATGATGCTGAGCATAACCTGAGTCTTGAAAATCTCTTTGGCTTTGGCTTAATTCACATCCTTTTCACTTAACTTACTTATTTTCTGTCTATTTTTAAAATGTGGTTTCCAGAACTTTAAACCTAACCATTACATATTCCCCTTCCCCAGAACTCCTCTTATTCTATTTAAATTTTAACACTCTAGTTTAATTGCTTAAGTGGTCTTGTTTTTGTTAGTTTGATCTTTTAAAAAATTGTGGTCTGTAGACAACTTACCTCAAGATCATCTGAGGTGTAGTTTAAAAGGCATATTTTAAGAACAAGTCAGAATTTCCAGAGTTAGAGGTAGATTATAGGAAAATATTAATTTTACCAAGTCCATCGTGAACGCTTGTTCTTGCTAAAATTTAAGAACCACTGCTAAGAGGACTTTATAAAATTAATAAAATCTAATAAAGTTCCCTATCATTCTGTACTTGCTCTTTATTTTTATTCTTATTCTCTTACTTTCCCTTTTTCATTTCTTCTTATGTTTTTCTTGAGCTTCAACTTTCCTAATCATCCTCAAATGGGTTTGGAGCCTTGTTTACACCATCCATATAATACAATAAAGATGAGGTCAAATATCTGAGCCAAGGATCCCCTTTTCTTGTAAAGGGTGCCCGAGGCTGTGGGTGTTGAAGAAACTGATGCCAGATCATAGCTTATGGAGTCAAGGGGCCCAAAACTTCCATTCCTCTTTGCTTCTGAGCATCAGAAACCATTTGTGGGAAAGCTTCATTCCGCACTTATACTGCCATGGACACCAGCCTCCTTTGTTGAGTACCCTCTGTCTCCCGGTCTCTGTCTTCTTTTCCCATGGAACATACAGAACCCTGAGTCAGCCAGACCCTTAGCCACAAGATCACAGAGATAGGAGAAGGAGTGAAAATGAAGTATGATCCAGTTCCTGGAAATTTATCTGTTTACCGGTCCAAACAGAAATTGAACCAGAGAATGGAGTTTTTAGTTTCCTTCCAGTAACACTTCATTTGGGTCAGGGCTGCCCAAGGGAAGACTCTCTGCTGAAAGACTGGATGGAGGATGTTCTACTCTGAAGGTCCAGCCTATAGAGCTGGAGGACTCGGCCTTGTATCTCTGCATCAGCAGCAATGCCACAGTATGGTTGAGACCATTCCCTCCAGTATACAAACTATCTGCCTTCTCTCCTCTCCCCTAAAATCTAAGGAGGCATTTGAAAAGACCCCTTCTTGGTTTTCCTGCCTCTGAAAAAAGCATATTTATTGTTGTAGCACCAGCTCTTATCAGTAGAGAGGAAAATCATGAATTATGTCTTAAATTATCATGATAAGCATGCTTTGGAACATGGGCTTCTGAAACTATCAAAAAACAAGACGGAATTAATCAGTCTGAAGATTACAAGTTTAGAAGTAAAGACACACAAACCAACTTTTTCTTTCTTTCTTTTTTTTTTTTTGCTTGGGCAGGCACCAGGAATTGAACCCGGGTCTCGGATATAGCAGGTGAGAACTGGGCCTGCTGAGCCCACCATGGCTCGCCCACACAAACCAACTTTTAAGTGTAGGTGTCTGAGGTTGATATTACTTTAACAAAATCCTAAAACATTCCTACTCATTTTACCTGAAACATAATTTCCCTTCGAACTGTTCTCCCATCAATATACCTCCCAGGGGTGATAACTTTCTTGTTTAAGGAAAAACTTATTTTTACTATTGTAAGCTTATTATAATCCTTTCATCACTAGCCTCTCTCTCTCCCTCTCTCATTAGACTGACAGTTCCTTCAGGGCAGTGATTAAACAGGACTTACTAAGTTTATAATAAATACCACCCTCTTGAGAGGAAGAATGCAGGATGACAGAGAGTTACTGACAATAATTCCCATTTAAGGATTATTCTTCTAGGAAACTCAAGCCCTGTACATCTGCCCAGGGAGCATAGAGTTTTACTTTATGATTTCAAAAAATTTGACTGTTCCCTTCTTTCTCTTTCAGGCCCCATGTGCAAAAACACTAGAATTGGAGTCAGGAAACCTGCTTCCTAATCCCAACACTGGCTTTTACTAACTTTTGTTAGTGAGACCTTGGCAAGTGCCCACACCTCTCTATAACTCAGTATCCTCTTTAGACACTTGCACTATTTGGTTTCTAAGATCTAACACAACTATGACTCCTTTGACTCAAGATATACCTCCATTTTCCCTGCACGTGTGACCACTGGAGATTGCTGTGGAGAATGCACATATATAGATAATACAGATCCAGGAAAATCTCATTGGTAGGGACATTATAGATCATTCCTTTATGCCTCAACATTGAGGCTGATTTGAAGTGTGGTCATATCAAAGTTAGTATAGCATATATTCCCTGCATTCTTCTCCACTGCTGCCAGATGGCAGTAAATGAGCACAGCAGAAAGTCTGCTCTGCAGGGTGATCAAGTGCCCTGGTTACCACAGCATTCCTGGTTTAGGCCTGGTGTGTTCATGTAACTATTAATAACACCCTCTTTCATGCACAAAAGCATCCTGGTTTGGACAATATATGATCATCATAGATCGTGACACAAACTATAGCAGCTCTCTATTAAAAGTAAATTGTATATTATTATTTTAGTGATCTTATTTCTTTTTCTTAGTTTTATTAAATTATGTATTTAATTTAGAATAGTAGAAATAAAATTGAAGCTAATACTATTGATCTGCTTTATTACCATTTGACTGTTTAAATTTATCCCACCTCTTCTTATATTCTGCATTTGCTCAATCCATCTGTGGTGGTTTGGAGCCATGTACCCCCAAAAAGCATGTTCTTAAACTTAATCCATTCCTGTGTGTGTAAGCCCTTTTAGTAAGATCTTTGGATGAGTTTGCTTCAGTAAAGGTGTGCTCTAGGATGCATCTTATTCCTATTTCTGAATCCACAGAGGGAATAGCCAAAAGAAAGTCAATGGAACCCAAAAGAAAATGGAGTGGCCAGGAGAGGCCACCATGTTAATTGCCACATGACAGAGGAGCCAAGGATGAAGGATCCCCTGTAGCCAGTTCAGAGTGCCAATCTTCAGGAAGAGAGCATCACCTTGATGATGTCTCAAAACTATGAGCCATTAAATTTCCATTGTTTAAGCCAACCTATCACATGGTTTTTGCTTTAGCAATGAGGAAACTAAAATACCATGTATTAGTGGCCTGCAGGTTTTTTAGGACCAGAACAAACTCAACTAGGTCTTCTTACTCTTCTGTCCTCTTACTTGAGGGCCAGCACCCAGTGCTTCTAAATATATTATATTTTTTCCCCAGCTCTACCTGCTAATAAAACTACCAGGGTTTTTTCAGACCCTCTTTCTCTTTGAATAAAAAAAAAAAATCATGTCAACTTTTCTCTTATTCATCTATTAACACATAAAGATCACCACATGACAATGATAGTGGGGTAATAAGTAATAAAAACAGAAACAGGGGGAAAAGAATGTCTATACATGTGTAGGTCATATGGAAAACCACACTCTCTCACCCCTTCCTAGTCTCCCTCCCATCCTGCTATGATTTTCATTGGCTGTAAAAATACATCATATTTGTTTGTCATTCAACAGTTTACTGAGTGCTATCACTCACATAATTTTATTTTGGTGCCTTTGTTGTTTGTTCCCAGGTGCTCCATGTTCCTAAGCTCACGCTCTTTCCAGATGGCTCTAAGACTTCCATTGTAAGCCCAGCTCATCCCCTTACCAATGCCCATCCTTTGAACCAAATTCACTTTTGATCTTTCATAACTGATACCTTTTTGACTTACACCTTTGTTTCTCTTAAAATCTCTCTTTGTTCAATTATACTCCCTCTATGAAGACTTACTACCTTGAAAATCCTCAAAAGGAAAGCAACCACTTCTCTGTTAATCTTAGCATGTTTTATTGCCACTATTTTTCTTACTTTGGTGGTCTTACAGAGTGATAATTCTCTTTCAACACTGATAATATGTGACAGGATTAAAGATCTAGGTGAATTCAATTAGTAAAGAATAATCTTTTCCACAAATGGTGATATCCAAAGGTAATAATAATAATTTGTAAACCAGTTCATAGCATATACAAAACTCAAAATAGAACAAAGACCTAAGGATAAGAACCAAAACATAAAAATCTTAGAAGAAAATATAGGTGTATATCTTTGTGACCTTAGATTAAGCAATTGTTTCTTAGATATGACACTAAAGCACAACCAACTAAAAAGAAACAGGTAAATTGGAATTCAAATTTTAGAACTTTTGTGTTTTAAATGATACTATTTTAAAAGTTAGAAAACAACACAATGGGAGAAAACATTTGCAAATCCTCTATCACATAAGGGACCTGTAATCAGAATATATAAAGAACTCTTACAGTTCATCAATAAAAAGAAAAGTAATCCATTTGAAAATGGGCACAGGACTTGAATAGATATTTCTCCAAAGAATACATACAAATGGCCAATAAGCACACGAAAAAATGTTCAATATCATGAGACATTGGGAAAATGCAAATCAAAATCACAATGAAATATTTCTCCACACCCACAAGGATGGCTATTACCAAAAAATGGAAAATAACAGGTGTTAATGAGGCAGCGGAAAAATGTGAAACTTTGTGCATTGCTCGTAAAAGTAAAATGGTGCAGCTACTTTGGAAAATAGCCTCAAATAATGAAATATACAGTTGCTATGTGACCTAGCAAATTCACTACTTAGTATAACAAGAGAATTGAAAGGATATGTTCACATGAAAACTTGTAACCAAACATTCATCGTAGCATTATTCACAATACCCAAAAAATGAAACAGCCTAGTCCATCAGCTGATGAGTAGATAAAATGTGGGATATCTGTACAATGGAATACTATTCAGTAAGGAATGAAGTACTAATGCAACAATGATACAATATAGATGAACTTGGAAACATTATGCTAAGTGAAAGAAGACAAACACAAAATGCCATGTATTGTATGATTCCATTCAAATAAGATGTCAGAATAGGTGAATCCACAGAAGATAGAAAGTAGATTAGTGATTGCCGGGGTCTGGCAGTAGGGAGAAATTGGAGTTAACTGCTTAATGTAGATGGGATTTCTTTTGAGGTGATGAGTGTTCAACAATTAGATAGTGGTGACGGTCATACAATTTTGTGGACAAACTGAAAATACTGAATTGCAAATTTTATGTTATGTGAATTAAATTTAATAAAAAAAAGCTCTGACAGCTCAACCAAAAGAGATTCAAATAATCTACATTGAATATCGGGGGGAATAAAGTGCTTTTTCAATAAAGTGTGTTTTAGTTTGTATTGTGTGTTAAGCTTGATAAGGAACTTGCAATTTGCTGAAAATATAGTACTTTTTACAGACTTCATAAATTCAATTTTAGATGGTCTAAAACCAGATATTGAGATCCCTAATAATAAAGGTGAATCTCAAAATAATTATGCTGATGGAGAAAAACAAACAAAAATGAGTACATACCATATGATTTAATTTATATAAAAATCTAGGAAGTGCAAAGAAATCTATAGTGACAGAAAATAGATCAGTGATTGCCCTGGAATGGGGCAGAGGTGGGTTGGGGTGAGAGGGAGAAATTACAAAGAAGCACAAAGAATCTGGGTGATGGGTATGTTCACTATCTTGATTGTGGTGATAGTTTAATGACTGTCAAAACTTATATAAACGCAAATAAAAACATCGGTTTATTTGTATGTCAATTATACCTCAGTAAAGTGGTTTTAAAAAAACAAAAGAACGACAGCAGAAGGGAAATCTTGAAGTATTTGAAAAGTTCCTAAGCCAATAATTCACTAGTTGGAGAGAGAAAAGCAAAATTAAATGATATTTTATATATTAACATATTAAATATATTATAATATAGTTAATAAATATATGCAATTTAATACATTTATTATATAGTAACATATTAAATACATTTTATAACTAAACTCAGTATTGTACAAATTATGTTTTGCTACCCTCTGTCTGTAGTTTAGTCAATCCATGCCCAGTTGTGGAGGGTTCATTCCATTGAAGGGTAGCAGTAAGTTGCTAGGACTTTCAATGAGAGGGAATGAGGGAAAAAAATATCCTGAATCTTTATCTACAACTGGAAATAATCTTTAGCCTTTCGGGTGCTCATAGAGTAAAGCTATCTGGAGTTTTGTCATAAGAGCCAACTTTGGATATCTGCAAGTGGAGGTATGACCAGATAAGTCCCAAGTGCCAAAGACAATTGTGCACTATGGCAACATATACACATTTTCTCCACTTAGCTGGGATGCTAGTACTTCCAGCATAGATCCTATTATCACCATCACCATTATCACTATGACAAAACCACTGCTTTTTAACTCCTACATCCCAACACTCAACTTGTAGTTTGCATATATTGATACTCATCATGGATATTTGCTTTGTAGCTAAGTTTGGAGAGGTAGGTTTGGTTTGGAAAATGTAGCAGTGAACAAGAGAGGGTAAAAATGAATGGTAGGGCATCTGTTCTAGATCTAACCCCTTTGATTTAGGTTGAGTCCGGAGATGCATAAGACTGGTAACCAGAAGCTGATGGAAAAGTTCATAAGGTATTTAGTGAGATTTTGCCCACTATCAGAGGTGCTTTGGGCCCTACATGACAGAGGCCACATCGGAGGTGATGAGGAGACAATTTATTTCCCCCAATTGAGTGTGAACACCAACACTATCCTTGTGGCTTGTGGATTCATGGATTTAAAAGCACCCAGGGACAGTCCCTTTGGGCCAAGCATGGGTGTCCAGTGACAGACATATTCATCAAAGGTATAGGTAGACAATTTTGGAGTTATTTCCAGGAGAAAGAACTAGGTTATTCCAAGTGATGATGGGTTTTGATTGAAAATAAAAAAGCTTACTGAGTACCTTGCAATATAATGGGACTCTTTGAGAGAGGACTTAGGTTCCTGCTATTAATAAGACAAGGCTTTGAGCCATTGTTATTTGAACTCTAAAAGTTAACTAATAAATAAGATGATTTATTAGGCAAAGCCTAGAGGGTCCTGGTTGTACATGTTGCAGACTTACCTCTTCCAGGGAGTCTGTAAATTCTAATGAGGGAGGGTCTATGCCTTGTTCTTCTTTGTGTCTTTCTTTTACTATGCTTAAAACAAAGTAGGTATTCACATATTTTTTATTCCATGTTGCAAGTTAGGAGAGAAGGGTGTAAGAATGTAAGGAAGGAAGATCCCCTCATGCATGATTACAGAGAATAATACAAATAGATATAAAGACTCAGAGTACATGAAATAAAAGGGAGAGTTTACAGATTTTCTAGTGTTTGCTCTTTAAATTACCTATATAAAAATTCAAGCAGAATAACAAATGATGAGAAAAGCAAATTATAAACCTTAAAATACAGTTCCATCAAAATGCCTGAATCCATTGCTTAGCAAAGAAGGACTAGAGTGGTAGAAAATGAATTATTTCTTGTCTCCAATTTTGTCCCCAGAAATTCTTGTTTCCTACTTCCCCATCTCTTAATGTGTACCTTGATGTCACAAGTGATCACTGCCTCTACACAGTGACAATCAGAATGAGGAAAGATGATACGAGTCAATGAAAATAAATAAAAGGAACATTGGGTAAGTAAGAGCGGATGAGAGGGAACTGGTAAAAATTTATGTTCAGATATGCTTGAGAAATGAAGTGATGATGCGTTAATACTCTAAAGGAATTTGGCACTTATATCACAACTCTCCCTACACAACCCTACTGTCCCACAAACTCATGCTCAGTAAAGTTATGTGTACAGTTAAGAAAAAGAGATCTGCCATTCAACTGGTACTTAAGATCAGTTCAGAGATCATAGGATCCACTGGAAATGATCTCACAGGAAGAATGCCTCACCAGAGGCAGCTGTGAGGTCCAGCTCCTTGAGCAACTGCAGTGACAGTCCTTCCTGGGCCCTGCCTATGCGTCCTGACTCTGCCATGGGCACCAGACTCTTGTGCTGTGTGGTCCTTTCACTGCTGATGGCAGGTGAGTTTTGGGCTAAATGGATCAGCATCACTGGGCTATTTTTGTGGCTCTTTGTCTTCTTCTGTAGGTGTGTCTCCAAGATACCACATGTTACCCAAAGACTTTTTTTTTTTGAAAGGTAACAATATTTATAAAAAAAAAACAACAAATAATCGCTTATAGAGTAAAACACAAAATTCATGTGAATTTTTAATGAACCAGGAGACCTCAAAATTTCTTTATGATAAGACATTTGTTCCTCTGCCAGTAGGCCTCTGTCTCATGAAGTCTGTTCTCCTCTGAGGTCCCGCCAATGCTGGTGTCACCCAGAACCCAAGAAACCTGATGATGGGGAGAGGACAGGAGGCAACCATGAGATGCAGCCCAGTGGAAGGACACAGTCATGTCTACTGGTATCGACAGCTCCCAAAGGAAGGTTTGAAATTCATGATTTACCTTCAGAAAGAACAAATCATAGACAAATCAGGAATGCCAACAGAACGGTTCTTTGCTGAATTTCCCAAAGAGGGACCAAACATCTTAAAGATCCAGCTGGCCGAGCCAGCAGACTCAGCAGTGTACTTCTGTGCCAGCTCCTCATCCACATCAACGCAGAGCGACACTGCCCCAGTACACAAACATCCTGCAGGCCCAGAGCAGGAAGCAGTAGTGGGCTGGGGAAAGGACGCAAGTGATTGCATAGCACACAAGCCAGCTACAGGGCACTTTGGGGAATGGAGATGGAAATGGGGGTGGGGGGAGGTCTGTAGAAATGTTATGTTCCCGTACTTGGGAACTAAGACTTTGCCATGCTAAAAATGTGAGGAGTTTTTTAGATAGACACAATTTATCAGGTTAAGCATTTAATAGATCTCTTCCTTTCACGCCACACAAGTTCTATGTTACGTGCTATAAATACATAATTTAAATCACTCCTGAAGACAATCAAGCAAAGAAAGTGGTTTCTTGGCTTTTACTAGGAAAATACATGGCTATAGGAGTTAATTTTTCTTTTTCAAACTCAAAAAATTCTAGTGGGTGACTAAGACAGAATTCAAACCCATGTCTGCCTGGCTAAAAGAGTTCTGATTTCTATACCATGCCTTGTACCTTCTTATTCTTTCTAGCACAAACTTTGTTTTGTTCTTCTTCTAATGCTTGGGAGGGTATGTTTGAATGCTTGGATTAAGAACTCCTGCTATAGGATATCTGGAAATAGAGAAAGAGACAAACTTGTCTGGAATTTAGGAGAAAGTCTGAACCAAAGATACTATTCAGTAGAAAATGTTTCCCCTCAGGTTTTTGTCATTTCAAGGAATAATTTTTTTATTCTTATCACTTAACAGATTTGGGGAGCTTAAAGAAAAGTGATTATTATTTGCTTTCATGAAACAATATCAAAATCAAAAAGCAGACAAGTGAAAATTCATTCTAATATATGGGTAACAAGTCAGTCCATTTTCACCAGCATGACTATAAACTGTGCTACTCCACTGTGTTCACAAGGTACAATTTAACCCATCAAAGTCCATAAAAACAAGGTGAGTATTTTCTCATAATCTTCTCCATGACCATCTCTAAAGAGTCCCAAAGAATGCTTACACAGGCCATTAAAAGACACTAGTTGTTTCAGCTCTGCACCTCAGTCTGGAATACTGAACCAAGTTTTTCTGCGGGTCAGTTTTTCTGGGATCTTGCCACATGGTCCACGTGTGACCCTGCCAGACCACTGTTCTGATGGACCCTGGGTCCTGTTAGTGACCTCTGCTAATGCCCCATTGGCTCCTGAAGGGGACTAGGCTCTCACGTTCAAAAGATTAAATACGGATACATGGGCAGATGTTACCACTTTTGTTCTTTGTTTTTCTTCCATAGCATCACTAAGAAATAACACAATCTGCTGATTTTGCTACATTTTGACTGATTTTTTTTGTCTTTCTCTGTGCTTACCTAAAAATTTAGGATTTTGTGTTTTATGGTTGTTTGCTATTCTTTGCAAGTTCTAAAGCTAAAAGTTGGTGTGAGAGCATCTAATTTCTCATCCTGCTATATGTGATTTGCTATTTGTTTTAAATATGTATTTATGCATACAGTTGATCCTCATTATTCATGGATTCCGTAGTTGTAAAATCGCCTGCTCCCTAAAATTTATTTGTAACTCCAAATCAATACCAATGACTCTTTCCCTTCTGGTCATTAATAGACATTCCCATGTGCAAAGAAACAAAAAAATGTGAGTCTTCCATGTGCATGCTCACAGCTGAGGTTGAGCAAGATGCTTCTAGGCCTTCCTATTTCAGCTCTCATGCTGTAAACAAGTGTCATTGTCACAGTATTTTGGGGCCACATTTTTCACATTTCTGTGCTTTTTTTGTGGGTGATTTCCCAGTTTAAAATGGCCCACAACATAGTCCTGACATACTGTCTAGTATTCCTAAGTGCAATAAGGCTGTGATGCGCGTTATGGAGAAAGAATTCAATGTTAATGAATCAACAATATGTATTGAATAAGGTGTCTTTAAACAGAAACACACATAAAACAAGGTTATGTATTAAAGAGTTGATAAAAATGTTGGGGTTTACAGGACTCTACCCCTGTATTTCCTTTGGAGCAATAGTTCAGTATTTGATAATCTAGTGTTTGTTGCAACTTTATAGGATAAAACTATTGCAAATAACAAGAATTGATGGGCACTGGGAATATATCACTGCACAAGACATAAATGTCTTTGTTGTTTTTTCCGGTTTGCTAATGCTGCTGGAATGCAATATACCAGAAATGGATTGGCTTTTACAAAGAAGATTTATTAGGTTACAAATTTACAGTTCTAAAGGTTGCAAAAATATCCAAATTAAGGCATCAACAAGAGGATACCTTCACTCAAGAAAGGCCAATGGCGTCCAGGGTTTCTCTGACACTTGAGAAGGCACATGATGACATCTTCTGTCCTCTCCCAGCTTCTGGTTTCCTACTGCTTTCTCAGCTTCTGTTGTCTCCAGGAGCACCCACATTCTGCATCTCCAAACATCTTTGTCCTGGTTTCATCTCTGCTATCTGTGTCAGCTCTGACCTCTCTCTCTGTGAGTTCTTTTAAGGACTCCAGTAAACTAATTAAGACCCACCTTGAATGGGTAGGGTTACATTTTCATGGAAATCATCTAATAACAAAGGCCCCACCCACAATAAGCCTGCACCCACAAGATTGGGTGGGTGCATGGCTTTTCTGCGGTACATAACAGTTTCAAACCAGTACATTCTCATGGAGCTTACATTCTAATGGGAAAAAACAGATAATAAGAAAATAAATATATAAAACAATTTCAAATAGTGATATATTTTGAATAATATAAAATCAGATGATGGAGCAAAGTAACGAGGGTTATGTGGCAAAGTAGAAGCATTTAGGATGAAATTTGCACTTGAGCTGAACTCTCAGTAATAAAAAGGAGTCAGTTTTGCAAAGAGCAAAAGGCAGAGTATTTTGAGCAAAGAAAACTTCAAATGCTAAAACCTTGAGATAAAAATAAGCTAGGCATATTGGAAAAATTGAAAAGCTAGAGAAAGTGGAATGGTAAGAAATGAGACATAAGCAGGAACTTAATCACATAGAGCTTTCTTGGCCTTGATAAGGAATCTGAGTTTGATTCAAAATAAAATGAGAGGGGGTTTCTAAGCATGGGGAAAATGACTGACATACATTTTTAAAAATGTTTTATTTTGAGCTAATTTTAGACTTATAAAATCCTTTTGAAAATAGTACAAATTTCCTTTATATCCTTTACTCCTCTTCTCGTAATGTTAATATGCTACTTAACCATAGCAAAATTATCAAAACAGGAAATTAACACTGGAATAGTATTATTGTCTAACTACAGATCTTACTCAAATTTCACAAATTCCCGCGATGTAATTTTTCTCTTTCACGATCTTATTTGGTATTCCACATCTGATTTACTTGTTTTTTCTTCTTAGCCTTCCCCAACCTGTAATGGTTACTCAGTCTTTCCTTCGCTTTTATGATCATGACACTTGTGAAGAGTACCAATGAGTTATTCTGAGTTTGTCTGATTTTGTTTTATGATCTGGGTGAGATTGTACATTTTGGGCAAGAGTGCCACCGAATGATGTGTCCTCAGAGTATCATATCAAGGGGTTCATGATGGCCATGTGTCTTATTCTGGTGATATTGACTTGATCTCCTGGCTAGCTTGGTGTCCATGGTTTCTCCACTGGGTTATTCCATTCTTTCCCTTCCATGTTGATAAGAATTTTGGCAGAATTACTTTGTCTATGAAATTCCTGTTTCTCCTCAAACTGTCATGTTAATTTTAGTAACTACCAGTGGATCTTCTCTACAATCCGTATTACTGTCGTTTTTGCCTAATGGTGATTTCTATGCAAAGCCTCACACACAACGTTATTTGAGGACAAGGTCCCATGAGCTTCTGTTCCATTTCCTGTCTCTACTCCCAGAAGAAGGACCCAGAAAAACTGCTAGGAAGACAGAAGAGTGTCGCTAACTAGGGGGACAGAGGGAAAGTTGGAAAGACCAAAAGAAAAATGAAGAATAATCCCTGAATCATCATATCTGAGCAGCACTGTAAGAAAGGGATTTTGAAAGACCAGACACATGATTTAAAGGACTTGTTTAAAGGAACAAGTGCAATTTAAAGGGTCAACCTTCCAAGCAAATAGCTTCTAAGAGAGGGAAAAAATGTCCAAAAAGGGAGGAAGAAATGTCCTCTGGCAATTGAGTGGTAAAAGGAAAAAGAAAAAAAAAAAAAAAGGAGAACTCAGAGTACTGAAAAACGAAAGAGAATCGCACCATAGGAAGACTCATAACCCCCCACACCATAAAAACTAACAAAATTTACTTAAGATCTGGACTTTGCTGGGGGAACAGAAAAGGACACCATTAATCTAGGAATATTATAAAATGCCCCACATCACAAAAATGAAAATGAGGAAAGTAAGATCCATAGAGAACTACTGTAGAAAATCAGGAAAAGAACTTATACACAAATCAACAGAGGAACATCCACTCCTACCCCTTACTCCCCAAATAAAACCAACCATAAGGTAGAAGAAAACGCAAGTCTACACTCTAAATAGAATTATATACACTTGAGTAAGCAGCTGGGGATATGATAAGCCAACTAAAATATAAATTCAAACAGTAAGAATAGAAATGGCAAATAAATAAATAAATGAATAAAAAGCAGAGAGAAATGAAAAAGAAATCAATTGAATGAACTTAGGAAATATGACCAAAAAAAGGCAAAGTTATCTCAGAAATGAAGAATAAATTACAGGTGCAGAGGGAGAACAGATTCAAATGGAAATTTATCAAGCATTAAAGAAAGGCATGAAAACAATCAAGAGAATGAAAATGATGTAAACAAAGAAAGTGACCAAATGAAAGCAAGGCCTGGTATAAATGCAGTGTTAGAGCCAGGGGGGGCAGGCAACTATGCCCCAGGCAACAGGAGATCTGAGTGGGGAGCTTTCACAATTGCACAGATCTTTGGACAGCACCCAGGAGTCACTCTTTCCCTGGAAAAGTTCAGAGGAATTGAACATCCTTGGGTGACTAGAGTGTCTACTATGGAGTGTCTACAGTGCTCCTACAGGTAACCAAAACATTAACACAAGCAAAATGTCAAAACCATCCTGGCCACTTGGAAAGAGACTCTGGCCAGGATGTGAGGCGGTGCCAGCCACCACAGTGCAGGTGGAATGCACATTCATAGGAAGCACGAGAGGAGGTGCAAGTGATTCACTTCCCTGAGCCTTAGGTCTCCTCATCTGGAAAATGAGAGCCAGTTTTGAATAGCTCCAGCTGTTCAATCTAATCGTCTGATAAATTCCACACAGTAAACCAGGAGGGCCCCAGAGCTAAGCTTCTTCCTTCACTTCTCTTTCAGCGAGTGCTCAGAGAAACAACGAGATCCCATTCCCACTATGGGCAGCCGGGTCCTTTACAGTGTGACTTTTTGTTTTCTGGGAGCAGGTGAGTCCTGTGTTCAAGGAGTAAATTTGTCTTGAACTTTCCAAGCTCTAGATCTGAGCCCTTGCCCACTGACAGCAGCATGAGTCAACCTCCTGATTTGAGTTTCCAGCTTCTTTCTCTTTTCCCTACAGTTACCATGGATGGTGGAATCACTCAGACCCCAAAATACCTGCTCAAAAACGAAGGGCAGAAGGTGATCTTGGAATGTGAGCAGAATGTGAATCATGATGCCATGTACTGGTAGGCAGGATCCAGGGCAAGGGTTGAGATGGATCTACTACTCACAAATTGAAAAGGATGCTCAGAAAGAAGGCCTATCTGAAGGCCACAGTGCCTCCCGGGAGAAGAAGGAATGCTTTCCTCTTACTGTGACATCAACCCACAAGAACCAGACAGCGATATATCTCTGTGCCAGTAGTATGGGCACAGTGGAGCACAGCCACGATGTCTCTGCTCATAAATATGTGCCACACCCAGCTTCCCCCGACCACAGGTGACAGGACTTTTCTGCACTCAGTGTCTTGGCCTGATCTCACTGCTAGGCCTGCAAAGCAGCTGCTGCTGCCATGGACACATTTTGTGGAATGGCATAACACTTCAATCATTCACTAATTTGGTGAAAAAAATACAAAAAATTATATATACATATATATATATATATATATATATATACACTTACATCTGTATCTATATTGATATCATCTCTCTCTCTATTTATCTATATCTAATCTCACAGGCAAAGAGAGAGAGGTGGATTTTACAGCCCAGCATGTTGTCTAACTTATTGAATACAGGCAAACAAAAATGAACAGAAATGGTCCCCTCCTTTAGGGAAATAATAGAAGCCTAGGGCAGAAAGTTATGTGCAGACAAGTACTGTCACCGTGGTATTGTATGATGTGTGTTTTAATCAGAGGTGCTAGTGGAGCACAGGCAATACATGGCCAATTTTTTTCTGATAATATCAGGAAGGACTTCAAACAGGAGGTGAAATTTGAGATGAAAGTTGAGTGACAAGTAGATTTTCATCCGATTAATGAGATACTAAAAAGAGTTAGAAGCTCAAGATTCCACTGCAGATGTAAGGAAATAAAGTTCTTTATATTTTCTGTCTGTCTGATTGTGGCAGGCATGACTGAGGGGGGAGTACAAGAGATTCTAAAAACGTAGGGAAGGGGAAATAGTCTTTGCAACTCAGGGAGGGAGGGAGGGAGGCAAGGAGGGAAGGAGGCAAGGAGGCAAGGAGGCAAGGAGGCAAGGAGGCAAGGAGGGAAGGAGGGAAGGAGGGAAGGAGGGAAGGAGGGAAGGAGGGAAGGAGGGAAGGAGGGAAGGAGGGAAGGAGGGAAGGAGGGAAGGAGGGAAGGAGGGAAGGAGGGAAGGAAGGGAGGAAGGGAGGGAGGGAGGGGGGGTGGGAGGGAGGGAGGGAGGAAGGAAGGAAGGAAGGAAGGAAGGGCTCAAGGAACTTTGAAAAGAGTGATGGCAAACTAACTGGAAAAAAATGACCAATATCTCTGGAAATGGGAATAGGAGAAAATTTGGAAAAATGAATGGAATGAAGTTATTAAGAAAAATTGATTTTCTAGTTTCAGTAGACCTTCACTGCATTTTTGCATAGAAATATCTAGCAGGTTGCCATAAATACATGCCTGAACTTAGAAGATAGAGCCAGCTTGAGAGAAATGTGTGGGTGCCTAATCAGCAGCACAGGTGATCATTAAAACTATTCAAATAGTCTTCATATTTTCTGTGTATGTTTTTTCCTTTATGTTCTGTCACCTACCCATTGAATTGGAAGGCAAGTGATGTTAATTCTTGACATGGCATTTATTTACAGATATTTATTGATCATATAAAAGTATATCTGTGGTTGCTTAGGACTCGGAGAGATGGGAGAATATTGGGGTAATAGCTAAAGGGCACGGGGTTTCTTTTCAAGGCGATGGACATGTTTTAAAATTGACTGTGGTATGTTTGCTCATAGCTATGGTTATACTAAAAGTGTTTAAATTTTACACTTTAAATGGGTGAATTGTTTAGTATGTGAGTTATAGCTTAAGAAAACTAGTTTTACAAAGGATAGAAAGATTTTCTTCTGATTCAGCAGGTTTCCAATTGCCTCCTCCCAGACATCGAGTGTTGGCCCAGAAATCAATCCATAGTGAGGTACACTCATCGAGTCTTAAAAAAATATATAGTTCTGAGGGATGGAGCCTCATTCTAACGGAGCCCAATCCAACCAGGGGAAAAAATGCAGCCAAAAAGGGCATGTAGATGCCTATACACATACATGCATATATATGTGTATACGTATTTATATGCAATACGTATATATGTACATATTAATAGTAAGCAACAATTACATTCGCTATGATTGAAATCTGTGTTACTGTAGTACCAATATAATGTGATGGATCCAGTCCTAACCCCACTTCCCTTAGCTATCTACCTCAGAAATAGAACTGAATATTAATTGAAAGTACAGTTGGAAGATTGTTATAAAATTGAAGGTATAGTGCTTTGATGAAAAATTATCAGCCTCTTTGCAATTGTTATACATTTCCAAGAGGGATCCATTAAAGCAAGCATTCCAGCTTGCACAAAGCAAAAGGAATTCCCTAAGATCTAGAACCTATTTTCATTGGCCAATACTTAGCGTATGACCTCTAGTATAGTAAAATCAGCATGAATAAATTATCCTCAAAGCTTCCATAGTGATTTACATGAAGACATACAGACCATAACAAATAAATATTTTTAGAATTAAATGCATAGATGTATAAGGGAACTTGTCAAGAGAGAGTCATGAGGTAAATATCTCACGTCGATAAGGAAGTATCCTCATGATAATTATGAAGAAAAATTGAACTTGCAGCCTATGATATCTTATGACCACTAATAGGTCTAGTGATTACCACATAATGTCTTGAATTTTTCCTTTAAAAATATAGCACAGAAGCAAATAATTGACTATAATGTCATCTACTATACAAATATACACCTCTTTTATAATATAGAATTGAGAAACCTACATAGGTCATTTCAGTGTTCTGGTTTCATTCATCATCTATAAAATAACAAACTGAATTTGAAAATCCCTGAAGCCCCTTTAAGCAATTTATGGTTCTTTGATTTAGGGAGATTGATGCTTCCTGCATCGTTGGCAAAGATCACCACCAGGGGGAAGAAGAGAGAATTTTTATAATTATTGAAACTGCCACCCATCCTTCAGGGTGGAGAAAGGAAGAGTTAAGAGCTTGATCACACCTCTCTTGAGAGAAGCTGTGGTGTGAGGTCGAAACCTGAAGATGCTGATGCTTCTGCTGCTTCTTGGGCCTAGTATTAGCTTTATTATACCTGGGAAGCTTGGGAGGGTATATTTGTGCATTGGCATAGGGTATACAGAGGCTGGAAATTGTGCATTACTGGTGCTGATCAAAGGAGAGGGAGTATCCATTGCTCTCTGGAAGTGTGAAGGGAAAGGGAGAGATCAGAAGGCAGGGGAGGCTGAGGATTAGGACCCTAGGGAGTCTGAGAGGCTGGGAGGAAAGAAAAGGTGGTAAGGCTGAGAGGTTTATGCCTGGGAATGGGTCTGGCTCCAGCCTTGTGGACTCTTTCATTTTTTGACCTTTTTTTCCCCCACCAGGTTCTGGGCTTGGTGGTCTCGTCTATCAACATCCGAGTATAGTCATCTGTAAGAATGGAACCTCTGTGAAGATCCAGTGTCATTTGATGAACTTTCAGGTCCCAACTGTATTTTGGTATCATCAGTACCCAAAACAGGGCTTCATACTAATTGCAACTTTCAACGAAGTTTCCAGAATCACATATGAAAAAGGTTTTACAAAGGACAAGTTTCCCATCAGCAATCCAAATTCAACATTTTCAACTCTAATGGTGACAAATGTGCAGCCTGAAGACAGCAGCTTCTACTTCTGTAGTGCTGCTGACACAGCGCTGGGCAGAGATCAGAGACCTACACAAGAACCTCTACAACAGCCTCCTCTTTCTCCACCACACCAAACCTGTGGCGCCCTGTGGAAGGGGACATGAAGAGCAAGAACCCCAGCTTCTCTATTATCTGATTGAGGCATCTGTGTGTGTGTGTGTGTGTGTGTGTGTGTGTGTGTGTTGAGAGAGAGAGCAGAAAAAAGTATCTGAGCAGTGACTATGGAGTGGGCATGTGTTTGAGAGCCAATAAAATGGGAATAAAGATGGGTATATTAAAAAAGCCAACCCGCCAACTGACCTGGAAAGGCCTTTTGACTGAAAATTATAAAACCTGGATTTTTATCTTAGTTCTGCCATATGTTATGTTTTCTTGGGAAAATTCATACATAATCCTATAGATGGATCTAATGACACTTTCATAAAACTCTATATGATTTTCATAATAAACCTTGACATTTTACTTTCCAAAATTATTCAACCACGTCTTGTCAGCATCTACCTCTTTGAGATAAAAGAGAGTTATTAGGTAGCCAAGCAGAGAGTGTCATTAATGATGGCATTTCAATGTGCTACATAGTATTTTGATTGGTGAATGAACAGGATGAGATTGAGTACAAATTAAAGAATGGGTCTCTTCTAGGTACCCATATAGAGAAGGTACATACCAAAAAACCTCCACAGAGAAGGTTGAGCTGGCTCTTGAAAGAGGTTTCAAAGGGAAGGAGAGGCAGAGAGAGCATATAAGGAAGAACTCATACAGAATGGCTTGTCCAAGGAACTAGAAAGTTCTGTCAGAAGCCAGAAGCCAATAAGTGGAACAGTGAGTATAGGCCCTTTAGAAAAATCCTTTCATAGGGGACACTAAGAAATTACAGTGACCACAAATTTTGTATGGCCCAATAGAAAATTTGCAAAAGATATGAACATGCATTTAATAAAAGAGACATATGTGACCAATAAAAATATGAAGAAATATTTAACTTTTTTGTGATCAGGAAAATGTGGAACAAGATATAATTATATGCAATTTTACATCCATCCAATAAGCAAAATATAAAAAGCCTGACAATAACATATGTTAAAGAGGGTGTAGATCCATACAGCTGGTAGGAACATAAGTGGAAAAATAATTTGAAAGGGTTTGGCATTACCTCATACAGCTGAACATTCCTACACCCCATGACCCAATAACTCCGCTTTCTCACCCAGGAGAGACTCACATATGCACATCAGAAGAGAAGTATAAAAGCCTCCTTAAGCAGCCCTATTAGAAATACTAAACATGGAATGAAGTTACATATGTATTGAAGTTAGAGTGAATGAATAAACTGTGGTGAATTAATACAGTGCAATACTATATACCATATACATATATAAAAACGGATGATCATAGAGATGAACAAGGTTATAAGCGAATTTTAGCAGCATAGTCTTAGGCAAAAAAATTAAATCTCAAAAGACTAGGTTTAAAAAAAACCAACATTACATGTTCATGGATCAGAAGGTGCAACATTGTTAAGGCAGCATACACTACACTGATCTACAGATTAAACACAATCTGTTGCAGAATCCTAGCTGTTTTTTTGTAGAAATTGGCAAAATGATTCTAAAATTCATATGAAAGTGCGAACAATCCGGAATAGCCAAACCAATCTTGAAAAAAAGAACAAAGTAGAACTCACACTTCCTGATTTCGAAGCTTACTACAAAGCAATGGTAATGAGGACAGTGTGGTGCTGGGATGAGAATAGACAGATTAATGGAACAGAATTGAGAGAATCCAAAAACAAACCCCCTATCTGTAGGCAACTGATTTTTGACAAGATGCCAAGACCATCTAATGGGGAAAGAATAGTTTTTACAACAAATTGTACTGGACAACTGAAGAGTCACTGCCAAAAGAATGAAACAAGACTTTTATACCATATACAAAAATTAACTCAAATTGGATCACTGTCTTAAATGTAAGCTAAAACTATAAAACCTTAGGGAAAAAACAGGATTTTTCTTCATGACCTTGAATTTAGCAATAGATTCTTAGGTATGACATGAAAAGTACAAGCAACAAATGGAAAAGTGGATAAATTGGACTTCATTAAAATAATAAAAAAAAACTTGCGCATTTCAAAGGACACAACAGAGAATGTGACAAGATAACCCACCAAATTGTAGGAAGTATTTGCCAATCACGTATCTGCTAAGGGACTTATATCCAAAGTATATGAAGAACCCTTACAATTCAATAATAAAAAGAAAAGTAATCCAATGTAAAAAGTGGGCAAAGGATCTGGACTGACATTTCTCCAAGGAAGATATACATAGCTAATAAGGACATGAAAAGAGGCTCAACACTATTATTCATCAGCAGAATGCAACTGAAAATCACAAGGTAACACTTCGCACACAATAGAATGGCCAGAATAAAAGAGTCAGAAAATAACAAGCGTTGTTGAGAATGTGGAGAAATTAAAACACAACCACTGCTGGCAGAAATGTGACGTGGTGCAAGTGTTTTGGAAAATAGTCTGGCAGTGGTTCAAATGATTAAATATAGAGCTACCATTTGACCAAGTAATTCCACTCTTAGTTATATACCCAGATGAAATGAAAACATATGTCCATGCAAAAAATTATACATGGGACTTCCTGGAAGATGGCGGCTTAGTAAGACGCGCGGATCTTAGTTTCTTCTCCAGGACACCTACTAGGGGAGTAGAAACGATACAGAAAGCGCCCAAAGCCACAACAGAGATAAAAAAGACAGCGTACCCCATCCTGGAACGGCTGGCTGGCTGAGAGAAGCAGCTCGGGTGAGATCGCCGAGGCGCGCGGGCCTTACCGGGCAGGGTGGCAAGCGGCCGGAGTTACTCCCTTCCCCCTTGCCGGGCCGGCTGGGAGAATTGGAGAGGTGGTCCCCTGAAACCAAGGCGACTGGCGCCCACACCACGCGCAGCCCCCGGACCAACTGAGAGAATTGGATCGGAAACCCCCAGGCCGCGGAGAACGGTGACCCCGTGACTCCCGGGGAACGTGCACTCTCTCGGGCGGGCCGCTGCCGCTGGCGCCCTCCCGCCACGCTTGTTGCCCAGGGCCGACTAGGAAATTCGGACGGGCTCTTTCCCTGGCTGCGGCGACCAGCAACCCTCCCTGCGTTCGGACACCCTCCCTGCGTTCGGACCCCGGGCCGGCTCAAGCCGCTTCGGCTAGCGAACCCCCAGGACGGCGAGAGTTTTCCAAAGTTAAAGGTCCCACAGCACCTTTTACTGGTGGGACCCGCAGACAAACGTGTGCCTCGAGCGCCACCTACTGGGCAGGATAAGAAAAACAGAACCCAGAGATTTCACAGAAAAATATTACAACCTTGCTGGGTCCAACACCAAGAGAAATCTGAATAAATGCCCAGACGCCAGCAGCAGAAGATAACTGTCCACGCTCAAAAGATTGAGAATATGGCTCAGTCTAAGGAACAAACCAATAGCTCAAATGAGACACAAGAGCTGAGACAACTAATGCTGAATATACGAACAGAAATGGAAAACCTCTTCAAAAATGAAATCGATAAATTGAGGGAGGACATGAAGAGGACATGGGCTGAACATAAAGAAGAAATAGAAAAACTGAAAAAACAAATCGCAGAACTTATGGAAGTGAAGGATAAAGTAGCAAACATAGAAAAAATAATGGATAGCTACAATGATAGATTTAAAGAGACAGAAGATAGAATTAGTGATTTGGAGGATGGAACATCTGAATTCCAAAAAGAAACAGAAACTATAGGGAAAAGAATGGAAAAATTTGAACAGGGTATCAGGGAACTCAAGGACAATATGAACCGCACAAATATACGTGTTGTGGGTGTCCCAGAAGGAGAAGAGAAGGGAAAAGGAGGAGAAAAACTAATGGAAGAAATTATCACTGAAAATTTCCCAACTCTTATGAAAGACCTAAAATTACAGATCCAAGAAGTGCAGCGCACCCCAAAGAGATTAGACCCAAATAGGCGTTCTCCAAGACACTTACTAGTTAGAATGTCAGAGGTCAAAGAGAAAGAGAAGATCTTGAAAGCAGCAAGAGAAAAACAATCCATTACATACAAGGGAAACCCAATAAGACTTTGTGCAGATTTCTCAGCAGAAACCATGGAAGCTAGAAGACAGTGGGATGATATATTTAAAATACTAAAAGAGAAAAACTGCCAACCAAGACTCCTATATCCAGCAAAATTATCCTTCAAAAATGAGGGAGAAATTAAAACATTCTCAGACAAAAAGTCACTGAAAGAATTTGTGACCAAGAGACCAGCTCTGCAAGAAATACTAAAGGGAGCACTAGAGTCAGATACAAAAAGACAGAAGAGAGAGATATGGAAAAGAGTGTAGAAAGAAGGAAAATCAGATATGATATATATAATACAAAAGGCAAAATGTTGGAGGAAAATATTATCCAAACAGTAATAACACTAAATGTCAATGGACTGAATTCCCCAATCAAAAGACATAGATTGGCAGAATGGATTAAAAAACAGGATCCTTCGATATGCTGTCTACAGGAAACACATCTTAGACCCAAAGATAAACATAGGTTGAAAGTGAAAGGTTGGGAAAAGATATTTCATGCAAATAACAACCAGAAAAGAGCAGGAGTGGCTATACTAATATCCAACAAATTAGACTTCAAATGTAAAACAGTTAAAAGAGACAAAGAAGGACACTATATACTAATAAAAGGAACAATTAAACAAGAAGACATAACAATCATAAATATTTACGCACCGAATCAGAATGCCCCAAAATACGTGAGGAATATACTGCAAACATTGAAAAGGGAAATAGACTCATATACCATAATAGTTGGAGACTTCAACTCACCACTCTCATCAAGGGACAGAACATCTAGACAGAGGATCAACAAAGAAATAGAGAATCTGAATATTACTATAAATGAACTAGACTTAATAGACATTTATAGGACATTACATCACACAACAGCAGGATACACCTTTTTCTCAAGTGCTCATGGATCATTCTCAAAGATAGACCATATGCTGGGTTACAAAGCAAGTCTTAACAAATTTAAAAAGATTGAAATCTTACACAACACTTTCTCGGACCATAAAGGAATGATGTTGGAAATCAATAATAGGCAGAGTGCCAGAAAATTCACAAATACGTGGAGGCTCAACAACACACTCCTAAACAACGACTGGGTCAAAGAAGAAATTGCAAGAGAAATTAGCAAATACCTCGAGGCGAATGAAAATGAAAACACAACATATCAAAACTTATGGGACGCAGCAAAGGCAGTGCTAAGAGGGAAATTTATTGCTCTAAATGCCTATTTCAGAAAAGAAGAAAAGGCAAAAATTCAGGAATTAACTATCCATTTGGAAGAACTGGAGAAAGAACAGCAAGCTAGCCCCAAAGCAAGCAAAAGGAAAGAAATAACAAAGATTAGAGCAGAAATAAATGAAATTGAAAACATGAAAACAATAGAGAAAATCAATAAGGCCAGAAGTTGGTTCTATGAGAAAATCAATAAGATTGATGGGCCCTTAGCAAGATTGACAAAAAGAAGAAGAGAGAGGATGCAAATAAATAAGATCAGAAATGGAAGAGGAGACATAACTACTGACCTCACAGAAATAAAGGAGGTAATAACAGGATACTATGAACAACTTTACGCTAATAAATACAACAATTTAGAGGAAATGGACGGGTTCCTGGAAAGACATGAACAACCAACTTTGACTCAAGAAGACATAGATGACCTCAACAAACCAATCACAAGTAAAGAAATTGAATTAGTCATTCAAAAGCTTCCTAAAAAGAAAAGTCCAGGACCAGATGGCTTCACATGTGAATTCTACCAAACGTTCCAGAAAGAAATAGTACCAATTCTCTTCAAACTCTTCAAAAAAATCGAAGTGGAGGGAAAACTACCTAATTCATTCTATGAAGCCAACATCACCCTCATACCAAAACCAGGCAAAGATATTACAAAAAAAGAAAACTACAGGCCAATCTCTCTAATGAATACAGATGCAAAAATCCTCAATAAAATTCTAGCAAATCGTATCCAACAACACATTAAAAGAATTATACATCATGACCAAGTAGGATTCATCCCAGGTATGCAAGGATGGTTCAACATAAGAAAATCAATTAATGTAATACACCATATCAACAAATCAAAGCAGAAAAATCACATGATCATCTCAATTGATGCAGAGAAGGCATTCGACAAGATTCAACATCCTTTCCTGTTGAAAACACTTCAAAAGATAGGAATACAAGGGAACTTCCTTAAAATGATAGAGGGAATATATGAAAAACCCACAGCTAATATCATCCTCAATGGGGAAAAATTGAAAACTTTCCCCCTAAGATCAGGAACAAGACAAGGATGTCCACTATCACCACTATTATTCAACATTGTGTTGGAGGTTCTAGCCAGAGCAATTAGACAAGAAAAAGAAATACAAGGAATCAAAATTGGAAAGGAAGAAGTAAAACTATCACTGTTTGCAGACGATATGATACTATACGTCGAAAACCCGGAAAAATCCACAACAAAACTACTAGAGCTAATAAATGAGTACAGCAAAGTAGCAGGTTACAAGATCAACATTCAAAAATCTGTAGCATTTCTATACACTAGTAATGAACAAGCTGAGGGGGAAATCAAGAAACGAATCCCATTTACAATTGCAACTAAAAGAATAAAATACCTAGGAATAAATTTAACTAAAGAGACAAAAAACCTATATAAAGAAAACTACAAAAAACTGCTAAAAGAAATCACAGAAGACCTAAATAGATGGAAGGGCATACCGTGTTCATGGATTGGAAGACTAAATATAGTTAAGATGTCAATCCTACCTAAATTGATTTACAGATTCAATGCAATACCAATCAAAATCCCAACAACTTATTTTTCAGAAATAGATAAACCAATAAGCAAATTTATCTGGAAGGGCAGGGTGCCCCGAATTGCTAAAAACATCTTGAGGAGGGCGGGCCGCGGTGGCTCAGCGGGCAAAGTGCTTGCCTGCTATGCCGGAGGACCTCGGTTCGATTCCCGGCCCCAGCCCATGTAACAAAAAACAAAGAAACAAATTACAATAAAACAAGAAAATGTTTAAAGATGTTTCCCTTTCTTCCTTCCTTCCTTCCTTCTATCCTTCCTTCCTTCTCTCTGTCTTTCCTTTAAAAAAAAAAAAAAAAAAAAAAAAAAACATCTTGAGGAAAAAAAACGAAGCTGGAGGTCTCGCGCTGCCTGACTTTAAGGCATATTATGAAGCCACAGTGGTCAAAACAGCATGGTATTGGCATAAAGATAGATATATCGACCAATGGAATCGAATAGAGTGCTCAGATATAGACCCTCTCATCTATGGACATTTGATCTTTGATAAGGCAGTCAAGCCAACTCACCTGGGACAGAGCAGTCTCTTCAATAAATGGTGCCTAGAGAACTGGATATCCATATGCAAAAGAATGAAAGAAGACCCATCTCTCACACCCTATACAAAAGTTAACTCAAAATGGGGCGGGCCGCGGTGGCTCAGCGGGCAAAGTGCTTGCCTGCTATGCCGGAGGACCTCGGTTCGATTCCCGGCCCCAGCCCATGTAACAAATACGGAGAAACAGAATACAATAAAACAAGAAAATGTTTAAAAGATGTTTCCCTTCCTTCCTTCTATCCTTCCTTCCTTCTCTCTGTCTTTCCTTTAAAAAAAAAAAAAAAAAAAAAAAAAAAAGTTAACTCAAAATGGATCAAAGATCTAAACATTAGGTCTAAGACCATAAAACAGTTAGAGGAAAATGTTGGGAGATATCTTATGGATCTTACAACTGGAGGCGGTTTTATGGACCTTAAACCTAAAGCAAGAGCACTGAAGAAGGAAATAAATAAATGGGAACTCCTCAAAATTAAACACTTTTGTGCATCAAAGAACTTCATCAAGAAAGTAGAAAGACAGCCTTCACAATGGGAGACAATATTTGGAAATGATATATCAGATAAAGGTCTAGTATCCAGAATTTATAAAGAGATTGTTCATCTCAACAACAAAAAGACAGCCAACCCAATTACAAAATGGGAAAAAGACTTGAACAGACACCTCTCAGAAGAGGAAATACGGATGGCCAAGAGGCACATGAAGAGATGCTCAATGTCCCTGGCCATTAGAGAAATGCAAATCAAAACCACAATGAGATATCATCTCACACCCACCAGAATGGCCATTATCAACAAAACAGAAAATGACAAGTGCTGGAGAGGATGCGGAGAAAGAGGCACACTTATCCACTGTTGGTGGGAATGTCAAAGGGTGCAACCACTGTGGAAGGCAGTTTGGCGGTTCCTCAAAAAGCTGAATATAGAATTGCCATACGACCCAGCAATACCATTGCTAGGTATCTACTCAAAGGACTTAAGGGCAAAGACACAAACGGACATTTGCACACCAATGTTTATAGCAGCATTATTTACAATTGCAAAGAGATGGAAACAGCCAAAATCTCCATCAACAGAAGAGTGGCTAAACAAACTGTGGTATATACATACGATGGAATATTATGCAGCTTTAAGACAAGATAAACTTATGAACCATGTAATAACATGGATGGACCTAGAGGATATTATGCTGAGTGAATCCAGCCAAAAACTAAAGGACAAATACTGTATGGTCCCACTGATGTGAACGGACATTCGAGAATAAACTTGAAATATGTCATTGGTAACAGAGTTCAGCAGGAGTTAGAAACAGGGTAAGACAATGGGTAATTGAAGCTGTAGGGATACAGACTGTGCAACAAGACTAGATACAAAAACTCAAAAATGGACAGCACAATAATACCTAATTGTAAAGTAATCATGTTAAAACACTGAATGAAGCTGCATCTGAGCTATAGGTTTTTGTTTTGTTTTGTGTTGTTTTGTTTTGATTTTACTATTATTACTTTTATTTTTTTCTCTATATTAACATTCTATATCTTTTTCGGTTATGTTGCTAGTTCTTCTAAACCAATGCAAATGTACTAAGAAATGATAATCATGCATCTATGTGATGATGTTAAGAATTAATGATTGCATGTGTAGAATGGTATGATCTCTAAATGTTGGGTTAATTTCTTTTTTTCCGTTAATTAAAAAAAAAAAAAAAAGAGAAGGGATAATTGGAGATGAAGGGATACAGACTGTACAACGGGACTGGATATAAAAACTCAGAAATGGACAGCACAATACTACCCAATTGTAATGCAATTATGTTAAAACACTGAATGAAGCTGCATGTGAGGTATAGGTTTTTTGTTTTTGTTTTTTTTTGTTTTTTTTTCTTTCTATTATTGTTTTAATTCTTATTCTGTTGTCTTTTTATTTCTTTTTCTAAATCGATGCAAATGTACTAAGAAATGATGAATATGCAACTATGTGATGTTATTAAGAATTACTGATTGTACATGTAGATTGGAATGATTTCTAATTGTTTTGTTAATTCTTTTTTTAATTAATAAAAAAAAAGCAAAAAAAAATTATACATGAATGTGTATAGCAGAATTATTCATAATAGTTCAAAAGTGGAAACAACTCAAATGTCCATCAACTTCCCAGTGGATAAACGAAACATGATACATCCATACAATGGAATATTATTCAGTCTTAAAGAGAATTAAAACTGATATATGGATGAACCTTGAAAACATTATGCTAAGTGAAAGAAGCCAGTTACAAAAAACCACATGGTGGGGTGCGAGGATAGTTCAGTGGTAGAATTCTTGCCTGCCGTGCAGGAGACCTGGGTTCAATTCCTGGCCCACACACTTCCCAAACAAACATAGAAACCAGCGAAAACAAACAATTCAACAAATGGTGCTGCAATAATGAGATACTCACATGGAAAGAAGAATGAAATGTGGCCCCACCATACAGTCTACCAAAAAAAAAACATAAATTATATGATTTAATTTATATGAAATATCTAGAAGTGGAAAATCCATAGAGACAGAAAGAGGATTAGTGGCTACTTAGAGCTGGGAGGAGGAGAGGATGGGGGGATAAGGAGGTGATAACTAAAGGGTGTGGGGTTTCTTTTTGAGTTAATGAAAATGTTCTAAAGTTGACCGTGATGATGTTTGCATATAGCTGTGAATATACTAAAACCCTTGATTCATGTATTTAAATGAGTGAATTATATGTTATGTTAATTGCATTGTGGTAGTTAGATTCAGTTGTCAACTTGGCCAGGTGGACGTGCCTAGTTCTGTTGCTGTGGCCATGAGCCAATGGTACGTAAACCTCATCTGTTTCTGATTATATCTGCAGTCAGCTGGGAGGCAGGCCTGCTGCAATGAATGATGTTTGATATATTGGCTGGTGCTTAAATGAGAGAGCTCAACATAGCATAGCCCAAGCAGCTCAGCATACCTCTTCTCACCACTCACAGCTCAGCCCAGGCCTTTGAAGATTCAGAAAGCAATCACGCCGGGGAAAGTTGTTAGAACCCAGAGGCCTGGAGAGAAGGCCAGAAGAGACCACCCCGTGCCTTCCCGTGTAAGAAAGAACCTCAGTGGAAAGTTAGCTGCCTTTCCTCTGAAGAACTAACAAAATAAATCCTCTTTTATTAAAAGCCAATCCATCTCTGGTGTGTTGCATTCCAGCAGCTAGCAAACTAGAATATACATCAATGGAACTGTTTTACAAAGACTATGTAAAACAAAATAAAACTTTTATACAACTAAAAACTAAATCAAGAAAATAATTTTCAGAACTAAAAATAAATTAGATGAAACAATACTAAAAGGAAAGCAAGGTTTTAGAATTTACCTACTGTATGAAACCAAAGAAAGCACAGTTTGTTTATTCAAAACTTTAATTTTCTGTAGTACATACTCTAACTCAACCTATCTGCATAGGTCAATTAAACAACCCAACCACATGGACCAGAGTGGGAATGAGGGCTTGTAATTCTGCACAGCTTAATATAATACCCTGAAACATCTCAGAGTATGATGAGCAGATAATTTTAAAATATTAGCAAAGTCCCTTGAGGGACTAGAGCTGGTAAAGCTTAATAGTTCCATATTAAAATTAAACTATTAAGCTTTACCACCAGGAAACCCCAGATACTATCTCAAACATTAGGGATGCCCAAATCAGTAAGTCAAGCCCTTAATCTTGAGGCTTACTCTTGTGAAGCTAAGCCTACCTTTAGTTATGCCTAAGAGTTATTTCCAGAGAACTTCCTTTGTTACTCAAATGTGATCTCTCTCTCTCAGCCCAAATCTGCAAGTAAGATCTTTACCCTCCCCACTACATGGGACATGATATACAGTGTGTAAGTTTTCTCTGGCAATGTGGGATATGAATCCCAGGGATGAGCCTGGCTCTGGCACTGTAGGATTGATAATGCCTTCCTGACCAAAACAGAGAAGGGAAGTGTAACAAAGTAAGGTATCAGTGGCTGAGAGATTTCAAACAGAGTGGAGAGGTTATTCTGGAGGCTATTCTTATGCAAGCTTCAGCTAGATATTGCTATTTACCACGGTTTGCCAAACCCCAAGCAAAACCATTCCTGTCAGCTTTAAAGAACCCCTAGGGCTCTATTTGATATTCTACAAAAGTTTCATGCATTACGATTACTTTCCAGAAACCTACAACCTCCAGATGGGTTCCTACACCAGGTAAGTCCTGAAACCCAGAGGGACCAGCCTCTCAAAGATCATCAACTAGTTCCATCCCTCTATCCTATATTATTGACAGCTCTGTCTGACATGAAAAAGTTAGAATGGGCATAGCCTAAATATCCCTAGAGATTGGGAGAAGGATCAAAGGAGGAGAAGGTGTTATAATAGAGAGATAGGATTTCACAAATGAATATGAGTGCTGAGTAATTACAATGATATTTCTTTTAGTCTCCAGTGTCTTAGAGTATCTAAAAGGAAAATCCTAAATTTTGGAAATGTAACCCACACCTCATTTTGAAATTTGTTCTATAACTATTTGTTACAATACACTTTGAAATTTATTGCTTTTTTTATGTATTTTATATTTTCCAATTTAAAAATGTTTAAAAAAGAAAAAAAGGAAAGCAAGGAACAGTTGTGTGCTGGAGTCAGCTTGTACTAGCTGGTGAAGTTGATCATACACAATCAGTGACATCAAATTATTAGTGTGAATTCAGCCACTGTGGAACTATTCACACCATGGAAATAAGCAAACACAAAAAAAACAGGGTTTGTTTTATTTTTCTTTAGAGGGCCACTGGCAATTAATGATAATAACCCAAAATTCAAAATGGTGACTAATGGTGATTAACTCAAGTCTGCTTGAGTGTTGTTCTAAGTTGCTAGCTGCCAGAATGTGACATACCAAAAACAACATCTTTTAAAAGGGGAAATTTGTTATGTTGCAGATATACATTTCTAAGTCTGTGAAAATGTCCAAATTAAGGCACCAATAGGAGGTTATCTTCACTTAAGAAAGGCCCATGATTTCAGAGTTTCTCTCTCACCTGGGAGGGCACATGGAAAAGTCTGCTAGCTTTCTGCCTTGGCTTCCTGTTTCATGACGCTCCTCCAGGGGCATTTTCCTCCTTCATTTCCAAAAGTCTCTGGCTGTGTGGGCTCTAAAGCTTTTTCCGAAATGGTCCCCTTTTAAAGGGCTCCAGTAAGCAATCCCATCTTGAATGGGTAGAAACACATCTCCATGGAAACCATCTAATCAAAAGTTATCACCCACAATTGGGTGGTCACATCTCCACGGGAACAATGAAAAAGCTCCCATCCAGCAATATTGAAGCGGGATTAAAGGATATGGCTTTTCTGGGGTCCATAATAGATTCAAACCGGCACAGATGGGGAGTAGCAACAAATGGAGTAGAAGAGCGCCAAGTAGCCAAATTTAAATATCATCACCTGTATTGCATACTATTGGGGGAGGTGTTTCAGAAGTACTTGGCTATATTTTAAAATAAATATCTAGGTATTGACAAACAATGAGTAGGTGTCATGAATCAAGGTCTAAGAATAGTAAAATCCTATGCATATGGTATTAAAAAAAGAGAAAATAAAACAAAGAAATTAAGGGATTAGAGCCCTTGATAAAGGGGGATGAAAAGCATTCTGTGGTGCAAAGCAGGGAGTGGAATGGTCAAACTCCCTAACTTCTACTGTTCTCATATGATTCTACCATTGAGTCATTGACAGAACAATGCACCAACCAACAGCCCTCAAACTTGTAAATCCCTCTGCATCAGAGAACAAGGGGCTGGGAAACCAAGTGTGAAAATGAAGGTATGGAGTTAAGACCTTACCCCTGACCAAAGAGAAACTAAATAGAAAAGAGATAGAGCCAATTCAACCATGGAGATGCTGCCACATTATATCTACCTGAGGGCCATTCCCACTTTACTGGTTTTTTACTATCAGTTACTGGTGATTTACTATCTCACCTTGGTTCAATAAGCTCAGACTGTGGTCATTTCCACCTAAACCAGAGACCTATTTAATTACTCTCCCCCTATACCTTCAGCATTTTCAGCTTAGAGAAGAGAGCTAGTAAAATAGCTTTTAAAAAATATTCTACCTCTCCCATTACCAATATTATGAGAATGATAGGAGTATTTAAGGGGCTGGAAACATACTGTGAAAGTGGCAACTTTCCTATCTCAAACAGTCACTTATTTCCTTCCTCTACATTAAGCTTGAAAGTATAGTATTCTGATGTCAGTTAGCATGGACTGAGCTGCATCCAAGACTAGACTTTTGCAATCCAGCCGACTGCTAGCGATACAGCCTGTTGCCAACATTTGTATCCATAGGGGAATACGGCAATAGCATTGAATATAATCTAATTTGTGTTTTGTCCTCCTTGGCCTAGGATCATAAAACAAAACCCTGGAACCTTTCCTCCAGATTTTTGAGGATATAATTGTGTAATTCTTTTTAAGTGTAACACATTCTTTTTCTGCTCTGATTCTATTCTCTATGTTATATTTGAAGCCAATCTAACCTTTGAGAGACAGTGATTGTTGATGTAAGAGATAGATTTCTATTCCCTGCCTCCAAAACACACACACATCCACACATACTCATTGGAGAGACCGTGTACTTCAGTAATGGAGATGCAGTGAGGAGAATTTCAAAATATTTGAGGAAGTCATTTCTCCTTGGATATCCCCATTCTGAGTGTCATTTCTCACTCAATACTCCACCTTACACATAAGAGACTTGCAACATTGTAAATCAACTGCATTATAATTTATATCCTACAGAATTTATTTCTGTGAACTGGTTTATAGGAATTTCAACCCAATTGCTACAGTACGTAGAAGATCTCAGGTTCCAAATGGGATCATATGAATAGCTGCTTCACTACTGCTGTTTTTTCATTATGGAATGGAAAACAGCCCAATTGCTTTTGACTGAACTTAGCCTGATAGTCAATTTCAAAAACCCTATAAATATTTGAGTGTGTTTTTTCTGCAATCTTTTCTCTTTTTTAAAATGAGTTGAGATACTTTTGTTTTATCTATCAGAAACTATGACTAATTTATTACAGGAATCTCTTGATCAAAAGTCTTTTTCAGAGTCAGAAGCCCCTGATGCCATATATTTAATGGTTATTATTCTTTTAAGGAAAGGTAGGACAATAAAAACATCTATATTGTTCCTAAATGCCTTACACAAAGACCTGTGTGTACCTTTACCAGAAACATTAATTTTCCTTATAACTAAGAAAATGGTATAAAATGCTTAAAAATATCCTGCAAAAAATATTAGTCTAAAATACTTCTTCAAGAACCCTTTTGCACTCATAATGAAAGGATAGCGTCTTATAAAACAAACTCGCTTAAGTGAAGTAACAGAATCATGATTACATGTTATCTTTTTCATTTTTTTACTCCAGGAATGTTTATGAAAAAGATCAAAATAGCATCTACTTTTGAAGGAATTACTTTGTTGCAAATAACAATCTCTGGGTCCAGATGGCTCGGACTTTTGAAAGCTTTCCTCTCACAAGCAGAGGGCTGAAACCAGAGGAGACAGTACATGAATGTTATTTTATTATGTCTTGGGTAGAAATTGAAAAGCCAGCGGAATATCCCTTAGATGGTTTTAAGTTTTTTGCTCGCAGAAACTTTCATTTCATTGTTTAAATGGAAAGCAAACCTTATACAGGAGGTTTGCTTCAAACGCTAACTTAAGCAGTCAAGGAGCTTGGTTGTACAAATGCTGGATGAGTTCAGAGAAACGAGAAAAGAGACAATTATCTGGAACTTAGGGAGAACAGAAATTCTAGCTCCATGTTCCTAAGCAGCAGGAGTTCATAAATCTTCTTTCTAACGTACAGACATAAAATGCCTCAGTAACCGCTTCCTCTGCCTTTATATCTCTGTTAGTATTTCAGAGTCATGGAAGAGCCTATTTGTTTGGATCAGGTGTTTCAGCCTTGTATCAATCAGCCATGGCCGGCGTATTTTATGATCCCAGCTGCCACCACTTACTAAACAGAAAGATGTAATATAATCACAGAGCAGGTTCCCGAAAGAAATCATGTTTAAGATGACATCCTGAAGATGAGCAGGAGTTAAGTAAGTGAGACTGGGGATAATGAACTGAAGAGCATTTAAAAAAGATGGAAGAACAAGTGCAAAATTTTTCAGGCAGGAAAGAAAGTGGCATGTTTAATGAACGGAATGAAGTTAGTAATGTGTCAGGAGTGGAGTGAAGAGGGGGCAAGTACAAGGTGAAATGTAAGAGGTAAGCAGATATTCACGATTTTATGAATCAAGGTAAATTGAATTAGAATTTAACATGAAGTTAAATGGGCCTCCCTGTGGTTTAGCAGTTGATCTCTATCATAATCAGATTAGTGGTTGATGATGATGTGTGTGTGTGCATGCTCGTGGGCATGTGTGTTTTGTTTTGTGTGTTTTTTAGTTACGCTGGCTACAGTGGAAAGAAGTAATGGCGGTGTGGAGAGAGCTGATGCCGAGAAAAGAGTTAGCTATTGCAGTCACCCAGGTAAGCAATAATGTAGCTAGGACTGTAATGATAGTGATACAAATACAGAGACTTAAAAGATGCTTAGGAAGTAATCACAAAAGGACTTGGTAATTGATTAGACATGAGAAGCAACAGACAAAAAGTACTGAAGAGGACTAGTAGAGCTGGCTGGATTAGGAGGACCAAGTCATAGGAAGATGATGATTTACTTTTGAATTGGTGTGCTTTTCAGATGGAAATCCATCTGGAAGTGTGCAGAAGGCAGTTGCATGCCCACCTTATGGATTCAGAGAACGAATCTAGACGGGAAGTTTAAAAATTGGGACATTTAGCATAATTAGAAGAATGAAGGTCCATTTGACCCCTAGATGAGAGACTATACAATGAAAAGAGCAGAAAACTTAGGATAGAGATTTAAAGACTTAAGGAGCATTCTCACCTTGAATGGTGGCTAGAAAAGGTTGAGAAGGCAAAGTGTACTGTATACTGATAAATCATCTTCGATATTAGATTAATGACTGAATAATTGTGTATCTAATAACAGTCCCATGGAGTATGCCAGCAGGTAACCACAACAAGGGCTGCTTGTTTACCACCTCTCTGGTGCTTGAGATGCCTCCCCGCTGCTTCACATTTTGGACCTTGCCAACTCCCCAGTCATCTCAGGGGCTGACTGTGAGAGATCAAGGGACATCTGATGGAGTTTCCCCTTTGACCACTAGGGGGTGATATGAGCGTTTCTGTAAAATAAGGCCGGCACCTTAGGAGCAGACACAGGCTGTCACCTGAAAAAAGTTTCTAGATCATGGATTTGCAGATATCCTACGATGCCAGCAGGTCCTTGAAATAGAAGGATCTCATCTTATACTTTGTAATCTCAATTGCATTGACCATATATCTGGCAGCTGTACTTGCCCAATGCTTACATAATTGATACAAATAAATAAATGAACGAATATGGATAGATATGTGGCTGAATCTGGGATATGTTCTTTATATGACAAAATCTACTCTAAATCAAAGCTTTTATCCAAGGGAACCACCCTGGCATTCAGTCCCTGACAAAAGCAGTCTTAATATAAAGATGTCCAAAGTCTCCAAATTGGGAAAAGAAAGCAATTCATGGGGAAACAGTCAGAGGCTTTCTCTGAGATAAGGCACTGGCCTGAGCATGAACAAAGTGAGAAACAATTGTCTTCAAAGAAAAAGAACCAGAGTTCCTGGCAATGAGTCATTTGTACTCATGATCTGCCTAATTTATCACAAATAGCTCATATTTGTGTTAAAAAAAAAAAAAAGCAAAGGGAATGGAAGAGGGTTTAATATGTTTAGCCAATGTCAGAAGGAGTCATGAGGCTTGGAAGCAGGCAGGCACTGTAATATCAAGAGCAAGTCCACCAGTCAGAGACATAGGTATCTCAGGGTCCAAGTCCTCTCAGAGAAGGGCTCCTTACACTCCTTGCATAGGTGTATCCCAGACATAGATAGGAAATCCCTATTCTGAGCTCACCACTCCCCAACCCCAGACCTATCCCTTGTTGCTACTACATTAGGCAACCTCCTAGGCATTCTGTTCACCCTCTGTCTTCATTTTCACACAGACCCCATAGATGCTGAAGTCACCCAGAAACTGTTACATCTACTCAAAGGGATAGTATAGGAGGAAGACTTAATAATGTGAACTTGGTGGTGATTAAATCTATCTATGCAAAGAACCCAAAATGTTTCACAGTTACTCTCAGGAGAATCTTAGGAATGTCCTTCTGAAAGAGTATAAATTGAATATTCATTACAGGATAAAAAGTCTTAGTCAAATACATATATATATATATATATATATATATATATATATATATATATATATATATAGTCATTAGGAAAATATATCCATAATTTCATAGTATCTTTCCATAATTTCTTCCCTTCTGTACACAAACCTTTAATTCAGAAGATCCTCTCCAGGAGATTCTTACATATTTAAAAAAATAGAATCATTGAAATCATGTTTTACAAATGAATAATATAGGTCTGCTGGGTGAGAGTAAACTGGAATTTAGCTTCCTGGGCTAGCCCAGAGATGTCCGAATTCCCTATTTGTCTCTATCTAAGGTACAATGAACTTTAATATGACCTCAACTCCCTTCCTTGAATAGGGGCTTTCTCCCCTAGTTGATGAGAGTCCTGAGGAGTAATATTACTGATTTATGAATCTTTCGATTAACTACTTTCAATATATAAACATATGTATAGGAAAATATTTTCAGAATGTGTTATGAGAATGGAGTAATATTCTTACCCATCATTTGAAAATGACATTTTATAGCGGTCAGTAAATTTTCCTTCCCCAAAGAAAATCCTGTATGCCCTCAGCCACATGAAAATTTATTTTACTAATCATGATCCTGTCAATATGTTTTACTGCCGCAGACCAGGTATTTGGTGATTTTCTTACTGTTAGCACTCCAGGCTGGTTATGCAGTCATGTTATCTGTTTCCTCAAGGAAAAGTCACATAAAACAGCATGGCTTTTTGGATGGAAAGCAATGAAAACTACCTTAACTCTTGTATGAGTAAGTTACTTTAAACATAGTCTGAAAGGCAGTCTCAGGCATGTAATTCTTATGCAGATTTACTTAGTGTGGGTCAGTCCTAGCACAGTCTTGCCTACATGATTTGTCTCATTGTAAAATATCAATCCACAACTTTTATTAAATATTCCATGTCCAAGACCCTTTATATTGACAAGGATATGCAGAAAGGACATCTCTCCCACTGTTGGAGTTCCAGTGCATACTAATCACTTCGAAAAGCCCTCAATGGCATCTACTAGATAATCCAATGCCTACCCCATGACTCAATAATCTCCCTGCGTTTCCTATGTAAGAAAATCTGTATATATGTTCAGCAAGATAGTTTATAGCACCTTTACTTTATTTACAATAGCCAAAATTTAGGAGCAACACAACTGTAAATCAACAGGAGAGTGGATAAATTGTGGTTTATTCATATAACATAATAGTATACACTAAGAAGAAGTAGGGGGAGGCATACTGGAATGTTTAATATATCTTTATCTTGGTAGCGGTTAAACATATGTGAAATTCCTTGAATTGTACACTTAAGATTAGTGAACATTTCACTATCTATATCTATCTAAATGTCTGTCTATCCATTTACCTATCTATCTATCTACCTGTCTATATCCTACATTTTAAAAAAAGAAAAATAAAATGTAAGATTAAAAATATTACTCCGGGGCAGTGCAATGGTGGCTCAATGGCAGAGTTCTCACCTGCCATGCTGGAGACCTGGGTTCGATTCCCGGTGCCTGCCCATACAAAAAAACAACAACAGCAAAATATATATATATGTATATATATATATATATATATATATATATATATATTACTCTGTGTGAACTTTTGCTTAAACATGGTATATAGAAAACATAAATACTCATACCTTCTTCTAAAAGCTCATTTAAGTATAGCAAAGGGATTTAAATTCACATAAAACCACAAGCCAAAGTGACCAAGAAAACTGATGGAATTAAAATTTTTAAGGTAGAGAACATTTGACAAAGTGAGTGATATCTGATGTAGCTGACCACAGAGAGCTAAAAATTAAGCCAGTAGGGGGCAGAGAGGTGTCTAGAATCTAGCTAATTCTTATATCCCAGGATTCAAGAACACTTCAGGAATTGAAGGCTCCAGGTACTCCTTCTAGAACTAATGGTACAAATGCATTGAAAAGAGGGTGAATGACTCAAAGTCTTCATGAGGAGATTTCGTCCTCTTCTAGGACTAAGTACCTTCACCCTGCACAGCTCCCATCCCAGAGGGGAGACAGGGTGCCCTCTGGAGAAGATAAATAAGATACAGTGTGTCTCAATATTGAGATGTCTCAACCTTGATTGCACCTTAAAATTTCAAAAATTCCAATGCCAAGGATACATTCCATGCCAATTAAATCAGAATGTCTGCATGGGCAGACACCCAGAAGAGAACCCGAATCTCCAGCATGGCAGGCAAGAACTCGGCCACTGAGCCATCATTGCCTGCCCTCTGTATTTAATTTTTAAATGTTGATCAGCTGCTATAGGATTTAATGTGCATGGAGAAACTTTTATTGGTAGAGACCCTGCTGCATGATTTACTATAGAGATGGAAGGGAGGAGGGAGAAGGGGAAGAGGCAAATGAACAAGTTAAAAAAGCAAATACATAAATAAATGTGTGAGTGATTTTACAAAAAAAAAATAGTGAAAGAGCAAGAGTCAAGGAGGAAAAAGAAAAGCAGGCTAAAACTCATGCTAGTTATAATAAAGATATTTTCAGATATTTTATATCTCAAAAGTTTTATTCAACTTGTGCCCTATTTTTAGGGAACTACTGGTGAATGCATTCCACCAAATGAGGGGATAAACATAAAAAAGAAAACCTTTTCTCCCTCATCTTATGAAGCGTTTTTGCTCTCTATCTACACAGCAATCAAGAATACTGAAAGTGGTCACGTCACAAGGACTTCGGTGATGAGGTATGAGGATGCTTTAGAGAAAAAGGCCACCTACCACTGCTTTTACCAAGACCTAACCATGCACCTCAGACTTCTTTGCTTTGTGGCCATTTTTTTCTTGGGAGCAGGTAAGTCGCTGTTTTGAACTTGCTGGATTCCAGTTGCAGAGCTTTTTCCTGTGGTTGCAATATCAGGGTCACTCCTGGTCTTTTTCTCCAGTGTTTGCCTCTTTTCTCCACAGGCTCCACGGACAATGAGGTCATCCAAAATCCTAGATATCTGGTCAAAGGGAAAGAACAGACAGCAGAGATGAACTGTGTCCCTGTTAAAGGACATAGTTATGTTTATTGGTATCGCAGGAAGCTGGAAGAAGAGTTAAAGTTTATGACTTACCTCCAGAACGAAGAACCTGTTGATAAAACAGGAATGCCCAGTGAACGATTTTCAGCTCAATGCCCCCAAAACTCACCCTGTAGAATGGAGATCCAGTCCACTGAACAAGGGGACTCAGCACTGTATTTCTGTGCAAGCAGCCAATCCACAGTGCTCAAACGTTAGCTGTTCTTAAAACACAAACTCATCATGGACCCAGCTCAGGAAATAAGTTTTTGTTAGAATGTAACAAAAGCCCAACATGAAAGAACATAACCCAGAAGGAAAACTTGGTAGATATCAGCTCTAGCTGAGTAGAAAGGGATGTTTAAAACAAGTGATGGATACAGAAACCCAGAGAAGAGGAAGGGAAGCAAAAATGGGCTCACATTTCCACATTTGTAGGTGGTCAGGCAAAGGAAAGATGCAGAATATGCTTCTTTCTTTTTTTTTTTACATGAATTTTATGGATTTCCCAAAATCTATACAAATATGTAATTCTGTATTTTTCACTTCGTAAAGCTCTGCCTTCAGAGCTTTCACACAGACTTTGATCATCTGGCTCAGCACGTCATTGCCTCAGACCTAGGGACTCTTTAAGAGTTTTCTTAAAGGAAACTGCTCACAGTTGTCCCTGATATAGAAACTCAGCAAGAAATTCTCAGTAACTTCTGCCTTCTGGGATAGTACAGATGTGCAATTTTTGAAAATAACATTATTGAGGAATAACTAATACATTATATAATAAACCCATTTTAAGTATGCATTTCAATGAGTTTTGAGAAATGTTTACACCCATGAGGCTACCATTATAAACAAGATCCAGAACATTTTCATCTTCCCCCAAAGTTTCCCTGTGTCCCTTTATTGAGCACTTTGGTAGTTCCTCTCAGTTGCTTTGTAGTTTCTATTGTACAGGTCTCACATGTACTTTTTAATACTCTTAGGGAATGTATTTATTAAAAAAATTTTGCCAAGATTTCACATTAGCCTATTTCAATTTGGTCCTTACATTTCTCAACTGACATCACCACCTCTACATGTTATGTTAAGATAGCTTTTCCAGAAATTAGTGTTTACCAGCAACCACATGTGAGCACAAAATGCCAGCCTCATTTCCTGCACAAACTACTCAAGTATTGGTATTGTGCTGCTACAAGGTAAAATATACTGATTAAATTGGAAACGTTGTGAAACTTTTGCAAAGGGCACTTTTAGAAGAGGTACTTCCTTTTTGCTTATGAAAACAAAACAGTGAGTCCATTAAGAATAATCAAAGGGAGTGTTTTGCAATTAAGTACAAAGTTTAAAGTAAAGGATTTGGGTGTTGACCCAAAGAATTTGAATGTTGACTAATTCTGCTAGTCAAGGCTGTAAATTTTCCTCCTGTTTCTCCTGTGTGCCCTTCATCAGATCCATGCTCTGAAAATACAGTGTCATTTTTCTAATCATTCTCCTAGTAAATCAATTCAATTTTCCTTAGCTTTCAGTGTCCTGATCCACAATCTCTGTGTTTTAACTGGATTGTTTAGACTGCTTACATTTAATTATCAATATATTGGAACTCGACTCTACTATCTTCTATTGTTTGGTATTTGTCCCATCTGTTCTTTGCCTCTCCACCTTATGTGAAATCTTGAACTTATTTAATTACACTTTTACAGTCATTAATTTTGGAGCTTTATGGAAATTTACTCCACATATGCGTTGCCTAGTACAGAGCAACTGATCCAAGGGGCCCCAATGCAGATATCTAGTGTTCTTTTTCTGCCATCGATCCTCCTTCCCAGAATCTTGCTCCACAACTTCCAGACACCTCAGACTCCCTGAACTGAGTCTGCATCTCCTTCTCCTGAACAGCAGTGCTACTGGGTTCCGATTGGATTCTTCTTCCTTGAACCTATGGTCCGAGAGTTGTCCCCAGGCAAAGACCTGAGGTGACTTTGTTTCCCTTCCCTAGGGGATCACAATCCAGCTCTGCCAGTTGTCCAATATCTGGAAGCTGTTGTTTTACATATATATATATATATTTCCAATTTTCAAATTAGTAACAGTGGGGGATTATGTCTAATCTTTGTTACTCTATCATGGCCAAAAATAGAATTGATAAATTTAATGGATATAATCTCTATGGCTTAAAAAGCATACCGATTTCAAATGTCTCAGTTTAAAACATAAAGTACTTCTATTTGAGTCCTCGTGGCTTAAGGAGTGAGGCAGATTAGTGTTTTTTAAGTGGAGAAAAATTAAAGTTATGGCATAAGAATAACATTCAATGTTTATAATTAAGATGTCAAGAGAGACCAATTGGGCAGGCCACAGTGGCTCAGTGGCACAGTTCTCACCTGCCATGCCAGAGACCTGGGTTTGATTACAATGCCTGCCATTGAAAAAAAAAAAAGAGAGAGACAAATGAATCTTATACATATTCAGCCAAAGTATGGATTAGCTTAAGCATTAATTGCATTCAAGCAAATCAAAAATATAATTCAAAATATCTTAAAATTAGGCTTGTTGATCAGGTCCTAATTTCTCTCTAGTCTCTATTCCCTCATCTCTGCCACTACTTCAGGTGACTTCCACTTTCAGTTCCTTTGTTTCTTATAGAATGAGGTGATCTTCCCTTACATTCCATCTTCCCATCTCTCCCATCTCTAGGTTCTATCTGTTAACTACTCTCTTCCCTCTATCCTCAGTTGCCCCCTCACCTGGCCTTTCACCTACATTTCCAGACATGTGTAACAGTCTCCAATCATGAGCAAATCAATAAGCAGGAAACAAATGAAAAACAGAAAAATACACACACATAAAACCTACACAAGCATATACTTCTACTTACCTCTAGTGATTAATCTATAAGCCTCTCATCTCTTACCACTAAATGTCTTGTCTGACCTTATTTCTTCAAATTCCACTCTTCCCTGTTTACTAGAATGGCCCAGTGACCTCCTGATTACCCAAACCCAAATGTCTATTTTTATTTCTTATCCAGTTTGATCTTTCTGCAGCATTTTCACTATTGACTACTCTTGATATCCAAAAGCTCTTTCCTCCTCAGCATGCCTTTAAACTTTTTTGCTTTTATCCTGCCCCTTCTTTTCCATTTCTTTCCTGATTTCTCATCCTTAATCATTCTTTAAGCAGTATACCTTCCAAGGATTCTATCTTTGATCTAGTTCTCCCACTGAATCTAAATAGTCTGCCTCTCTGATCTTTTCAGTTCTATCATATATTAGTTTAGTTTTCAGGTTCAAAGAATAAATAATTAATGGATATTTTTCAAAATATGGACTGCCATCACTTGCTTTCATTTTGCTTGGAGCCCAGGTTAAAAGTGCTAATTCCTTGGATCTAGGCACAACTACTAAACCAAAATTTGGGATTTAAGTCCTTAGAATCCACATTTATTTTTGGCAGGTTTTCATTATGATAAACCCAATTACAAATTAAAAAGAATAGTACAAAAAAAAAACCCACAGTCATCAGACACAATAATTATAAAAACTTTATCATATTTCTTCCATTTATTCCTTTCTGAATTATTTAAAATAAATCCCAGATGTAGTATAATTTTACTGGTACCTCTTCAGTATACATTTTCAAAATACATGTGGATATTTTCTTTTATAAACACAGGATCATTATTTCACTTAAAATTAACAATAATCTTACTGTTTTATTCAAAACAAAAATCAAACTCCCCTGATTGTCTAGGAAATATCTTTTTACATTTGATACAGATAACCTCCATATATTTCCTTTCATTGACTCTTAAATCTCTTTTATTCTCAAGTAGCACCCCTCTTTTTAAAAAAATGCAGTTGACCTGTGGCATAAACTAGGTCAGTTGTCCAATAGCAAGTCCCACATTTTAGATTTTTCTGTTTGCTTTCCAGTATTGTTATTTACTCTGTTCCTCTATTCACTGCATTTTCTTCAAGAGGCAGCTAGTTTTAAAGGCATACTTGGATTCAGGTTTTGTTATTTTTCATTAAGATGGTGCAGTGTGCTTCATAATGAATCACCTCATCACAAAAAAAATCCTATTTTTATGGAAATACATATATCTATTTAACATTACTACCCATATTATTAAAAATAATTAGATACCTGAATGAAATTGATATGCCTTTGAATACATACTACTAAGGGTGCAATGCAAAATTATTCTGTTTAAAATTCATTTAAAATAATTATTTTTTCTGTATGGTTTTTCTTCTACTTGATCTATAGTTAGGATCATTTATACAGTTTGCTTTCAATTTGAAGGATTCCATTTGTTGATTTAATATTGTTTTTGAATAGGTAAAATATTTACTTCTTTCCAGAGTCAGAACTATAATAAATAAATATTCAGTAAAACCATATATCCTTTTCTGTCCCTCCACCCTATTTCTTCCTTCCCCTTCTTGGCAATTGTTTTTATTATTTTTTTGGTTTATCTTTCAGTGTCTCTTTTGAAAACATAAGCAACAATTTTTGAGGTAGATATTCTTTAATCCCATTTTACAGATGAGAAAATCAAGTCAAAGGGAGGTTAAGTAGCCTACCCAAGGTTATATAGTAGTAGGGCCAAAATTTAATCCCAGACTGTCCAGCTCCAAAATCTTTGCTATAATTTGGGGAGAGTAGATTTAGAGCCTTTTGCTAGGCCTACAATTATGAATAGCCAACCTCACGTTGGTTCTATCTCTAAGGTATTACTTCCTTATAATAAATCAGAGAACAGAATATTTGGCTTACTTTTCAACAACTAAACATCTGGACCCCTTCTTATATTTGGGACTTCTCCATCTTAACGGTATTTGTAGGAAGATGCATGTTTCCTATGATAGATCCTGAAAATTGCAGGTATTTATTTTCCTAGCTGTCATCACAGCTAGTGCAAAAAGCACAGGGCATTCTGAGAGTGACTCTGGTCTAGAAATGGGAAAATGGGAAGGGGGTTGCATTCTTCTTACCACTTGGCCATTTGGAAGGGATATAAATAACTTCTTGGTAGGTGGAGAAGCCTAAGTTTTCCCATCTGCAAAATCAGCTGTAACACTCAGTCATGCTATGGCAATGACAAATTCTTCCATTGATCCAGAGGGAGCCCAGGATCTCAATCTCTTCCCTTGTCCTCTCCCAGCCTGTGTCTGGAGCATTAAAGAGATCGTGCTTCAGCCATGGGCAGCTGGTTCCTCGGCTATGTGGCTTTATGTATCCTGGGAGCAGGTGAGAAGATGGCAGATGGCAGATGGCAATTCCTACCCTGGGCTTGCCAGTCCCTAGCCCTTTCCCATCTCTTCTCATAGAAGCATTGGGCTCTCTGCTCAGCATTATCTCCAGCCTCTTTCTTCTTACCGTACAGGATTCATGGACACTGAAATCTACCAAAGGCCACCATTCCTGTTCTCTGTGGCTGGATGGGATGTGACCCTGGAGTGTAAACAGAATTTGTGATACAATGCCCTGCAAGACGCAGGGCAAGGCCTGAGGCTGATTTACTACTCAACGGTTGAAAAAGATGTTCAGAAAAGAGACATAAGTGAAAGCTATGGTGTCTCTAGAGAGAAGAAGGCCCTATTTCCTCTCACTGTGAAGTTGGCCCACACTAACCAAACAGCTTTGTACCTCTGTTCTGGTAGCACACCACAGTACAGCACAGCCACTTGCCCTCTGTGCCTAAACCTGCCCAGGCCTGCATTCCCCACTGTATTCTCTATTTTTATTTTTAAATACTCTCTCTACTAAAGTATCCTTACCTGCACTTCCTGAATTCTTAATCCTCTGACAACACTGTTCTAGTTAGCTAGCTGCCAGAATGTAACACAAACAGAGATGGATTGGCTTTTAATAAAAGGGGATTTATTTCATTAGTTCTTCAGATGACAGGGAGCTAACTTTCAACTGAGTTTCTTTCTTACGTGGGAAGGCACACGTGATCTCTGCTGGCCTTCTCTCCCCCCACTCTGGGTTCCCACAACTTTCCCCAGAGTGATTCCTTTCTGCATCTCCAAAGGCTTGGGCTGAGCTGTGAGTGCTGAGATGAGGTATGCTGAGCTGCTTGGGCTGTGCTATGTTAGCACCAGCCAATTAAATCAAATGTCATTCATTGCAGCAGGCACGCCTCCTAGCCGACTGCAGATGTAATGAACAACAGATGAGGTTCATGTACCATTGGCTCATGTCCACAACACCAGAACTAGGTGCCTTCACCTGGCCAAGTTGACAACTGACTCTAACTACCACAAATAGTCATCACAGGATACACTTTGCTACTTGTGTATCCTGTGATGGTATTTAAATTATTCCTTTTATATATCTTTTTAATCTTTTACTATGTTCTGCTACTTTTCCAAATATCAAAGACACAAAATGAATAGAAAAGAGATCCTTTTTCTGAGGGGCTAGCAAGTCTAATAGAAAAGTAATTATAATGGAGTAAATAATTATCACACTCAAATTGCTTGGGAGCTTAAGGGAGGACATGTGCAATTCTGTCTGGGAGGATAAGAGAAGGTTAAAAGGAGGTCACATCTGAGTTGACTTATATTCTTAGAATAAAAAAACAAAACAAAACAAAAATCGGTCAATGAGCGGTAAATCATAGACTTTCGGGTCAAGATGGCGGCTTAACAACGTGCGCGTTTTAGTTTGTCCTCCAGAACAACTACTAAATACCAAAAACAGTACAGACAGCTCCTGGGGCCACATCAGTGACCAGACACACAGCATACCCCAGTCTAGACCAGCTGGACCAGCTGCAAGCACCCCCCAAACTGTGAGTTCCCCAAGCTGCGGTGGCCAGCACCCCTCCCCCACAGGCCGCTTCCCAGAGGGGAAAGGAAAGGACTTTACCAGCAGCAGGGACTGGGCACAATCAAACACCAATTGTGGAACTAATTAACAAATTCTGACTACTAAAAATAGGCCCCAAGCTTAGGTGAACCTGATCAAAGCAGAGGTTGCTTATTTTTGCCCCAGCACCAAGGGGGCAGGACTGACAGAAAATGGGGGGGGAGGGAAGGAGGAAACAGAGGTTTTTGTGGCTGTGTATCTACAAAGGCTTGACTGCCTCTGGATACAGTGGCAGGACTTTTCAGGCTGCAGCTGCCCAAGGCATAGGCAGAAGTGAGCTCTTTTGGGGGCTTGTCTGGAGCCTGTGCCTTCCCCAGGGGAGGGGTGAAGCCCAACTCAGGTGGAATCCCTCCATCAAGGAATTCAGACCCCAGGGCTTGGTAATTTGAAGCCATTAAAACCAGCCTACAACCTCTCCTCTGTCTCCACCACACCCCCAGCAGGGAGAGTCTGCCAAAGTTAAAAGTACCACATCATCTTATGCTGGTGGGACCTGCAGACAGACAAGTGCCACATACTGGGCAGGATAAGAAAAACAGAGTCCAGAGACTTCACAGGAAAGACTCTCAACCTGCTGGGTCTCACCCTCAGGGAAAACCGACGCAGGTGACTCTTTCCTCCTGATAGGAGGCCAGTTTGGTCTGGGAAAATCTGGCTGGGGTCTATAATATCTAAGTAGACCCTCCTAAGTGTGTGTGAGGGAAAGGCACCACACAAGCAGGGCAAGAAACAAGAAAACAAGAACTGAAAAATTCTCCTCTGTTAAACAAAACTTAAGCTAAACGTCCAGATAAAGCTGAATGGAATGTCAAAGAACAGATAGACAACAAATTCATCCAGCAAGAAAACCCTAGATAAAAGAAGTGAAAGCAATCTCCAGAATAAACTAATTTAGGTAATTAAATGCCTAGACGCCAGCAAAAAATAACAAATCACACTAGGAAAATTGAAGATATGGCCCAGTCAAAGGAACAAACCAACAATTCAAATGACATACAGGAGCTGAAACAATTAATTCAGACTGTACGAACAGACATGGAAAACCTCATCAAAAACCAAATCAATGAATTGAGGGAGGTTATAAAGAAGGCAAGGAAAGAACAAAAAGAAGAAACTGAAAGTCTGAAAAAACAAATCACAGAACTTATGGGAATGAAAGACACAGCAGAAGAGATGAAAAAACAATGGAAACCTACAATGGTAGATTTCGAGAAACAGAACATAGGATTTCAAAACCAGAGGATGGAACATCTGAAATCCAACAAGAAACAGAAACTATAGGAAAAAAAATGGAAAAATATGAGCAGGGACTCAGGGAATTGAAAGACAATATGAAGCGCATGAATATACGTGTTGTGGGTGTCCCAGAAGGAGAAAAGAAGGGAAAAGGAGGAGAAAAACTAATGGAGGAAATTATCACTGAAAATTTCCCAACTCTTATGAAAGACTTAAAATTACAGATCCAAGAAGTGCAGCGTACCCCAAAGAGAATAGATCCAAATAGACATACTCCAAGACATTTAATAATCAGAATGTCAGAGGTCAAAGAGAAAGAGAGGATCTTGAAAGCAGCAAGTAAAGGTAATCCATCACATACAAGGGAAGCCCAATAAGACTATGCGCAGATCTCTCAGCAGAAACCATGGAGGCGAGAAGACAGTGGGATAATATATTTAAATTATTAAAAGAGTAAAACTGCCAACCAAGAATTCTATATCCAGCAAAACTGTCCTTCAAAAATGAGGGAGAAATTAAAACATTTTCAGACAAAAAATCGCTGAGAGAATTTGTGACCAAGAGACCAGCTCTGCAAGAAATACTAAAGGGAACACTAGAGACAGATACAAAGACGGAAGAGAGAGGTGTGGAGAAGAGTGTAGAAAGGAAGACTATGAGTAAAGGTAAAAAGAAGTAAAATTAGATATGACATATAAAATCCAGAAGGCAAAATAGTAGAAGAAAGTACTACCCATGCAGTAATAACACTGAATGTTAATGGATTAAACTCTCCAATCAAAAGACATAGTCTGGCAGAATGGATTAAAAACCAGGACCCATCTATATGCTGTCTCTACTCAAAGGACATGAGGCCAAGGACACAAATGGATATTTACACACCAATGTTTATAGCAGCATTATTAACAATTATCAAGAGATGGAAACAGCCAAAATGTCCATCAAAAGACAGTTGACTAAACAATCTGTGACATTTACATAAGATGGAATATTATGCAGCTGTAAGACAGAATAAAGTTATGAAGTATGTAACAACATGAATGGACCTAAAGGACATTATGCTGAGTGTGATTAGCCAGAAACAAAAGGAAAAATACTGTATGGTCTCACTGATATGAACTGACATTAGTGAATAAACTTGGAATATTTCCTTGGTAACAGAGACCATCAGGAGATACAAATAGGGTGAGATATTGGGTAATTGGAGCTGAAGGGATACAGACTGTGCAACAGGACTGAATATAAAAACTCAGAAATGGACAGCACAATACTACCTAACTGTAATACAATTATGTTAAAACACTGTCTGAAGCTGCATGTGAGAATGATAGAGGGAGGAGGGCTGGGGACATAAATGAAATCAGAAAGAAAGATAGATGGTAAAGATCGAGATGGTATAATCTAGGGATGCCTAGAGTGTATAATAATAGTGAAATGTACAATGTCCAAATTTTGAAAATGTTTTTGCATGAGGAAGAACAAAGGATTGTCATTACTGCAGGGTGCTGAAAACAGATGGTAATTAAATACTTTAAAATGTCACCTTATGTGTGAGACTGAAGCAAAAAATGTTTATTTGTTACAAAATTTATATTTTGACTAGAGCATTTCCTAATATAACTCATGTAGATAGTTTGATTGAATGTCATAAGTACTTGGAATCTCAGGTAGGACATGAGATTTTGTTGGTTTGTCCAGAGTGATGCCCTGATGAATTCCAGAGTGATTTGATCAGTGACTGGAAAAGTATCTGCAAAGCCCCCTTCAGGGAATGGTGAGAGTGGGGAGAAATTCAACTTCCCCAAGTTGAATTCTTGATATTCTCACAAGCAGCGTGGACAACCAAAACTATAGGCTGAGCCCCCAGTCTTGGGGTTTGTTCATATGAAATTTAACCCCACAAAGGATAGGTCAAGTCTACTTAAAATTTAGGCCTAAGAGTCACCCCCAAGAGAGCCTCTTTTGTTGCTCAGATGTGGCCTCTCTCTCCAGCCAACATGACGAGCAGTCTCACCACCCTCCCCCTCTCTGCGTGGGACATGACTCCCAGGGGTGTGGACCTTACTGGCAACGTGGGACAGAGATCCTGGAATGAGCTGAGACTCAGCATCAAGGGACTGAGAAAGACCCTAGAATGAGCTGAGAATTAACATCAAGGGATTGAGAGAACCTTCTCGACCAAAGGGGAAAGAGTGAAATGAGACAAAGTGTCAATGGCTGAGAGATTCCAGAGTCGAGAGGTTATCCTGGAGGTTATTCTTATGCATCAAGTAGATATCACCTTGTTGTTCAAGATGTAGTGGAGAGGCTGGAGGGAATTTCCTGAAAATGTAGTGCTGTGTTCCAGTAGCCATGTTTCTTGATGATGATTGAACAATGATATAGCTTTCACAATGTGACTATGTGAATGTGAAAACCTTGTGTCTGATGCTCCTTTTAGCTACCATATCAACAGAAGAGTAGAACATATGGAATAAAAATAAATAATAGGGGGAACAAATGTTAAAATAAATTTAGTTTGAAATGCTAGTGGTAAATGAAAGCGAGGGGTAAGGGGTATGGTATGTATAATCTTTTTTTTTCTCTGTTCTTGTTTTATTTCTTTTTCTAAATCGATGCAAATGTTCTAAGAAATGATGAATATGCAACTATGTGATGATATTAAGAATTACTGTTTGTATATGTAGAATGGAATGATATCTTAATGTTTTGTTTGTTAATTTTTTTTAATTAATAAAAAAAGTTAAAAAAAATCGGTCAATGAGTAGGACTCGATCTGATGGGCGTGGTTGTGTGTAGGGTTTTATGGATAAAGAGAACAATTTCTGTGAAGGACTACTAAGGAGAGGGACACCTTGAGGAACAATTTATATAAAGCTCGAAAGCATGAAAATGTAAACACTGTTGTGTTTAGTTATTGTTCTAGTTTGCTAGCTGCCAGAATGCGACACACCAGAGATGGATTGGCTTTTAATAAGAGGGGATTTATTTTGTTAGTTCTTAAGAGGAAAGGCAGCTAACTTTCCACTGAGGTTCTTTATTACATGGGAAGTCACAGGATGGTCTCTGCTGGTCTTCTCTCCAGACCCCTGGGTTCCAACAACTTTCCCCGGGGTGATTTCTTTCCACATCTCCAAAGGCCTGGGCTGAGCTGCGAGATGAAGCTCAAGATTCATCTGAGATGAAGAATGCCAAGCTGCTTAGGCTGTGCTACCTTGCGGTCTCTCATTTAAGCACCAGCCAATTAAGCCAAACATCATTCATTGCAGCAGGCATGCCTCCTAGCCGACTGCAGATGTAAATCAGCAACAGATGAGGTTCACGTACCGGTGGCTCATGTCCGCAGCAACAAAACTAGATACGCTCACCTGGCCAAGTTGACAACTGAATCTAACTATCACAGTTATACACATATGTATTAAAATATAGAAGAGAAGCAAAGAAAAGCAAATACCTCAATAAGATTGGAAAAGTGGGGCATGGGACCTGGGAAGGAAACAGGAGACTTTGGAGGTTATGGTAATATTTTATTTGCTAAGTGGGGAGATTTGCTCAAGTGCTCCTGTTATTGCAACATTGCCAAATTCTTATCTATATATTCAACATCCATTTTTAATGTGGGACAAATAATAGCATTGAAGAGTTAAATTATCAAGGAGAAATCAGTGGAAAGATACACATTAAGTTGTTAGCATTACTTAGTTGAGAGGGGATGGGATTCGAAAGAAAAAGAAGTGGACAATTTAAAATAAAGTTGTGATAGAAAATGAGAGAAGATAAAGAGAGATAACCCAAAGAAAATACTAAGAAATGAAAAAGATATATACACTAGACAAATCTAGAAGGCAAATATACTTCGAAGTAAAGGGTTAGTTTCAGTATCATAAAAACAAAATAAAAACGGGGATCCATATTACATTAAAAGAGCCTTAGAGGTACTCAGAAGCAATGCCCACTCTAGAATTGGAAGCTTAAGTTCAAATCAACTATAAAGGATATTTTGAGAGAATTGTGAGACTTCAGATAAAACCTGATTTAGGTAAGATGAAAATGCAATGACAGGGAAAGGTGGCAGTCATTAACTGAAAAAAAATTGTAAAATGGCATGTATGCTGTGATCTTTTACTCTTTGTGTCTGTCATTTATTTCTTGTTTTAAAACGTGTCTATGTATGTATATACACATGTATGTGTAGTGGAGAAAGAAAGAAAGAAGGATTTGGAAGAAATATTAAACTGTTAACAGTGATAATCTTTGGCAGTAATATCATGTTTTTATTCCTTATTTTATTTTTATTTTCTAACTTTCTAAAATATTTACTGCTTTTGTTAATAAATAAATATAAAACATTTTTCAATGAATAAAATACAAACTATTTATATTTACTGAACTAAGATAAAACCTCTCCTTCCAATAACATGGATTTTTTTTCCCCAATAACAGGAAACATTGACATGATGAGCATCAGTTTGCAAAGGATTCACGTCACCAGAAGGTTGCTGATGGGGGATGAGAAAGTTTCATCCTTTTGCTACTCTGATGCTGCCATGGGCACAATTCTCTTCTGCTTTGTAGCCCTTTGTCTCCTGGGAGGAGGTGAGTTCAGAGGACAGAAGAAAAATCCCTTTCCTGGTCTTACCAAGCCCCAGGTCCAAGAATGTTCACCTGTATCTGCAGAACCAGTCTCCCTCCTGGGCTTTGCTATAGCTTCTGCTTCCTTCTCTCATAGGTTCTATTGATGCCGAAGTTACCCAGTCTCCAGAACATCTGATCAAAGGGAAAGGACAGAAAGCAAAGATGGATTGTATCCCCCAAGAAGGACATACTTCTGTTTACTGGTATCTCCAAAACCAGGAAAAAGAGTTTACGTTTTTGATTTACTTCTGGAACCGAAAATCTCTTGATCGAGCAGAAATGTTCAAGGAGCAATTCTCAGCAGAATGCCCGTCAAACTCACTCTGCACCCTGCAAATCCAGTCCTCTGAACCAGAAAACTCAGGACTGTATTTCTGTGCCAGCAGTCAATCCACAGTGCTCAAATGTTAGTTTCTTCTAGAGCACAATCTCATCATGGACCCAACTCAGGAAACAGGTGATGTATTAGGTTGGGGAGAAGTAAGAAAAATTAACTGTAGGTAGCTTAAACCATGGTGGAACTTAATACAAGGCTAAATGGATGTTTTGCATAAGTCAAGTAGTACTGAACAGGCAATTCTGAAACAAAAAACACACAAGCAAACAAAAAAAAAACCATTACTTGACCAAGATCTGAAATAGCTGCCTCTACTGCTTTCATTTTTCTTGTTTTTTTTTCTGCTTTCTTATTTTGTCTGCTTCATGCTTTTCTTTCCCTGTACACTTTCTCTTTTCCTTCAGTTCTCATAGTGAAGATAAGATGGTTGCTACAGCTCACAAATTCAGTTGTCGTCAACCCACCAAATTGATAAGGAACAGTCTGACTCTCAGTCTGGGTTTAAAATCCCAGGAGAAAGAGCAGATTGGTCACAATCTAGCCATAAGTGTTCTCCTGGAGCACTCAAACTCAAGCCACCAAGGCAGGGTGACGGGTTTGGGACGGGGTAGTAGTGCTTGGCTGCTCTGCTAAAAATCTGCACTACTTCCATTTGGATGGAGGAGACAGGGTATGCAGAGGAAAATTTCAAAAAAGAAAGTTGTACATCTGGTAAGTGTCTACTACAGACAAGGGAGAAGAAAGAGTTAAAAGAGTTTCTGAGTTTAGAGACCTCTGTACAAATGAGGAAGGAGAAGGGGGGCTTGAATCCTCAATTTTTAGCCATGTGAAGGAGGTTAAATTCAGGTGGCACACTAAGCATCTCAATTTCAAGTGCCTCCACTTCAGATCCTAGAATGGAGGGAGAGAAAACAACTATGTAGTTTCCAAAGGAGAAAAATTCAACATACTAATAGTTGAATAGCTCAATGTTCATGATTCAAATGGTTTTGAAGGACAATAAACCACATGTCAAAATAGGTGATAAGATAAATTTGGTAAACTCACAGAACAGATATGGACATCCATATGACTGTTAAACCTCCACTAACCTCTTACAAATCAAGCCATGGTTTCTTTTTCTTCTAGAGACGTCTTTATTCTTTCTCTAGCTGCACCTTATTTCAATCTAAGGTGAACTTTGCATGCGCTCTCTTACAGATATTCTCACTTGTCACCATTGGTGTTTCTTCTCCTAGGCAAAGTATAAACTTGATATTGTTTAAAGGCCCTCATTCACTAAGTCTTTCTGATCTTTTGACCACTTATAGTCTCTCCTTGTTAATTTTCCTCCACCATTACTCTAAGTATTCTTTTCCTTGGTTGCCATGCCTGGCCTCATCATTCTTCATATTACCTATTATTCTTAGTTAACTGGCCTAAGTTGACCCTCCCTCAACTTCCTTCTTCTTCAGTTCTAATTTTATATGCCAGTGGGCTCCTTTCTAGTTCTTTGCATCCACATCAAAGAATGATATGCCTTCCTCTGGATGCCATCTTCAGGCTTCTTTTGAATCCAGCTCCATAAGTTATCCTCTCTCTCCCATTCATCAATTGACTGTTTTCTCTTTACTGGTCCCTTCACCTAAAGAAATCCCCAAGCAATAGATAAACAAGGTCCTTCAATACAGCATACTTCCATTAAGCCCATATTTCTTCTGTTTCACTTCTGTTTCACTGCTGAAATTTTTTAACAAATAGTCTATCCTACCTAACTTCCATTTCACCCATTACTATAATAAAATTATGCACCCAAAATTTCCTAACAAAAAAATTGAATACTTATTTTCATTTTTTATTTAGATCAGAGACTTGAGTTAATAATACCACTCAGTTCATGTCAATTCATCTCAGCATTGGTCTCTGCAATGAACATTCTTCTTTTTTTCATTTATTTATCCATTCCTATTTCCTCATCTCCTTTTGCATTTCGTTCCTATTTCCTGATCTCCTTTCCCTCAGTATTATCCTATTCACTTATAAAATGTACAAATATTCTCCCATATCAAATATACATATATTTGTGTATATCCTAATTTCTGTGTGCTTCCTTTTAAAACATATATTTTTGTATGCATGTATTTAAAATCACATAAATGTTACTTTATTATAGATGCCATTTATGTTTCTTATACTTTTTCACTTAGCTAAATTTTGTGTGAGCAAAGCAAAACTCTCCATTTTGCTGAATGTCCATCTAGTCTGCTGTTTCTTCGTGGTATTCCATAACCACTTCTCTAGGAAAAGGCATCCATATTGCCTTCAGTTTCCTTCCAGCAATGAAAATGCTTGTGCATGTTCCTTCATGGACCTGTGTATTCATTTTACAAGATATTGTATGCAGAGACATGATTGCTGAGACATGGAGTATATGTATTTGGTGGTTTGGAGCTCTATGTATTCCAGAAAAACATGTTTTTAATCTTAATCCATTCCTATGTGTTTGAAACCATTCTAAGTAGCACCTTTTGGGTATTGCTTTAGTAGGGGTCTAACTCTTATTACTGGAGTCATTTATAAGTGGCATGAGATTTAAATAGAGAGAGAAAAAGCAACAGGGAGCAGCCAGAAGCTGAAATTCAATGCACCTTTTCTGGAAGAGAACAGATTGACCAGGAAAGGCTGCCATGTGCATTATCATGTAACAGAGGAGCCAAGGACCAAGAACCAAGGGCAGTTAGCCTCAGTCTTCAAGAAGAAAGCATTGCCTTGATGAATGCTTGATCTAGACTTTCTGTTAACCTCAAAACTGTGCGCTAATAAATTCCCTTTGTTCAAGCTGACCGATTGCGCGGTATTTGCTTGAGCAGCCAAGGAAACTAAAACATATATTTTATTTTATGTATCTAAATGTCACCAGAGTTGTTATATAACTTAAAAGTGCATAGCCTTTAGCCCCACATACCCTTATATCTGACTTTCTAAATTATTCCTAGCCTAGTTGCATAAAGAGATTCATTTCCCTCAATTACCCAGTAACATCGTATGATATATATGATAAAATTATCTATGTGATAAACATATGTGTATCATATAGATGCAGATGGAAATTTAAGAAGAAAAAAACAAAATAGCAGGAATGCAATAAGGAAAGAGGGACTGAGGGAGAAAGAAAGAAAGAGAGAGGGGGAGAGAGAGAGAGAGAGAGCAACACACACTTTAGGCTACTAACTGACAGCAACCTAGAAAGCTGGATAATACTTCCTCCCCTAACTTCCCTTTCTCCTCTCTCTCATTTGTATTTCTCTGATTGTAAGGTTTGAGCACTTCTTCATACAATGCTGGTTCTGGATTTCTGCTTTGAAAATGGGTTATTCACAGCCTTGGCCTATTTCTCTTTTGGAGTTTCTATATTTTTCTTGGTGATTTGTAGGAGTTTCTTAGACATACTAGATATTAGTCTCTTTTTAATTTTAGACTCTTGAAAACACCATCTCCTAATATGGTACTATTCCTATTGCAGACTTCAAAGAACCAGTAGGTGAGGGGAAAACAGGTGGTCCCTAGCTGTCCGTGGACACATGTTCTTTTCATTACATGAATCAGACTCTTCTCCTACACTTTCCCTTCCCTGGGCATCCAGTGTTCTCTCCTCCACTATTACTTCTGTTGACTGAATTCCGAGCCATTGTTGCCCCCAAAACTACCTCATCACCCATCAACAACCCTCTTTCACCCAGAAATGCTGAGAAAATGCTTCATTCCACCCAGTTATACTTTTTGTTCCCTTGGGTTAGCTTGATTCAAATAGTTTTTTCTCTCTTTTTTTCTAACTAGATTCCACTGACTGCTTACAGCAAGGGCAGTAAAATTTTCCTAAAGCATCAATATCTACCCACTCATTATTTTAGGGGCAAATTCTATCCACTGTCATCACCAGTTCAACTGAGCTCTTGATGTGACAGCTGACCCATTTTAATTACACAAATACTTGCAGAGTAACTGCCATTCACTGAGACAGAAAAAGATTGAGAAGCTTTCAGTAACACTACATGGAATTTCAGGAAAAGAGCCATAAAAAATGTATTTCAAAGACTGTATGTAGTGATGGCAAATTGTAGATTTGTTTTATGAAAAACAGTAGAATGTTAGATGTCCTGTAGGGAGCGATTTATATTTGGATAATATGAAAAGATTTCCTAAGGAATAAATTCATGGAAACAAAATTTAAATGATACCCAGAACACCATTCAGTATTCACCATAAAGATGCATATAACAATTTAAGAAAAATTCAGACCAATAATTTGATAGGAAATGAGAAAATATGGGTAGAAGAATTTCATATGAATGTGTAAAGAAATAGTATCAGTGAAAAGCTGTTTAAGAAAACTTAAAAATGATTATATTACCCAGTTTGATCAAGAGCACAGTGAGCAGTTAATTTCCATACACTACTTATAGTGTCAATTTGATGATACAGGTCAAGCACATCCAAAATGCTGGCTTATGGGAATATAGCTTCAGGTCAAAATTGACTTATTATTACTGGACTTGTCCTACTTCCATAAGCCACACTAGCAAAATTTTTAAGCTAACCATTTTGAAACATTAAACAACAAGCAGTTCACGACTGCAGTTATGGATTACCATCCCTGGGAAAGAGGAAACATAGAAGGAGACCTTCACTACTGCTCTAAGTGTCTGCCATAGGTACCATTTCAGGACAGAAACACAAGAATATGAGCCCAAGTTGAGCACAGTATTTTTGCTGAAGTTGGGAGGCAACAAGATGAGCTTCAGGCTGTAGATGGGGGCTGATTATTGTAGGGGTTGGTTACGGTAGAGAAGGAAGGCATGCAGAAAAAGAGCTCCAAAAATCTGCATTGTGTACCCTTAAGTGTTTGATCAAATAAGCAGCAGATGCACAGGAGGAACTTCAGAGGGCCTGGCAGGGGTTGCTGGGGAACTGTGAGAAAAATGGACATTCCATAGGTCACTCAACACTGGGAGACCCAGGAGTTCTGGTCAACCAGTATGGAGACCTCGCTGAACATGCTGGACACACAGCTGGTGTCCCAGAAGAGTCATGACTCAGGGATAAAACTATCCAAGCCCTATTATAGTAAGAGTCTCTCTAGACCTGCCTTAAACAAGCTTAAGAATGTTCAGTGGTAGAATGCTCGCTTTTCATGCGGGAGACCCAGGTTCGATTCCCGGCCCATGCACCCAAAAACAAAACAAAACAAAACAATAAGCTTAACGATAACCCTCAAAGGATCTAACTGATCTGTCAATAAATGAACTGTTTTTTAGAAAAATATCTCAGCACTTTCTAAATAAAGGCAAAAAATATACAGACTCTCAAAAAATATAGAGAGACTATTAAAAATGTAACATCCACAATTTTAAGAATGCAATCAAAATTATTAGGCATGATAATAAATGGAAAAATATAAGTCATACTGAAGGGGGAAAGGTGATAGAAACCAACTCTGAAATAACAGAGATATGGGAAATTACAGACAACAATTTTAAAAGAGCTACTATAAAAATGGACAAGGTATTTGGAGAAAACGTGGCAACGTTTTGGTCAGTTAATAGAATTGATTAACCTACAGCAAACAGGATAAAAAGGGAGTAGACACAAATTACCATATCAGTGATGAAAGAGATAACTTCTCTATTGATGCAGCAAACTTATTTTAGATGGTAAGAGAATATCATAAATAATTATACATCAATAAGTTCTACAATTCAAATGAAATGAAATTCTTTGAAAAGAACAGTTTCTCAAACTGATGCAGATGAAACAAGAAATCTAATGAGACTTATATAAAGAAAATTGAATTATTTATGGAAAAATTCCCTTCAAGTAAACTAAAGATCCAGATTATTTTCCTGGTGAATTCTGTCACACATTTAAAGGGGGAAAAATAGCAACCTCATACAAACCCTTTCAGAAAATAGAAGAAAAAGGAACACTTTCTAACTTATTTTATGAAGTCAGCACAACCCTGATGCCAAAATCTGACAAAGATATCAAAGAACAATAAAGCAATATCTCTCATGACCACATATGGAAAACTTTAAAACATGCTAACAAATCAAATTCCCAAATCCACATGTTTATGTGTGCGTGTGTGTGTGTGTAATGATAGTACATCATGACTAAGTGAGTTTATTGCAGGACCAACATTTGTTTAACATTAGAAAATCATTTAGTATTTTTCCATATTAGCAGACTAATGGAGAATAACCATATGGTCATCGCAACAGACACAGGGAAAACATTTGACAAACTTTGGCAACATCCATTCAAAATAAACACTCAAAAATCTGGGACTAGAAGAAAACTTTCTCAATCTGATAGAGGGTATTGATTAAGAATTTATAACTCATATGCTATTTAATGATGAATATTGAACAAGTACCTCTAAATTTGGGGGCAAGACAAGGATTCTATCTCTCGTCACTTTTATTCAACATTATACATATGGTGTGACAATACAAAAAATGAAATATTTCCTAAATATTGGAAAGGAAGAAGGAAAAGTATCTCTATTCACAGATTACACGGTATCTTATACAGGAAACCTTAAGAAATCAATGAACAACAAATAGAAACATTAGTGAATTAGATAGGATACAGGGTCAAATAAAAAGTCAATTCTTTTTATGCCAGTTGCAGGCCATTGAAAAAACATCAGAAGATAGAACCATTTACAACAGCATCAATAACATAAAATATATAGAAACAAATTTAGTAGGCATGTGCAACGAAATTACAAAACATTACAAAGAGAAATTGAAGAAAACGTTGAAAATGCAAAGATGTATCACAAAGATGTGATGGATCATAGACCTACATATCAAAGACAAAACTAAAACTCTTCTAAAAGAAAACATAGGAAAACATCTTAGTGAGTCGGAATAGACAAAAATTTCTTGGGACCCAGAAAGCAACAAACGGAGGGAAAATAATTGCTTCTCCTTTAGCACGTTTAGTACCAGAAGACAAATGTGATCAATATCTCACAAATGGGAAGAGAGTTTTCAGCAATCCTTAGGATCAATCCATGCACACAATTGGCAAAGAGGATGGCATGTGTGGTCTGTGTTCTGGCTGTGGTAGAGAACGGGTCAGAGGAAAAGTAGATTATAAATAGGATTTGAAAGCTATATGAGACAGGGCCAAGAATAGGGGAAATATTTGATATATGCCATGAAGGACCCTCTAAAGTTTCCAGAGTTGGACTCTCTTTTTAAAATCAATTCACATCCAATTCCATGTGTCCTCCATTCACTCCTCTGATAATAACCTGCAGGCATAGATTCTGCTTCCAGGAATGATAACTGCTTCTCCTCTCCTTGCCATGCATCTACAAACCCTTTTCTGCCAAAAATGGCTGGGAAAAAGGGCCTCTCACTACCGGATCTGAATTCTCTGTTCTCTCTACTGAAGTGATCCTAAATAATAGTTTATATTTAGCTCCCAAATTTCTCTTCTACTCAAATTACTGCCTACAGCAGGGGGCAGGAAAACAGCATGTTCGTTTTAAGAATTGCAAATAAGAACAATGCTATTTTTCACAGTAAGGACAAACTCAAAATGATCATCTTCAATATAATATCTGTGTTAATTGAGCCCCCCAATAAACAGTTCACTGGAATAGATCCACATTCATATTGGTATGACTAATGGAGAATTCTAATCAGAAGAAGAGAAAAAGGAGACGGCAATGGGCTATGTTGTAGAGAATATATGAAGTGGCTGTAAATGTTCTTGGGACTCCCAAATAAAGCAGCAACTATTCAGAGTAACACAGGAGAGGGAGAAGTGGGGGGGATAGATAAACAAGATAGGTCATGAGTTGACCATTATTGAAGTTCGATAGCAAGCACATGAGGCTTACTCAACTGTTATGCCTATTTTGCATATGTTTGAAGTTTATATAATAAAAATATTCAAAACAATAGTTTTCCAATTTGATATGAAGCAGGATAGATGAGTAGTACAATGCCTAGTATATTCACGGATGAGGCAAAGCAAGAGCAGGCACAGACCTGAAGTAGCAAAGCACTATTTATTATCCATATCAAACAAAGTTTCACACCATAGATGCAACTGTATTGTATTTGCAATTTGTTGCATGCATAGTTATGCTAAGATTACTTTAATGAACTGTTTTCAGTTCATTCAAAATATAAGTGAGGGTATTAAGTATTTCTTTGAAATACATAACCCATTAACTGAATGCCTTCCGAAGAATGAGCCAATATTTTACGTAGACATCCAGCACCAGGAAAAAAATTACCCAGGAAGACAGGAGCCATTAAAGAATAGTGAGAAGTTAGAGAAAAGTTAGTGATACTGTCCCTCATAAAGCAAAACAAAACAAAACAAAATTAAAACCCTCAAAATTGATAGAGAATGTATTCAAATTGCATAGCCAGACTTAGAATAAACACAGAAAAAAGAGAGTCACACAAACTTCCAGCGAGTCTAAACTCCCTTTATTTGAAATGATTCTGAATGTTTTTCATAGCCTGTTTTAAAGGGGTTGGGTTGGAGGTAAAGCTTCTTTGAACAAATGAAATAGATAAGACTGAGAAGGAGAGAGAACTCTGATAGATGGTAGTGAAGAGAAGAGTGGGTAGTAGAGAATCAGCATCCATTAATAAGATACCCAACATGTAAACCAAAGCACACTACCTCCCTGAGCTGAGATAAAGAAGATACAGCCACGTGTTTCTCTGAGGCCCATCAGTTGGGAGGGACAGTAGCATCACTAAACGAAATCCTTCAAGTTTCCTAATTCCATGAGTGTTCCCCGCAACACTCAGAGCAAGAAACACCTTCATTGTGCTTCTCGCCAATATGGACTCCAGGTTCTCTATTGTGTGGTCCTTCGTCTCCTGGGAACAGGTGAGTTTGGGAAACAGATGGGGAAATAAGTGAATTAAATTTTCCAGGTTCTCATTCCAAGCTTCTTCTTCCTTGAAGCTGCAGGAACACGACCCTTCCTAGGCTGTCTCCAGCTTCTGTTTGTTTCCCCACAGGTTCCATATGGGATCATTAAGACAGGAAAGAAATTTACATTGGAATGTTCTCAGACTAATGATCGTGACAGAATGTACTGGTATCGACAAGACACGGGGCTGGCATTACGACCTATCTACTACTCATTCGGTGCCAATGACATTGACAAGGGTGAAGTCTTTGATGGGTACAGCGTCTCTTGAAAGGAAAAGGCTAAATTCTTCCTGTCCCTAGAGACTGCCATCCCCAACCAGACAGCTCTTTACTTCTGTGCCAGCAGTTATTTGCACAATGCTGTTTGGCTACCTGCTCTCTACACAGGAAGACAGCACAATGGGAGTTATTTTTTTCAGAAGCAGGCAGAAGCCTTTCCTATGCATGGGAACCTCAAAGCTCTGCGTGGTCCTATGCAGTGTAAGCCCCAGTCTGAGCTGAGGGCTACCTGGGATTAATGTCCCTAGGTTATGTGGTTTTCAATGGTTCTTTTGCTGCTGTTTCCGCCCTCTCTGCAACATCCTCCACTCCTTTCCGTTCCTATTAGCAGCCCCTTTATTCTGCCTGCTCTTTCTCTGTTTCACTTCCTCCATGTGCAACTCCACAGTTTAGTTCTATACTTGGCTGCCTTTTTACTAAGATTAACTGACTAGCTTGTTTTCAAAAATTTCACCCTAAGCAAATGTAATTGGCATTAAATCTGATTAGAAGGTAAAATTCAGGTGCCCGAGACTGTAATCTATGAAAGTAACATTTTATCTTTGATCTCTACTGAGACTAATCTTAACCTGCAGAACAGATAGACTGGCATTATTATCTGTTGTACTGAATTTCAGACATTTTTTTTCCTCTCCCCAACACAGAGCCAAAGCTGGAATAAATTCCTGGCTTTCCTGCCATGGAGATCCTCCTAGGAGCCAGTGAGGTCTAGGCACAAAAATATTCAAAAACTGCTATAGAATGACGTAAAAATTTGCTTAGAAATAGAGTTGTAGATTTTGTATGTGCTTTGTATTCTTGCCTCAGAAGCCTCATGGATTTCAATAAAAGAATCCACAGGACTTGGTAACTGTTCAGACATAAAAAAAATTCCAACTTGTTCCATTTTTTTACCTGTTCTCATCCAAAGATAATGCTACTCTTTTTCAGTACCCTTTATGGACCCTATCTCATTTGATTTTCTTTAAAAAAAAAAGTTTTCTATGGAGTTTTGTTCCCTGCTCTCTATGTACACTTTTTTTAACAGTCTCATCTGCAATGATAATTATTCTCTCATAAGCTATTAACTGTCACTGAATTGTTTACTGGGTATTTCTAATAGGTTTCTATAGAGTTTTTCTTCTTTCTATATTTTATTTCTCAATATTAATATTCTTCCTTAATTTTCTCATCCACAATCATGACAATTTCTTCTATAACTCAACTGTCTACTGGTTATTTCCAACTGCATGGTCCATTGACAAATCACCCAAGAAATCTATTAATGAATTTTTTATCACCCAAATCTCATACATATACCCATTCTGGTCCACAAACTGTATTTTTGTCTTAGTGATTGGAATATCCATTCTTGGTTCCTCTCTTTCCATTAGCCCTCACATTAAATCCATTTCCAAATGTATTACTTCTATATTCCATGTTGCCAAAGGTTGGGTTGTCTGGTAAATGGGCTCTGAGAAGTGTATAGGAAATTTATTGGAAAATGTACTGTGATCAACCTGGGTTGAAGAGAAAGGAAGTAGGTAGAATTGGGCAGATGGAGAAGGAGGGCTGGATTGGAGTCTTAACAAAGACTTGAGCTGACCCCATGGATGCTCTGAAGATGAGTGACCCTTCAGGATCATCCCAGGCTGAGGTGAGGGGCCAAGCCTTATACCTTCCCTCCCTGGAAGAGGGCATTGCCTTGGGGAAGAGGTTGCTATCGTCATCCAAAGCAATTCACAGAGAAGGTTGACCATCGGCTACGTGACTAGCAGATGGGGGAAAATGTTCTCCTTTCCAAAAGGGAGATTCAGGAGATGCATCACAGTTTCTAACCATCCATATTTATTTGATGCAACTGCTCCTTTCCTTGTTCACTGCTTCTACTTTAGTTCAGACTGTCATCATACATTACCTAGAAAAAATGCAAAGCCTCTTTCACTAGCCTACAGCCTCTTACCTCATCCTCTTACACATTGCTCACAGTGTGTTTAACAATTATCCACTATTCACAGGCTTATGTATAAAGTTGCTAGTTTGACAAACAGAACTCTTCATGAACAAAAGGGTTCTGTTTAAAAATTTGTTAACATCTTCCAAATTCACTCCAATACTTCAAATTCTAGCTTACTTGAACCCCTGGTATTTCCTTGAATAGGCCAAGCTGAATCACAAAGCTGAATCTTTGCATAAGAGCTCTCCTGTAGCTGAAATGGTTCACTTATTTATTTATTTATTTATTTATTAAATACCAGTAAACACCAAACAAATGCAAACATTCTTAACTTTTGATCATTCCGTTCTACATATATAATCAGTAGTTCACAATATCATCACATGGCTGCATATTCATCATCATGACCATTTCTTGGAACATTTGCATCTATTCAGAAAAAGAAATAAAAAAGAAAACAGAAAAAAATTAATACATACCATACCCCTTACCCCTCCCTTTCATTGGTCACTAGCATTTCAATCTAAATTCATTTTAACATTTGTTCCCCCTATTATTTATTTTTACTCCATATATTCTACTCGTCTGTTGACAAGGCAGATAAAAGGAGCATCAGACACAAGGTTTTCACAATCACACAGTCACATTGTGAAAGCTATATCATTATACAATCATCTTCAAGAAACATGGCTACTGGAACACAGCTCTACATTTTCAGGCAGTTCCCTCCAGCCTCTCCATTACATCTTGGCTAACAAGGTGATATCTATTTAATGCATAAGAATAACCTCCAGGATAACCTCTCAACTCTGTTTGGAATCTCTCAGCCATTGACACTTCATTTTGTCTCATTTCACTCTTCCCCTTTTGGTTGAGAAGGTTTTCTCAATCCCTTGATGCTGAGTCCCAGCTCATTCTAGGATTTCTGTCCCACATTGCCAGGAAGGTCCACACACCCAGGAGTCATGTCCCATGTAGACAAGGTAGGGTGGTGAGTTTGCTTGTTGTGTTAGCTGGAGAGAGAGGCCACATCTGAACAACAAAAGAGGTTCTCTTAGGGGTTACTCTTAGGCCTAATTTTAAGTAGGTTTGACCTATCCTTTGTGGGGTTAAGTTTCATATGAACAACCCCCAAGATTGGGGGCTCAGAGTATAGTTTTGGTTGTCTGCACTGCTTGTGAGACTATCAAGAATTCAACTTGGGGAAGTTGAATTTTCCCCCTTTCTCACCATTCCCTGAAGGGGACTTTGCAAATACTTTTTAATTCACTGTTCAAATCACTCTGGGATTTATCAGGGCATCACTCTGGACAAACCAACAAAATCTCATGCCCTATTCAAGGTTCCATGTACTTATGGTGTTCAATTAAGCTATCTACATAAGTTATGTTAGGAAATGCATTAGTCAAAATATAAATTCTGTACCAAATAAACATTTTTTGCTTTAGTCTCACACATAAGTTAAAAATTTTCAAATATTAATTGACATCTATTTTCAGCACCCTGCAGTAATGACATTCCTTTGTTTTTCCTCATGAAAATACATTTTTAAAATTTGTACATGAAATGGTCCACTTCTTAGCTGCTTGCCTGTTGCCCACCATTTAATTCTAAGATCAGAGATTAGTTATCTATAAATGCTTTTCTGACATCCATAGAGAGAAAAGACTCAGCTCTTCTTTACCTGAGAGGGCTTATTATGAAACCACACTAATTATAATGTTATCTCATAAATATTTGCATACTGACTCTTTACAAGATTATCATTCTTTAATTTAAGATCACTGTCCCTCCACTTTTAAACTCAGCACTGAGTATAATGCCGGATTTAGAGAGAAAATGACAAAAGGACAGAAGGAAATGAGGAAGGAAGGACAATATGGGAGTTGACTCAGGTATGTCTTCAAGCAGTTATGTATTCTCTCAAGTAACATGTTTTCGGGGTTCTGGTGCATTTGTATTGATATCTCCTCACCTTTCACCTACAAGTCCCTTGAAAGCAAAGAAGGTGGGTTTGGTTAAGCATAATTCCTTACGAAGACTAAGATGACTGGAAAAGGAAAGAGAATGTTTTACTTGATCAGACATTTGCTGAGACATATTAAACAGTTAATTTCTGATATTAGTATTTGATAGTAATATATAATGACTGAGAACTAGGACAAAAGAAGCCATAAAGCCAAAACATACAGGGGAGAATATTGCATGGGAAGTGAAAGCTTCTCTCCCTAGAGTTTTGAGAGAGACGACATGTAAAAGGGGATATATATATGTATATAACTATGTATATATATCCACACATACATGTGTTTGATATGGTATGAATATTTGTTTTGATTTTTAACAAAATATATACCTTCACATATGTGGTTTTAAAATATATTTAATTATTGTATTAAATGATTACATTCATGCCTAGAATTCTAGTTTTGATAGTACAGGCACAAAGCAGAATCTGGAGGAAGGATGGGGGTTATGTTTATTTGAAGGCCTCTGGAACTTCCAAATACTGGTATAGGATGCAGTGAAAGCATAAGCGTGGTATTGAAGTTCATTAAAGGACCCAGTGTGGGATTCAGACATGTGGATCACTGCATTCATTGGCTCAACAACCATGCTCCAATGTCAGTGTCTGTAATTCTCTGGGAGTTAAACTTAGCCTGTAAGAACAGATAGGAACAGCCATGTCCCAGACTATTCTTGGCCATGGCAGATTAAACCTCAGAGAGCACCTCACTTCCACATGCGACCCGTGTCCTAAACCAGGAGATATCGATCCCTATTTTGGAAACCAGGACCCTCTGCCTTCCTTCCTTCTGCCTCCTCTGAGGACAGGTGAGCCCTCTGCCATGATATGAAGTCTTGCCTTAGCACTGCCGCTCCCTAATCCCAGGCCTTTTCTTCCAGGCTGAATAGTAAGACTCCAATTTGTCCTTTGTCTCTTATTTGTATCACTTTCTCATACAAACTTCGTGGACACCAGAAGGATTAATAGGTCCTTGGAATCAAGCTGGCTCTAATCTATCTATTTCTAATAATTCCTGTATCCTTGATTTTTGACAGAAATATTCAGTAGCTGCTCTGGAGACTTCCCTAACTGTACCAGAAAGGTGGTTGTTGGTGAAAGTGTTTGCACTCCTAACAGGCTGGCCAGACATAAATTGTTCCTGCACCAAGTGACGGAGAGCTCACTTCTGCCCACCCCTGCATCAGAGGAGGATGTGCCTCTCCCATCTCTACTCACAAACTCAAGATTTATTCCTTTCACTCTGCTCTCTTTCTTTAATCACTTCCTCTGTGAGTATTCTCTTCTTCTCTACTCTGTGAAAGTTTTTGTGTAGGATTAGTATTAGGTACTCTTTAAATAGTGGATAAAATTCACCGGAGAAGCCATGTGGGCCCTTGATTTTCTCCATGAAGAGGAGGAAAAGCTGTGGTCTATATGCAGAACTTGGCCATGGCCTGCATTTGTATGGCCCATGAGATAAGAATGGGGTTACATTTTTAAAGAGTTATAAAAAAAGAAGAGGAGAAGGCAGTGACAGAGACCTCATAGAACCTACAAAGCCAGAGAAGCCCATAACTTTACAACTTCCTTCCTACTTTAAGGTGACAAATAAGCACAGAAAGGGAGAGGGAGAGAGAGAGATATCATCACTACCACAGCAGCAGTACGAAAACTGGCAAGGCGCTTTGCACAAGAAATTAACATATCACCCATGGATTAATTATATTCCATGGAGTTACTTCTGTAGGAAGGATTTAGGAAAAGAAACATTTTAAACAAAACATGAGCAGGTCATAAAATAAGAACATGGAGGAGTGGCTATTTAGAAAATGAAAACATGTGGATGGATATTTGTTGCAATTTAAGATGCCAACCTGGATACAAGTATATATTCAGTTTGATAAGAAGTACATATAAAATATAAAAGCAAAACCAAAGAAGGCTAGAATACCAGAAGAAAACAGACACTTTGTGTTTTTTAATACCAGAACCCCATTTCTAGCATGTACACAGAGCCGGTCCTGTCAGGGACATCCACCATTGTACACAGAGGCAGTAGGGGCAGTGGGAATGAGGGATGTTTGAAACAATGCAGGTGAAGAAGAGTGTACTCAGTCTAATTCAGGTGAGATTGAAGTGAATTGAAAAATAATTCCTAAAGGAAGATTTTGGACAGACAACTTGTGAAACCAGAAAATTCACCACTATGTCCAACATAAGCTTGTAAGGTAGAAATTTGGAAATATTCAAAAGTAGTGGTCGAAAATGCAGGATTTGGAAGCAGATACATCTGAGTGCTTTATTAGCTTTAGAAAGTAAACCTTCCTAGGGCTTCAGATTCAGTAACTATAAAATGAAGTAAATAACATGTGACTTTCAGAATGGGGGTGGTGATTAAATGAGACAATATATGAAAAGTTTAACACAGTGACTCTCACTGAGATAATATGCAAAAAATTTTGTGATAAAAAATAGTGGTTAGGGATAATATGAATAGCAATGTCTAGCACTGTTTTAACCAGTTTATATGTAGTAACTCACTTAATTGTCATAACAAGCCTTTAAGGTAAGTACTGTCATTATACCCATTTTACTTATAAAGAAACTGAGCCATAGATTGGTGAAGTAATTTGCCCAAGCCCACAGAACTAATAAGCTTCAGAATGGGGACCCGAAACTTATGCCGTCTGTCTCTAGAATCTGTCTTAGCCACCACAGGAGTGGTACTCATTTTGTTTGGAGGACAAAACTGTATCAGAAAAGATGTAGAAATATGAAAGAGTAGCAGATACAAATACAGAAGAGCAAGTTTTTCCAAACCTGGGTTGGCGTGGTCAGTAAAAATTTTGCTGAGGTTCTGTAAGAAAAGAGATGACCTGGTCTGGAGGAGGTCTTAGGGACACTCCTTGGTGTGTGCCTTTCTGATTCAAAGATGCACCTAGGTAGCACACAGGAAATTGGTGGCCTGGTATTTACAGGCTCTGGAAATACCATCCTCATAGCTTTAATATTGAACTTCCCCGTGACGTGTGTGCCTTCAGTTTCTGCATTCTCCCCCCACAGGTATTATGTATGTCATAGCAACACAGAAAAAGGAAAGAAAGTTTTATTAGAATGTCTTCAGGATGTCAATCAGACAGAATATTCTGGAGTTCACAAGACCCAGGTCTGGGGATATAGTTCATCCATTACTCCCCTGTCGTTGATGGCATTGAAGAAGATATCCTGGGTAGATGCAGTCTTTCCAGAAAAAAAAAAAAAAAAAAAAAATCTAGAGCCCCTGATCCTTGAATCTTTTTTTTCCCAACTTTTGTATTGTATAGTATAACATATATACAAAGCAAAGAAATAAAAAAGCAATAGTTTTCAAAGCATTCTTCAACAAGTAGTTATAGGACAGATCCCAGAGTTTGTCACAGGCTACCATACGATCCTCTCAGACATCTGAGTCATGCTACACCAGCATTTTATGCATCCATATCCTCTCTGCACAAAAACAGCAAACCCAAAGCATGCAGTGAACTTGTCCTTATGAGACCACCCCACTCTCCACAATCACAAAGAGTCCCAGTCCTGTCCTCAGTTGTTACCTTTCCTTTCCTTTTCCCATCCAAATCCCTTGCTTGCCACATCATTCTACTTTCTACAGGATATTGGTCTTAGTGATTGAATTATTTTCTGTGATTGCTGTAAGAAATCGCCACACATTTAACGGCTTGAAACAACACAAATGTATTATCTTTCCATTCTTTAGATCAAAAGTCTAACACAGTTCTCACGAGGCTAACAAAATATTGGTGGGAAGGTATGGACAGATAAGTGAAAAAAAAGGATAAAAATAAATAAATAACAGGGAGAGATAAAGGGTAAAAATTGGGAAGATTGACAATACTGTGGGTCAATGAGAGGAAGAGGTAAGGGATATGGGATGCATGTGTTCTTTTTTTTCTTTTTCTTTCTTTCTCTGGAGTGATGCAAATGTTCTAAAAATGATCATGGTGAAGAATACACAACTAGGTGATGATATTGTAAGCCACTGATTATATAATATGGTTGGATTGTAAGTGTGTGGAGAGTTCTCAATAAAAATATTTTTTAAAAAAGTAAAATGATATAGAAATAGAACTGTCACCAGTAGAACAAGACTAAAACAAAAACTAAAAATAATAAAGAACCTGAAAAAAAAGATGTTGGTGGAACTGCATTCCCTTTTAGAGGCTCTAGAACAGAATCAATTTTCTTGCCTTGTGGCTCCTTTTCTCTATTTCCAAAGCCAGTGATGTTGCATCCTTCTCGCCCTTCTGTTATCACATCTTCCTTTGACTATAATTGGGAAAGGTTCTCTGCTTTAAAGTGTGATTGATCACACTTGGCCCACTGAGAAAATTCTGGATAAGCTCTCTATCTCAAGATCTACTGAGTATGAACCTTAATTGCATCTGCAACCTTATTTCCCTTTTGCAAATAACATAACATATTCACAGTATCTGGGGATTAGGACATGGTCATCTTTGGGAGCCATTATTTTTCTTTCCACCATGATAATCCACCATGGGGCACTAACATATTCCTTAATATAAATATAAAATTTCAGACACCAATGCAAGAGAAACTTTGATGAATTTGAATATTTTATCATCAATTAAAAGAAAACTTAAGGATCAACAATTCCATCCTTTGCAAAAGGGGGGAAATAAGTGTAATTAAAAAAGAATCAGTGGCACAGAGAGTTCAAATAGAGTTGAGAGGCTGCTCTGGAGATTGCTCTTATGCAAGCTTCAGTTAGACATTATTACCTATCATAACCTGCCAAACCGCAACCAGGACTATTCCAGCCAATCCTAAAGAACACCTAGGACAATATATAAGATTCCACAAGGGTTGTGTGCACTAATGTAACTGTCTAGAAACCTACAACCTCCAGATGGATCCCTAGGCCAAATAAGTCCTGAAACCTAGAGGGTTCAGCCTCTGTAGAACATTAGCTCCATCTCCCTACCCCAAATTATTGACAGACCCTTCCAACATGAAAAAATTAGAATGGCCATAGCCCAAACACTCCTAAGGAGAGGGGCAGAAAGATCGAAGGTGATGGTGGAGTTATACAGAGAAGATAGGATTTAACAAATGAATATGAGTGCTGAATTATTAAATTGATATCTCTTTTAGTCTCCAGTATCTTAGAGCAGCTAGCAGTAAAAACCTAAAATTGTGGAATTGTAACCCATGTCAAACTCTGAAATATGTTCTACAACTAACTGTGCTTTGAAATTTATTACTTTAAATAGATATATGTTATTTTTCACACGCAAAAGAAAAGAAGTCGATTGTGATAATAAAAAAAATATTTAAGCCTTCTAGCCTCTTATATTCTGGAGCAGCAAGAAGGAAAAATCTGAAAGGGTCATATGGTAGACCATGACGATCTCTGGAACCTGTCCTGTAACTACTTGTTGAGGGGTCCTTTGTGAACTATTGCTTTTTTTATTTTTTGCTTTGTATATATGATACATTAGACAACAAAAATGTTATAGAAAAGAAAAGAAAACTAAATGTACAACTGTCCCTCATTGGGAGCTTTCAAGGGTTAATCACATAGTATAGGAAAACGCACAGGGTAGTATGACTCCCTCAGAACTTGAATGGCCTGAGTATAACTAAAATATGATTCCATGTGTGGTGAAAATACTACAATTTATCTTGGCTTAGGATAGCCCATAAAACAAAATATTGTGATATGTTTAAAGGGATGAAGGATGTGCTGTCTTATGTGCATTTTTAAAGAACAGTGACTCAATTGGGTAGATGTAGGTGTAATTATTTTTGTTAAGATCCTGTTGCCCTGCATGGGTGGATGAGAGATGCCCCAGATTTTCCAAGTGCTGTCTCAATGGAGAAGGCTGAAAGCAAACGCTAAAAATGTACAGGGAAAGACACGTGGAGATGAGGCAGGTTAAAATGCAATGTGCTAGATTTAAATGCAAGAGAGAATGGGAGATATTTCAGAAGTTCCTGGCAATCTGGAGGTTTTAGCTTTCTTCCTAGTTCCTTTATTAGGGACTCATGTGCCTGATCTAATGGGGAAGTAGAGAAATTCCCAAAACCATTGAATACAATGGCTTTAGGTAGAAATGATCAGAAGGAAGTTTCTGGAAAGAGAGAATGGAAAAGTGAAACAGCCAGCTCCTAATGGAAGGATATTGCGGACTCAGTTGAACATCATTTCAGTGCTTTGGAATACAGAGAAAGAAGAGAGCAGTGTAGTTCTGATGTTAAAGGGAGGGGTACAGAGAAGCACATGTGACCCTGGAAGGTAAATTAGCTGGCGGTGGGTTAGAAATATATAATCAACTATCTCCTAAATCTTGGGTTAACTTAATATGACAAGTGCTTGGAGTAAACTATAATACTTTGACTTTTATCCAATTCTACAGCTTTGGACACACAATGGAACTAAATGTTGATGCTAGGACAATCCATGAAGGTAAACATCTAGTGCACAAGGAGTGGGAATTTTAGTTTTGTGTATATGACTAAATTATGAAAGGTTTCTGAAGATAAAATTTGGGATGATGAGGTTTACAAAATAATATGAGATTACTCACTTCAGGTAGGTTTTTGGAAATTTAAAATTGTTTTCCTTCCTTCAAGGTCATCTCTACCATTCCTAGAATATGGAGAAGAATTTTCCAGGACAAGATAAACACCTATGACTGAACCAGAATTAAGCTTTCTTCTCCCACCATTTTCCAGAAAGGAATGATACAGGAATATAAAAAAGAGAATGCTCCTCTATAGAGCTGAGTTAATGTCATGATAGAAACTGCTTCTCTCTCACTTCCATGGAATGGGAATAGTCAGAGCTACATCCCTCCCAGGAAGCAGGTTGGGAGGCTAGAAAGTCATCTTGAAAATGGATGGGGTCCACTTCTTTCCTGGAAATGAGAATGATTTGGCAAAAACTGAAGACCTCTGCGAAGATCTAGCATAATAATGGCGGTTTGGAAGCAATTAAGAGGGAGTCTCTTCTCCACCCGGAGTTACTTTGATTCCAACGAAGCACAGAAAAATCTCAAAGGTTTTTGCATAATAAATACTTTTAAAAGACATGTTTTTTTTTCTTTTGTCCATCAGTGGATAGACAAAGACAGGAATATAGTCAGATTTTTTTCTGCAGCATAGAAATGAGGACTTCTAAAATATGAAATTTCAGTTTTGATAATAATATAAGCTTTATATTCTCACATTTCTAAGTGAGTCTAATCAAATATATCATACTAATTTAGACCATCAAGATCCAAGACAGAGAAGCATTTGCTAGTTTTCATGAGTATATTAACACAAAATTATATCATATGCGTAGAGACACGCAACCTCAAAAGAAATCAAGGAAAATGACACTGATCAAAAATGTTTCTCAGATTGAAAACTTTCCCCCTAAGATCAGGAACAAGACAAGGATGTCCACTATCACCACTATTATTCAACATTGTGTTGGAGGTTCTAGCCAGAGCAATTAGACAAGAAAAAGAAATACAAGGCATCAAAATTGGAAAGGAAGAAGTAAAACTATCACTGTTTGCAGATGATATGATACTATACGTCGAAAACCCGGAAAAATCCACAACAAAACTACTAGAGCTAATAAATGAGTACAGCAAAGTAGCAGGTTACAAGATCAACATTCAAAAATCTGTAGCATTTCTATACACTAGTAAGGAACAAGCTGAGGGGGAAATCAAGAAACGAATCCCATTCACAATTGCAACTAAAAGAATAAAATACCTAGGAATAAATTTAACTAAAGAGACAAAAAACCTATATAAAGAAAACTACAAAAAACTGCTAAAAGAAATCACAGAAGACCTAAATAGATGGAAGGGCATACCGTGTTCATGGATTGGAAGACTAAATATAGTTAAGATGTCAATCCTACCTAAATTGATTTACAGATTCAATGCAATACCAATCAAAATCCCAACAACGTATTTTTCAGAAATAGAAAAACCAATAAGCAAATTTATCTGGAAGGGCAGGGTGCCCCGAATTGCTAAAAACATCTTGAGGAAAAAAAACGAAGCTGGAGGTCTCGCGCTGCCTGACTTTAAGGCATATTATGAAGCCACAGTGGTCAAAACAGCATGGTATTGGCATAAAGATAGATATATCGACCAATGGAATCGAATAGAGTGCTCAGATATAGACCCTCTCATCTATGGACATTTGATCTTTGATAAGGCAGTCAAGCCAACTCACCTGGGACAGAACAGTCTCTTCAATAAATGGTGCCTAGAGAACTGGATACCCATATGCAAAAGAATGAAAGAAGACCCATCTCTCACACCCTATACAAAAGTTAACTCAAAATGGATCAAAGATCTAAACATTAGGTCTAAGACCATAAAACAGTTAGAGGAAAATGTAGGGAGATATCTTATGGATCTTACAACTGGAGGCGGTTTTATGGACCTTAAACCTAAAGCAAGAGCACTGAAGAAGGAAATAAATAAATGGGAACTCCTCAAAATTAAACACTTTTGTGCATCAAAGAACTTCATCAAGAAAGTAGAAAGACAGCCTTCACAATGGGAGACAATATTTGGAAATGATATATCAGATAAAGGTCTAGTATCCAGAATTTATAAAGAGATTGTTCATCTCAACAACAAAAAGACAGCCAACCCAATTACAAAATGGGAAAAAGACTTGAACAGACACCTCTCAGAAGAGGAAATACGGATGGCCAAGAGGCACATGAAGAGATGCTCAATGTCCCTGGCCATTAGAGAAATGCAAATCAAAACCACAATGAGATATCATCTCACACCCACCAGAATGGCCATTATCAACAAAACAGAAAATGACAAGTGCTGGAGAGGATGCGGAGAAAGAGGCACACTTATCCACTGCTGGTGGGAATGTCAAAGGGTGCAACCACTGTGGAAGGCAGTTTGGCGGTTCCTCAAAAAGCTGAATATAGAATTGCCATACGACCCAGCAATACCATTGCTAGGTATCTACTCAAAGGACTTAAGGGCAAAGACACAAACGGACATTTGCACACCAATGTTTATAGCAGCATTATTTACAATTGCAAAGAGATGGAAACAGCCAAAATCTCCATCAACAGAAGAGTGGCTAAACAAACTGTGGTATATACATACGATGGAATATTATGCAGCTTTAAGACAAGATAAACTTATGAACCATGTAATAACATGGATGGACCTAGAGAATATTATGCTGAGTGAATCCAGCCAAAAACTAAAGGACAAATACTGTATGGTCCCACTGATGTGAACGGACATTCGAGAATAAACTTGAAATATGTCATTGGTAACAGAGTTCAGCAGGAGTTAGAAACAGGGTAAGACAATGGGTAATTGAAGCTGAAGGGATACAGACTGTGCAACAGGACTAGATACAAAAACTCAAAAATGGACAGCACAATAATACCTAATTGTAAAGTAATCATGTTAAAACACTGAATGAAGCTGCATCTGAGCTATAGGTTTTTGTTTTGTTTTGTGTTGTTTTGTTTTGATTTTACTATTATTACTTTTATTTTTTTCTCTATATTAACATTCTATATCTTTTTCGGTTATGTTGCTAGTTCTTCTAAACCAATGCAAATGTACTAAGAAATGATGATCGTGCAGCTATGTGATGATGTTAAGAATTAATGATTGCATGTGTAGAATGGTATGATCTCTAAATGTTGGGTTAATTTCTTTTTTTCTGTTAATTAAAAAAAAAAAAAAAAGAGAAGGGATAATTGGAGATGAAGGGATACAGACTGTACAATGGGACTGGATATAAAAACTCAGAAATGGACAGCACAATACTACCCAATTGTAATGCAATTATGTTAAAACACTGAATGAAGCTGCATGTGAGGTATAGGTTTTTTGTTTTTGTTTTTTTTGTTTTTTTTTTTCTTTGTATTATTGTTTTAATTCTTATTCTGTTGTCTTTTTATTTCTTTTTCTAAATCGATGCAAATGTACTAAGAAATGATGAATATGCAACTATGTGATGTTATTAAGAATTACTGATTGTACATGTACATTGAAATGATTTCTAATTGTTTTGTTAATTCTTTTTTTAATTAATAAAAAAAAAAAAATGTTTCTCAGACTTATGGTTAACCAAGATGGTGTTCTAAGAGGCTTCAGGGTGTCATTCTCCCACATATTCTTAGAACAACTAACAAAAACTGGCAGAACCATCTCTCTTAAAAACGTGGAAACAGTTAAAGTGTTGCAAAAGATATCTTTTAAAAGCATCTATTGTGCAAAAACCTTTGAGATTTGAATGAAGGAAAAAGAAAGCCTTAAAAATGGCAGGCAAAGTTTATGCTGCCACTACTAGCTCCTCCCCTACCCCCTCTGTCACAGTATGGAGCCAGCCTGTACTACCATTTTGGGTCCCCAGCCCTGTTCCTGAGAGAGCAGAGTAACCCTGATGCAGATTCTGGGGTCAGTGCTCATCTATGAGGTAGACATCTGAAAGCTGAACCAGGAAACTTGTCTAGGGCTTGCCTTTTCAGAATTTGTCCTGAAAGCATAGAAGCAGTTTGCAGATATCTAAAGCAGTATAAGAAACAATTCAGTTGAATTGGCTTGAGACAATGGATGACCTCATTAAGTCATACAGTGGAGTACCTAGGAAGGGGTGATAGTCTATTTTAAAGGGATTAGAGGGGGCACCTGAAACACTGTAACTGCAAACCGGGGAACTCCAAAGAAAACTAGAAAACACAAGTCCAGGAAAAGAAGCAGGCTCCATGCTGGCTCAGCTAAGACAGAGAGGATCTGCACTTCACTTTCATCTCCTGTGATTTTCTTGATAGAAGAGCTGAGCTCTGAAGGAGAAAAAGAGAATGGGGTTAAGGAATTATTTAAATAAATGATGGCAGAAAACTTCACAAATTTAATGAAAGACATGAATATACACATTTAAGAAGTTCAGTGAGCCGCAATAGGATAAACTTAAAGACAACTATTCCCAGACACATGCAATCAAACTGCACAATGCCAGAGAACAAGGAAAGAGCTCTAAAGGCTCTACATTTGCTGAAAAGCAATACATTATGTACAAAGGAGTTCCAAAAGATCAAATGCTGATTTTTCATCAGAAGCCATGGAGGCAAGAAGACAGTGGAACAAAATTATTAAAGAAAACTGTTACCAATTAAAAATTATATATCCAGCAAGACTTACTTAAAACAATGAGGGAGCAGTTAGGACATTCTGATATAAACAAAAGCTGAATATATATTGGGACATAACCTATAAGCAATGCTAAAGGGAGTTCTTCAGACTGAAAGGAAAAGACAATAGATAGTAGGTTGAAATGACATAAAGAAATAAAGGCATCCAGTAAAAGTAACTGCATGGTAATTATAAATGCCGATGCTATTTTATTTTATTTTTGATATGTAATGCCACTTTTTACTTCTTACAGGTTCTAAAATGCAGAGGCAGAAAAATAAATGATAACTTTATGGTTTTCGACATAATGTATAAAGATGTAATTTGTAACAACTACAATAAAAAGATGTGGACAGAGGAGTATAGGAACAATATAGTGTTGTACATTAGTATACAGAATTGTTTATATATATTGTATACTATTGAAGTTAAGTTGTTTCAAATAAAATGTGATTGCTATAGATTTAGGATGTTAAATTTTAGTCCCACTATAACCAAAAAGAAAATATATTAAAAATAAATTCAGAAAGAAATTAAAAGGGATCAAAATGGTACATTACAAAAATGTATATATAATAGATATGAAAGTAGGCATTAATGGAAGAATTGTGGGTTTAAAAAGGTAGAAGGCTTACAAGACAAAATAGTAAAATGCCAAAACAATCTGCATTACCAACAGTTGCTTTAAATATAAATAGATCAACTTTCTAGGCAGAGGTAAAGATTAGCAAATGGATAAAAAAGTATGGCACAGAATATGCCATTTACAAGAGATCATCTTAAATTCATAGACACAAGTAGGTTGAAAATGAAAGGATGGAAAAATATATATACTATGCAAGTAGTAAACAAAAAGGAGCTGAGGTAGCTATACTGCTATCAGGTAAAATAGACTTTTAGTCAGAAACTGTTATAAGGGGTAAAGAAGGTCACTCACTATATAGTGATAAAAGGGTCAATTCACTAAGAAGAAATAAAAATTATAAATGTATATGTGCTTAATGCCAGAGACCCAAAGTATATGAGTCAAATATTGACAGATTTGAATAAAGAAATAGACAGTTTTACATTAATAATAGGAGACTTCAATACATTACTCTCAATAATGGTTAAAACATCTATACAGAAGATAAATAAGTAAACAGAAGTGAAAAATACTCTAAACCAATTAGAACTGACAGACATAAATAGAAGACTTCACCCAATAGCAGCAGAATAAACAATCTTTTTATAACCCATGGATCATTCTCCAGGATAAACCATATGTTAGGTCACAAAACAAGTCTCAGTCATACAATATATCTTCTCAAACCACAATGGAATGAAGGTAAAAATCAATAACAAAGGGAGAACTGGAAAGTTTACAAATATGTGGAAACCCAACAATTTACTCTTAACAAACCAATGGCTCAAAGAAGAAATGAAAAGAGGGACTAAGAAATACTCTAAGGCAAAAGAAAATATAAACACAGCATACTTTTTCTGGAGAATCTAGAAAAAGATGAGCAAACTAAACCCAAAGCAAACAGCAGGAAGAAAATAAAAGAATAGAAAGAGACAAATGGATAGAGAACTAAAACAATACAGAAAATCAACAAAACCCAAAGTTGCTTCTGAGGAATGATCAATAAAATTGACAATCCTTTAGTTAGATGGAAAAAGAGAAAAAAAGAGATGGAACACAATTACAATCAGAAATGAAAGGTGGGAATGCCGAGTATTACTACCAATCCCACAAAGAAAAATAAGGATTATAAGAGGATACTATGAAAAATTATATAGCAACAAATTAGATAACTTAGATGAAATGGAAAAATTGCTAGAAAGACACAGACTGCACACTGAGTCATGAATAAATAGAAGGTATCAGTAGAACAATAACAACAAAAGAAATTGAATCAATAATTTAAAAACTTGCGACAAAGAAAAGGCCAGGACCAGATGGCTTCTCATGTGAATTTTACCAAGTATTACAAGAATTAACACCAATCCTGCTCAAACTCTTCCAAAATCTTGAAGAGAAGGAAATACTCCCTAAATCATTCTTTAAGTCTAATATCACACCGATAACAAAATCAGATACCACAGGTAAACTGCAGTTCAATATTTTTTATGACTATAGATGCACAAATCCTCAACAAAATACTAGTAAACCCAATCCAACAGCACATTAGAGGAATTATACATCAAAATCAAGTGGGATTTATCCCAGGTATGCAAGGGTGGGTCACCATAAGAAAATAATGTAACACAGCACATTAACAGAATGAAGGGAAAAAAATACATGGCCATCTCAATTAATGCAAAGGTGGCATTTTAAAAAATTCAGGATCCCTTCTTGATAAAAACACTTAGAAAACTAAGAATGGAAGGAAACTTTCTCAACATGATAAAGGGCATATTTGGAAAACCCACTGCTAACATCAGACTCAATGGTGAAAGAGAAAGCTTTCCCTCTCAGGTCACGATTAAGATAAAGACGTTTACTGCCACCGCTGTTGTTCAACATCGTATTGAAAGTTCTAACCAGAACAATTTTACAAGAACAAGAAATAAAAGTCATCTAAATTAGAAAGGAAGAAGTAAAACTTTCCCTATGTGCAGATACCATGATCCCATATACAAAATCCTAAAAAAAACCACAAAGAAGTTATTAGAAGTAATAAATGAATTCAGCAAAGTGGCAGAGTACAAGATCAACACACAAAAATCAGTAGTGTCTCTATAAGCTAGTAACAAACAATTTGAAGAGAAAATCAAGAAACCATCCATTTGCAATAGCAACTGAAATAATCACATAACTAGGAATAAATCTAACCAAGGCCATAAAGGACTTGTACAGAGAAAATTATAAAACACTGCTAAAAGATATCAAAGAGGTAAATAAACTGACGGGCATTCCATGTTGTTAAGATGTGAAGTCTATCCAAAACGATTTACAGATTCAATGCAATCCTAAACAAAATTCAACAGCCTTCTTTGCAGAAGTAGAAAAGCTAATCATCACTTTTATATGGAAGGTTAAGGAGCCCAAATAGCCAAAGCCTTCCTGAAGAAGTAGAGTAAAGTTGAAGGACTAACGCTGCTCAATTTTAAAATGTATTACAAAGCAATTGTCATGAAAACAGCACAGAACTGGCACAAAGACAGACATGTAGACCTGTGGAATAGAATTGAGAGTTCAGAAATAAACCCTCACACCTAGGGCCAACTGATTTTTGACAAGGCTGTCAATTCCACTGAGTTGGGTAAGAATTGTCTCTTCAACAAATGGTTCTGGGAAAATTAGATGCACATTATGCAAAAGAACTAGCATAGACAGCTACAAAAATCAACTAAAAAAGGATTGAAGACCTTTTCAGAAGAATCGGAACTATGAAACTCCTAGATGAAATATTGGGAAACATCTTGAGGACCTTGTGTTAGGCAATGGTTTCTAAGGCACGAACAACAAAAGAAAAAAAATAGATAAATAGGCCCTCATCAAAATTAAAAACAGATATTTTCATACTGATGTACATAAAAGTATTATTTACAATTGCCAAAAGATGGAAACTACCAGTGTCCATCAACTGATGAATAGATAAACAAAATATGATATATATACATAACAGAATATTGTTCAGTCATAACAGGTGAAAAGGAATGAGGTGCTGATACATGTGACAACATGGAAGAAACCTGAAGGCATCATAGTGAGTGAAACAAGCCCGGAACAAAAGGAAACGTATTGCATTATCTCCCTGATATGAAATTATTAGAATAATCACATTTTTAGAGCCAGAAACTAGAATGTATGGTACTGGGGTACCATACATTTAAATAGGTAGTTAAATGATTAAATTGTACAGAGTTTCTATTTGAGCAGATAGAAAAGTTTTGGTAATGGAGGGTGGTTATGGTAGCACAACATTGTAAGTGTAATTGACTGATCTAAAATACATATTTGAATGTGGTTTTAGGTTATATATGAGAAATAAATTTTTAAAAAGAACCTGAGGACTATACAACACAAACAGGAACCCTAACCTAATCATTGATCTAACCTAAATCATAGTTATAGTGCAATTATAATAATATTCTTTCATCAGTTGTAACAAATGTATCATTAATGCAAAGTGCTAATAATATGGGGTATATGGGAACTCTGTTTTCTGCATGATTTTTCTGTAAACCTACAAATTCTCTAAAAATAACAAAAACAAACAAGCAAACAACAACAAAAAAACGGCTAATAAAATAAAAATTTTTAAAAAAGCTTCCCATTCTGAGTTGGCCAGTACTGCCTTTGTATACTTCAGTTTTCTGAGGAAAGGGGAGTGGCTTCTCTCCTGAAAATGTCTCTGAGGCCCAAGTAGCTGGAGGGATTATGACATTACAGAAACTGGCTAGAGTCCCCAGTGCTGTCAAACATCTGTCTAACCCTGCCATGGTCCCCAGACAACTCAGCTGTGTGGCCCTTTTTCTCCTGGTAGCAGGTGAGTTCCAGAATACATGGGCAAACCTTGGTCATGAGATACCATCCTCACCTTTGTCTCCAGCTTTTTTCTCCTTCCCTAACAGGTCCCACAGAAGCTGAAGTGACCCAGTCCCCAAGATATCTCATCACAGAAACTAGAAAGGAGGTGAAAGTGACTTGTTCTCAGAATATGAAGCATGAAGCTATGTACTGGTACCAGCAAAACCCAGGGATGGATCTGGAGCTGATCTATTATTCAATTAATATTGGTATTATCAATAAGGGAAATGTCCCTGATGGATACACTGTGTCTCGGAAAGAAAAGGGGAATTTTCCCCTGACCGTGAAGTCAGCCAGCACCAACCAGACCTCTCTATACCTCTGTGCCAGCAGCACATCATCCACACTGTTGCAGAGCCAGCTGCTCTCTGCACAATAAAAGGCAACCACAAAAGCAGAGGGAGGCCCCACCCCGAGGAGGGGATGCCAGTAGCTATAGAAACCCTTCCCCAAATCCTCAACTTCAGAGACTCTGAGTAATGCAATCTTTCTACAATGTGTAACACCCACCGGCCAGTCCTCCTCTCACTTGTTGTACCACTGAAATACTCCGAGTTCAGGCAGGAGAGGCTAACTGTTTTGGTTCTAGTGCCAAGGGTAAGGAATTCCTTTCCTAGCTCAGAATATACGCAGCGTAGTAATTTCTCCTATACTGAGCTTCATTGTTGCTCAACCTGCACATTCTATTTCTAACCAATCATTCTCAACAAGACTGCATCCCTTATTCCAGGTCCTTTTCCTGGATATTTTATTATTTGGGGAAATAGCATATTCTGAGCTATTTGCTAATTCCTATACCTCCAGTTTTCTCATCTCAGTAAATGGTCCTACCATGCACCCAAATACACGAGCCAGAGTGGCAGCTGTCATCTCTATGACACTCTCCTTCCATACCTAATCCATCATCAACCATAGCCTCCACCTTTCTAACTATTAAATTCCTTGCAAATGTAACTAATTTTTCTAAGCTCACTGAAAACATGATGCTCAGTAAATGTTGTCTCTCACCTGGTTCCTTCTAACAGTCCCCAAGGTACTCTTCCTGACTAAAAGCTTGCTACTTGTCCCCACCCACAAACCATTATTTCTACCTAAAAGCCCTATAGGGGCTATCCATTAACTTCAGCTAACATCTCAAGTTTCTGTTAGTTTACAAGACTTTCAAGACCATCCATTTTCCAGCATTTGTATAAATGTCCACCTTTCCTTTCATTGCATTCTATCAAGACATAGTCCACTTCTCTCATGTCCCCAAATGTGACATATGCTGACTCACACCGGAAATTCATTCTATCTACAGCACCCTTATTCTTGCTATTCACTTGGATATCTAACTAATGATGCCATCATATATCAATTTAGAAGTCATTTCTTCCAAGATTCCCTCAAATCCTTGATGAGATTAGTGGCCTCTGCTCTGTACTTTACTTTTACAAGCCTGAACTTCTATTCTCACAGCACTAACATTGTTTGCTTTTTAAAAGTTACACTAGGGCAGGCCACAGTGGCTCAGCAGGCAGAATTCTCACCTGCCATGCTGGAGACCTGGGTTCGATTCCCAGTGCCTGCCCATGCAAAAAAAAAAAGGTTATGTTAATAAATGTTAGGCCTGGGTGGGCCATGGTGGCTCAGCAAGTAAGACTGCTTGCCTGCCATGCCCGAGGACCCAGGTTCGATTCCCGGTGCCTGCCCATGTAAAAAATAAAAATAAAAATAAATAAATAAATGTTAGGCCTAATGAAAACAAGGAATATGCCCATATTCACTTTTTTGCATCTCCACACTTACCAGAGAGTGGAAGAGAGTAGTGCTTACCACATATATATTAAATAAATGAATGAATCAGTCTTTTTTCTAGATCATCCCCCCCCCAATACCCTTCCAACTAGTCCAAGATTTAAACCATTGCCACACATATTTTGGGGGTTCCTCAGGGGTGTCTCACATGCTTTTATAAGCAAGACAAGTCGCATACTCTGGTACAGTTTCTTCTTCTTTTACTCTAATCCCTTGTTCATTCAGTGTTGTCATCCTGACAAGAACGCTACCTTTCTAGGGTGCCAGTACACCTGTGAGCTCCTCTTTTCTTTCTTCTGGACCCAAAAATTCCTTCCAGACATGGTCGATCCTTCTGCTCTGTACCATTTCATCCCCAAAGCAGTACAACCCAGCAGATGCTGTTGTTTCTCCTACCATGTTGCTTCATCACTCCCAGGTATAATTTCCTGTGGAGTCCACCTCTGTTAATGAAGTACAAGAAAACGACTTTTTGCCCAAGCTTTTCCTCTTCTTTTTCTGTGTTGGAAGGGCAAGGCTGCAGTTCTGCAACTTGATCTGCAATAACTTACAGAGAATTTGGCATAAATGCTCACTCAGTTACACGCATTCCTTACCAACCCCTAAATTAGTCATTAGCATATGCAATAACGGAATGCAGAGAACCTTATCTGGATCCAAATTCTGGCAACAGAACCTCAACTTTGCTCAGAATCCACCATTCTTGCCCCAAATTATGTCTTTGTTATTGAATCAGTCCATCTTGCCATTGAATCAGTCCATCGTTCCCTTATTCAGGGTGCGCTCTCTCATTAGAAGCTTCTCAGGCTTTCATATACATAAACTTCCAGTAGACTATTGCTTCTTTGTTGATGGACTTGCCCAGACATATATGGAGTATTAAAAGTGCTGCTCCTTACATCCAATCTGGGTTTCCTCTATACTTTTTTATCAAATCCTTCAGTACATAGAATTATACCACTTAAACTCTAAATGCAAATGGTTAAACGATCAAAGACTACATTCCCTATGAAATGGATCTTCCATCCAATGACTTAGTTCCTGGAAATCCTCAAAAGTGACCTCATCGCATGGGGGCCTATGGGACAATGATGATACAGACAGACTCCTACTTACATTTGTAGAATTCCGCAATGCTAGCCCTCTGTTACACATGGGCCCAGAAATATGAGCTGGGAGACCCTCATTATTGTCTTGGACCAGCCTTAATCACCAGGTTCCTCTGTTTTTTAGTCTCATATTTCCTAATACCAGGTGAGCTCTAAACCATTCCTTAGAGGAATCTAGTTTTAGCCTTCCATATGGAATATACTCCCAATGCCTGACTCACACTTCAACTGACCACACACATTCTAAAGATATATTTACAAGATTCAGTAAATTTTTCAGATATGGAAGACAATTCATGATTTCTTATGACCTTAATTTTTGCCTCACTCATTGCCAGTGACTTTTGTAGATTACCATGCCAACATTCCTCCCTTAAAAATGGTTTTCTAGGTGTTGCAGCAGTGGCTCAGTGGTAGAATTCCCTCCTGTCATGCCTGAGACTCGGGTTAGATTCCAAGTGCCTTGCCCATGTCAAAAAAAAGAGAAAAAAATGGTTTTATTCATTATTTTGTCCTGTTCCCTCTTTTCTCATTATTCTATCATTTCCCTGAACAATTTCATCCAACTTTGTCACTTTAACAAAAATCAATATACTAATGATCTTCAAGTTAAATATTCTGGCTGGTTATCAATTGGAGTTCCAGCAGAATTCATATAACTTCCTACATGATAATGTCACTTGAAGTTTCTAGTGTTACCTCTAATTCAATTTTTCACACTCAACAAACTTGCTCCCATTAGTCTTGATGAAAACCAATGTGATTCATCCAATTCCCTGAATCTGTAACTAGCGAGTTTGGGAGGATGGCCAGAAAGACCATTCAGCAGCAATCCTCACAAATCTTTCCTGAACATAACTGAATTTTGATGTTCCATTAGAAAAGGTGCATGATAATTAAAATAAAACATGCCCAAACCTTATGCAAAAATTTAAAAATTGGAAAAGATACACATAGATAAAAGCACAATTATAGGACATACCCACACACACAAACTTACTTTATGTGTTGTTAGGTTTTCCCTGGCCATCCAGGGATCTGGGTTCCTCTCCTTTTTAAAAGAGGGGAAACCACAATTTTCTCCTATCTTCTTTGTGATTTCCTGTAATACTTCCTTGCACATGAGAAATAGACATGAACAAATGTATGAAGGAGTTAAAGGGAATTTCTAATAATAAATATGAAAGTACGAAACAACAACCAAAAAAACATTATAAGCCTGGGTTAAACTAGGAGGAAAAAAGCATCTCAGTATTTGGGTTAAATTAAAGAAGGCAGAAAGAGAGCCTAGGGGTTGCACAGTGGAACGGGTGGGCAGGACAGTGGTGTGCCTCCAGAGACTGAGAATTAAAGAGAAAAGGGGCAGTGATATTCCAGCCGTTTGCCTGCCTCTACAGCACAAATAAGTGCTTTGGCTTCAGTATCAACATAAAGTGAAACAGAGCACAATTAATGCAGGCTCAGGGCTAGGGAAACTTCGGTATTCCTGTAAGGAGAATTACTGAAGATGGAAATCTTTTGTAATAGGAGAGTCAGTGGAATGACTATAAATTTAAAGATTTAAGTAAATTAGTAAAAGCAATTTTGAGTTCAGGGAGACATTAGGAATGACTAATGATCTCTCTAACTATGGAAATAATTAGAAAATCCAACACCTGTACATGCAAAAATTGTCTTATGCTACAATAATGACATCATAGATAATAAGAGGTTGAAAAAGAGAACAAAGATAAAAATATATTATTATAGGCTTTATGTAGACAAAGACCACCAACTACTTTTCATTCCGAGTTAACCAGTAGTACCAGCTAAGTCCAATGGAGAAAAGAGGCTTAGTGTCTGGTCTCTAAAAGGTGCTTCTGGTCACAAGTAATTGGCAGATAGATATGATGATACAATAGGCTGACTGCCTAGCACTCAGGTCATATTTTGCTAACATCAGAGCTAACACTCATACCCAGAAATCACCCAAACCTTGGCCTCACCTGCCATGGACACTGGATTCCCTTGAGCTTGATTTGCCAGACTCCTACTTTAAGGTTTTCTCTGGTGATTATATATCACAATCCCTCCTCATCTTTCTCTCCATATTCTCACTTTTTTTTATCCACAGGTCCATGGATGCTGATATTACTGGAACCTCAGTACATCAGGTTTTCAGATTAGAAAAGACAATGATAATGAGGTATGACGAGAGTATATATATACTATGTGCTGATCCAGAAAAGAGCCAGGAATGAGGCTATAATTACTCTTTGACTCAGTTGGTTCCAGGAACACCAATAAATGGCATAGTATCTCTCAAAACAAAACTGAGAATTTCTACCAACCCTTAGACATCCAGGCCCTCTCGGATGTTTCTGCCAGTCCTTAGCCCACAACACAGCACAGTCACTTCCTCTCTGCAAAGAAGAGATGCCATGAGGGGTGAGGTGGCCCCATGCTCCTGAGGCCTGCCCCTACCAGAAGTTCCTGCCCCCACACTCTGGTCTTTTAAGGCTCTGAGGAACCCAGTCAGTAGAAGTTTATCTCCAGATCAAGGCAGAAGACAGCAGCTCTAAATGTGCTGTGACCATCCTCTCTCTCTCTCCCTTACTTTTTAAAAAAATATTTTATTGACAAATTTTCACACACATACAGTCCATACATGGTATACAATCTATGGCTCACAGTTTTATCACATAGTTGTGTAGTCATCACCATGATCATTTTTAGAATATGTGCATCACTCCAGAAAAAAAATAACAAGAAAAAAGAAAAAAACTCATACATCCCATACCCCTTATCTCTCCCTCTCACTGACCACTAGTATTTCAATATACGCAACTTATTTTAACCTTATCCCCCTATTATTTACTTATTTTTATCCATATATTTTTACTCATCTGTACATACTCCAGAAAAAAGGAGCATCAGACACAAGGTTTTCACAATCACATTATAAAAGCTATATTGTTATACAATCGTTTTCAAGAATTCAAGGCTAATTCATTCTGCATGTAAAAAAAAAAAGAAAAGAATTAAGGCTACTGGAATACAACTCTACAGTTTCAGGTACTTACCTCCAGCCACTCCAATACACCATAAACTGAAAAGGAATATCTATGTAATACATAAGAATAACCTGCAGGATAACCTCTCGACTGAAATCTCTCAATCACTGAAACTTTATTTTGTCTCATTGCTCTCTTCCCCCCTTATTGTCAAGAAGCTTTCTCAATGCCGTGATGCTGGGTCCCTTCTCATCCCAGGAGTCCTGTCCTATGTTGCCAGGGAGATTTACATCCCTGGGAGTCATGTCCCATGTAGGGGGAAGGGCAGTGAGTTCACCTGCCAAGTTGGCATAGAGAGAGAGGCCACATCTCAGCAACAAAAGAGGTTCTCTGGGAGTGATTCTCAGGCATACTTATAAGTATCTCCCTTACTTCTCATCTTTTGCTGTTTCAATGGGTCTTCCTAAGACCAAGCTGTTTAACAGGCTTGGCCTGAGTAATACCCAGCCTCACTTACACCATCTACTGGAGGGAGCTTCATTTTACCTCAGGTATAATGTGGTCTTTGGGCTCTCTCTCTCTCCAAAGACCCACAGGCCTGTCTGGCCAATTCTGTTTCCCTGTTCCTCACCATTCTCACTGCAGCAGCATTTTGTCCAGTACTACTATGTCCCACACAAACTGCCTCTCTAATTTCAGGTGCTGGTCCCTGGATATCACTCTTTTAGCAAAGGAGGTTTATTTATTTATTTGGTGGATCATGCTCTGGGAACCAAACTCCCGGTCTCCCACATAGCATGTGAGAATTCTACCACTGAACAATCTTCGCAAGCCCTGGATATCACTCTTTTAGGACTTAATATTTTATTGTGAATTATTGTATAACTGTATTTCAGTGACTACTGCCACCTACCTTCCAAAGTGTCTTTCAATAGTACAGGCTGTTCCTTCTGCCCAGTCTACCTGGCAACTCCTTCTTACCCCACAGTTCTTGTGATTGCTGCCCGGTTTGCTGGGAGGTCTCTGGTCACTCCCTGGGCACTCATGACAACTTGTCCACACCTCAGTTTTACAATAGTCTTACTGTCTTTAGTTTTAATTTCACACAAATCTCCCCCTCAGTCTGGTTGTTCTTTGATTCAAGGAATGCACGTTTTCATCTTAGTATCACCAAATCATGGTGCCTGATATACTGGATGATGATCTGAATATAATTTCATGGGGCATGCCTCTGTGGTCCATGACTTATGCCTGGGCCATGGCATACAGCAGGTGTTGCAAAAATTTTTATCAAGGATTCTAAGAGGCCTTAGATTGACCAGCCAAATTTTGTGTTTTCTTAAAAGCTCAGCTGTTTCTCTCTCCCAACCAAGAGCCTTTAGTCTAGGCAGCTGAGGGAACTGAATTAAGTCTCTGAGAGATGGGGTTTTAGAAGTATAAAAGACACTTTTTTTCTTGGATCATGCTATTTTTAAGCATAGATGCTGCCAATTTTGCTGTATACCTACCCTACTGCTGCAGAAGCCATCCCTCCACAGGCTCAGGGACAGAGCTTTACATTACAGACCTCCCCAATTATCTCTGACCCCAGAGTGGACCCAGCAACTAGGGGAAGTTCTCCTGGGGAGAAGATTTTCTCATGAACTGCAGGTCACTGGGCTGGCAGCCAGTGTCCTGACTCTCAGCCAGTAACACGGCACTGCAAAGCTGTTCCTGTGAGGAAGGGAAAGGGCTTGTGACAAAGGTATGTTCAAAGTCTTCCTTTTCTGAGCAGCTCTCAGTTTGGAATTTCTCTTCCTCATAGCAAATAACAGAAATGTTCATAATACTTTGTCTCCCACCACAGTGGACATAGCCTATTTGATAGCCTGAGAATATAACTTTTTAGCATCCCCTTTCTCTATACAACAAAATCATTTTTAATAATGATCAGGCAATATTCACGAATAATCAGTATAGTCTTGATTTGCTCTTTAAGTTAAAAATACAATTAACAATAGCAAAGTAAAAATGGATTTAAATGTTAAAAATTTTACTCAAATTTGGTAAAGTATCTCACGTATGAACCAAAATTTTGTATTTACCAAACAAAAATACTATACCTCACAATAAAGACTCTTTTGTGTTTATGGATGGTAAACATAAATAGAGATTTCAAATGGTCACATAGTATGATGACAGAATTGACGTGATTCAAGTTCTGTTTCTTCATGTTTACAATCCCTAGGCTTTCTTAAAATTGAATATTTAAATGCAGAAATAAATAGTACTACAGGGGTTGGGCACAGGAATTGTGCCTGAAGGGAGTGTGAATGATTCTAAACTTTGAGGAACTTACTCTTAAAACAGTACTTGCACAAATACATGTAGCTTAGCCCAGGAGGGTCGGGGCCAACTGTTTAACTGGGGGTTCTCCGAATTAACTTCTATGTTGGTATGGTGTCTATTAAAGTATAAGGAATAAAAATTATATATACATATGAAATATACATATATATGGCAACTGTTTAGGACTTGGCTCAGAAAAAGATTTTTTTAGGAGTCTTTGATCATCAATATATTTTAGAATTGGAAGAATCACATCTCCCTAAGAACCTACTTCTATGGAAGCACAGCCATAACGATTAGAACCCAAGTAGCTGAAACTATATATTATCTAGATTAAATGTGTGCTTTAGGACTGACCGGTAGGAAATGAGGACTGAGAGACTGGTGATAATTTGCAATGCAAGATGCCATCCCGGATGCAAGGATGTGCTCAAAAATGGCAGAGACCTGCTGGGAATCCAATAACCCAACAATACCTCCTCAATGCTAAAGCAAATTCCAAAATCAGAGAACAGCTCAAGGGGAAAAGAGAACTTGGGCCAGAACGCAAAGCTAGACATATTTCTTCTGACCACGTCTGGTAAAGAGGTTCCAGGAATCTCAAAGTAAAGGACCTGATGATTAATGTCAGAATTAAGCTGGAGTTTGTAGCTTTTCCTTCTTGGCTGGTAAGTAGGACCTGATGCTGTTTGGAGGAGATGTCTCTTGTAAAGTTGACACGCTTACAGAAGTAACAGAAATGGCACAGGACACATAGTAATGGATGGTATTTTAAAATCCGTGGTGCTGGAGAGGGCATATTAGTTTTAATTTTGTAGATTAGAATTCATTGAGAAACAATGCCTGCAGAAATACGTGGGAAGGCAAATATGAAAAGACACAGACTTCCCTGAAAGTCTGACATAGGTTGCTGAATAAAAGGCCTTCTGTTGGGGTAGTGCTTTAATACACTTCTTTTCAAAAAACAGTGTTTGAAATGGAATGATTTCTAAATGTTGTGTTAGTTAATTTTTTTTTAATTAATAAAAAAAAACAAAAAAAAAACAGTGTTTGATAAATGATGGCAGCGGTGGTAACAGCCAATGCTTTTAATAACTATGCTTATTGAGCCAGGCATGGTTCTAGCCAATTTAAATGTATCAACTTGTTTCATTCTCACAATAGCCCTATGAGGCAGGTGCTTTTATTACACCCTTTTTACATTAAGGACTTTGGGTCCAGAATTTGCCCCAAATCACACAGCCAATAAGGAACAGAGCCAGGATTCAAATAGGCCGTCTATCTTAGAAAACTGACCTCCTAACCAACACATTAATTCCAGAAACTATTGTTATTAAATAATATTGCATGAAAAACTTAATTTCTGTGAAGGAAAATATCCATACGCACACCTGCACACATTAAAAAATGGTAAAGTTTTTCTAATAAGAATTGATCAGGAAAAAAAAAATTATTTCCACATTTGGAGATTCATTTTCAGGGAGTCACTAGAAGGGCCCAAAGAACTCAGGATATTGTTATCCCCACAGCTAAGGTTTATTACAGAGATATAATAAAGATAGACTTCTGATCATAAGGCAAAAAGGCACGGGGCAGAGTCCAGACAAATTCATGTGAGAATTCCTTATGCTCTCTCCTTTCCAAGAGGGAGTGCCTTCTGACCCCAGCAACAGAATGCAGCAACATGTGTATACTGCTTCTGCCCAGAACAATTCATTGGAGACTCAGAACCCACTGTTTCTTGGGGGGAGACTTGTCACATAGGCACCCTCTACCAAGAACATATCAAAATTCTTGATCAAAGAAGTAAAGCAAGTGCTGAGCAGAAGCCGCATTGTTTGCGCAAACAGTCTACGTCCAAGGAGCCACCTTTATCAGTTACCAAATGGTGGAAACACTCAAAAATCCAAGTTCCCAGATGCCAGCTCATGGCCAACCTTACAAGCAGGCCTTTCTAAGAACAGCAGTTTCAAGTCTGCTATGTTAACACTTTCCTGCATACGTGCATACACAGTGATATTCCCTGGTGAAAAGCATACCCTTCGCTGTCTTGCCTCTTAGACTCTCTGGAGTCTAGAGGTTGGCTAAGGGACCATAAGGGGGCAGGGATGATGACATCATAGACAATGAACCCTTGGTGCAAGAAGACCCATTCTGTCTTCGAAACTGCCATGGGAAGCAGGCTCCTCTGTGGTGTGGCCTTTTGTTTCCTGGGAATAGGTGAGTCCTGGCAGTTTACAGAAAACCCCTATTGTATTATTCCTAGGGTTCTGAACATAAGCTTTTCCCTTACTAGTCTTCCTGGTGGCCTCTTTCCTCACCTCTTCTATCCTTTCACAGGCCTCATGAATACAGAAGTAACCCAGACACCGAGTTACCTGGTGACAAGGACAGGAAGGAAAGTTTCATTGGAATGTGTGCAGCATATGGACCACGAAAGAATGTTCTGGTATCGACAAGATCCAGCCCAGGGACTACAACTGATCTACATGTCATATGATGTCAGCAATAAGGATGAAGAAGATATCCCTAATGGGTACAGCGTCTCTAGGAAGAAGAAGGAAGCTCTCACCCTGACCCTGGAGTCTCCCAGCACCAACCAGACATCTGTGTACTTCTGTGCCAGCAGTTAATCCACAGTGTTGCACAACCACATCCTCTCTGCACAAAAAAGAGCAGCTATGACAGGGAAATGACCCTTACTCAGGGCTGATGGTGGCTCTTATGGCATATTTGGGTCCATTAGAAAGAGGTGACCACTAAGGAGAAACTGATCCCACAAGCACATATATTGGCAAACAGAACATGGGGTATTTTTCAGGTCCCACCAAACCACCCTTTGTCCAAGTTAGCAACCATCCTCAAGAGTACTCTGTACTCACAAATGTTTATGTTGAAACCCTGCTCTGCCTTTTTTTTTTTTTAATAGCGTTTCCTTTCCTTTTCTTTCCTATTCTAGTCCCTCTTATTTTAAGTTTTCTACTTTACTCAGTATCTTTTCTCTTGGTTGATATTTCACTAGAGGGCACTAATACCTTCTGAACTCTCTCTTTAGGTAAAATTTATAGCCATTGTGCTGATTCAAGAGACAGCGGATTCAAGAGAAAAAAGAAATTGAGATTTTCTTTGTCAGTTTTAAAACTTCAACTAAAAATCCTTCTCCAAGTTTTCTTAATGATCAATCATGCTTTAAGAAAAATTCTTGCAAGTGTAGGAGTAAAATGTGATGCAGAAAGTGGTAAAATTGAATCAGGTTGTACCTGTGAACACAATCACCAGGTAACAGTGTCTGCTAGTTTGTTTTTAAGTATAAAACATATACTTCCTGTCAACAAATATTTATTGAACCTTTTTTTTTGTTTTAGGAATACAAAAGATTTAAAGCATTTTAGACATCCCAAGCTTCACAGAATTTTTAAAATATTTTTATTATGAGCAATGAACTGACATACCAACATTCTTTTTTTTTACATGGGCAGGCACCGGGAATCGAACCCAGGTCCATTGGGCATGGCAGGCAAGCATTCTTACCTGCTGAGCCACCGTGGCCCGCCTCATACCAACATTCTTGACATGCAGTTATTCTTTTCATTTGAACATTGTTGACATGGTTGCAATCGATGGCTCACGGTGTGATCACACAGTTGTATATTCATCACATGATCACTGTTTTGTACATTTGCGTCACTCCAGCAAAAGAAAGTAAAAAGAAAACTCATACCTGCCATACCCGTTACCACTCCCTTTCATTGATCACTAGTATTTCAATCTACTCAATTTATTTAATCTTTGTTCTTCCTGTTATCTATTTTTTTATTCCTGTTTTTTTACTTATCTGTCCATACCATAGATAAAAGGAGCATCAGACATAAGATTTTCACAATCCCACAGTCACATTGCGTAAGTTGTATCATTACACAATCATCTTCAAGAAACATGGCTACTGGAACACAGTTCTACAGTTTTAGGCACTTGCCTCTAGCCACTCTAATACACAATAAACTAAAAAGGGAATATCTGTATAACGCATAAGAATAAGCTCCAGGATAACCTGTTGACTCTGTTTGAAATCTCTCAGCTGCTGACACTTCATCTAGTCTCCTCTCTCTCTCTTCCCCTTTCAGTTGAAAAGGGTTTTCTCAATACCTTGATGCTGAATCCCAGCTCATTCTAGGATTTCTGTCCCACATTGCCAGGGAGGTTTACACCCCTGGGAATCATGTCCCACATAGAGACAGGGAGGGAAGAGAGTTTGCTTGACATATATTGCCTAAGAGAGAGAGAGAGGCCACATCTGAGCAACAAAAGAAGTTCTCTGGGGCTGACACATGGGCCTAATTTTTGTTGGCTTAGCCTGTCCTTTGCAGGGATACGTTTCATAGGAACAAAGCCCTAGACTGAGGGATCGGCCCATTGATTTGGTTGTCCCCACTGCTTGCGAGAATATCAGGAACTCTCCAAATGGAGAAGCTAAATTTTCCCCTTTTCCCATTTCCTCAAGGGCACCTTGCAAATACTTCTTTATTCACTGTTCAAATCACTCTGGGATTTATCGGGGCATCACACCAACCCGAACAAACCCACGAAATATCATGCCCTATTCAAGCTCCATGTACTTATGGTGTTGAACTAAACTGTCCATACAAGTCAAATTAGGAAACGCACCAGCCAAAATACAAATTTTGTACCAAATAAACATTTCTCGCCATAGTCACACACAGAAGTTGAAGTTTCAAAACATAAATGACCATCTATTTTCAACACCCTGCAATATTGACATTCCTTTGTTCTTCCTCATGCAAAAACATTTTTTAATTTGTACATTTAGTTGCTATCATTGTACACTCTAGGTATTCCTAGATTATACCATTTCAGTCTTTATCATCTGTCTTTCCTTCTGGTTTCATATGTGCCCCCAGTTCTCCTCCCTCTATCATTCTCATGTTCAGCTTCATTCAGTGTACTTACATTATTGTGCCACAATCAGGTAATACTGTGCTATCCATTTCTGAATTTTTACAATCGGTCCTGTTGTTTAATCTGTATTCCTTCAGCTCTAATTATCCAATCTCTACCCTATTTTTATCTCCTGATAACCTCTGTTCTTAACTGAAATTCTCCAAGTTCACTCATTAATGTTAGTTTATATTAGTGAGACCATACAATTCTGTTTCTGGCTAATCTTACTTATCATAATGTCCTCAAGGCCCATCCACATTGTTACATGCTTCATGACTTTATTCTGTCTTACGGTTGAGTAATATTCCATTGATGTATATACCACAGCTTGTTTAGCCACTCATCTGTTGATGGACATTTGGACTGTTTCCAACTCTTGGCAATTGTAAATAATGCTGCTATAAACATTGGTGTGCAAATATCCATTTGTGACCTTGCCCTCATGTCCTCTGAATAGATACCTAGCAATGGGAATGCTGGATCATATGGCAATTCTATACTTAGCTTCCTGAGGAACTGCCAAACTGCCCTCTACAGTGGTTTTCCCATTTTACATTCCCACCAATAGTAGATAAGTGTGTCTCTTTCTCCACATCCTCTCCAGCATTTGTCGTTTTGTATTTTACTGATAATGGCCTTTCTGGTGGGTGTGAGATGATAGCTCAATGTGGTTTTGATTTGCATTTCCCTAATAGCCAGGGAAGTTGAGCATCTTTTCATGTGCTTTTTAGCCATTTGTATTTCCTCTACTGAGAAGTGTCTGTTCATGTCTCTTGCCCATTTTTTTAATTGGGTTGTTTATCCTTTTGTTGCTGAGTTGAAGAATCTCTTGATATGTTCTGAATGCTAAACTCTTATCTGATGTTGGTTTCCAAATATTGTCTCCCATTGCATAGGCTGCCTTTTTACTTTCTTGGCACCCTGCCCCTCCAGATAAATTTGCCTATTGGGTTTTCTATTAATGCAAAGTAAGTTTTTTGGATTTTAATTGGTATTGAACTAGATCTTTAAATCAAACTTCACAGAATTTCAAAACTATTAATGAGACAATGCAGGCATATGACAATATATTTTGATTCAGTGCTAAATTTTAATGCAGATCAACTCAGAGGAAAAAGTAAATAACTATGTGTTATAATATTCAGGATTAAGTTCATGAGAAATAAGACAAGCTGATTTTGAATAAAAACTAACAGGGGAACAGAAAGTATCAAAAGAAAGAAATATCATGTAATGTCTTATGAGAGATCTCACTGGAACAAAGGGGCAGAGTCCTTCTCCAAGAAAGGGCAAGAATCACAGTTCTCCTTGCCAGGAGCAACATCCTGAAAGAGAAAGCACACTTTCATAGAAATAGCATTAAATAACAGAATTCTACATCTACAAGCTTTCATCTTAAGTAAGCCTTCAGGGTATCTGACAATCCTACAGTTTTCCCTAAAATTTTTATTTCCCACAGTAAGCATTGTCCCAACTCAAAAGGTCAATCCCAAGAGATGGGAATGGATTCTGGCACAGCTAGTACATTCCCAGTGCTATGTGGAACTACATAATATTTGTCATCACCTCAACTGATGGGAGAAAAAAGTTGCTGCACGAATGAAAAACATAATTTGAGGAAATAATAGTTTAATTTCTTCCAAATTATTGAAAGCTATAAATTTACAAGAAGTTCAGAAAATGCCAAGAAGAAAAATATATCTGGAAAATCCACCTAGCTTTTCCAAGTTATATTGCTGAAAATCAAATAAGAAGATGGAATGACAACTATAAAATATTACAAGAAAAAAAAAATCAACCCAGACTTTGATATACAGTGAATATATTCACAAAGAATTGAAGACGGAATAAAGGCATCTTCAGATAAATGAAAACTAAAATATCCATTAACAACAGGCCTGAACTACAACAAATGCTAATGGAATTTCCTCAGGCAGAAAATAAATGATAACAGTTGGAGATTGGATTATGAAGAAGCAATGATGAAATGTGAACAGATATTAAAGATTTTCTCAAATTCTTCATAACAGATGAGAATATTTAAAGCAAAAACTTCAGCATTGCATTGAGGAGTGTGTAACAGAGGACAGAGATGAGGGTGTGGTAAACAGACTTATTCAGTTGCAGTTCTTATATTTTAAGTAAGTGAAGTGATGCTGTAGTAACTGTAAGTAGACTGTAAAAAGCTAAAGATGTGTGCTATAATTTCTGCAGCAATCACTTAAAAAATTAAAGGTATAGCTAAAAGTCCAATAGATAAAAATCAAAGAAGAATTCAAATAATGTTCAAATAAACCAAAAGAGGGCAGGATAAAAGAAATCAATAAAAGAATAACAGCTACCTTCCCCCACTCCAGAAAAAGGATGGGATAATTAGATAATAAATTATTAGAGGGTAGAAGAAAATGTAACTCTATCAATAATTAAACATTAAACGTAAAAGTACTAAGTACCCCAATTAAAAAGAAGAGAGTTTATAGTGGATTAAAAATCAAACTCCACCATGTGATGCCTGCAATAGACACACTGATATCATGATTCTAAAATGAAGGGAAAATATATCATGCAAACACTAGGCATAAGAAATCTGGAGTTGCTTTATCAATGATGTATCAAGTAGATATCAAGATAAAGATATAAAAAGGGATTTTTTGCAATCATGAAAGGATCTAGTCATCAGGAAAACATGGCAATCATAAATGTCTGAGTCTAATAACAGACTTTCAAATTCACGAAACAAAATTTACAAAATTAAAAGGGCAAATAGACAAATTCACGGTCATACTTGGAAATTTTAACACCCTTCTCTCAACAACTGATAAAACATCCAGACAAAAAAAAGCAATAAATATTCAGTGGAATATCTGAATATCACTATCGAGTACTTAGAAATAATTAATATATATATGCTCTACTCTACTGCTGCACGTTACATACTCTTTTTAAGAATCCATGACACATTCATCAAGATAGACAATATGCTGGAACACAAAACAAGTCTCAAAAATTTCAAAATGCTGAAATTTTACAGAATATGCTCTTGGAGAAAAAATGATTAAATTAGAAATCTCTAACAATACAATATTCAGAAAAATCCATGAGTCAAATTAGAAATCACAAGGAAAATACAAACAAAAACATATCAAATCAAATGATAATGAAAATACAATATATTTATATTTTTGTGACATAGCTAAGGCAATACATAGAGAGAAAGTTATTGCCCTAAACGTTTACATTGGAAATTGAGAAAACCTAACATAATTGACCAAGCTTTCCGCTTAACCACCTTGGAAAAAAATGAGTAATGTAAGCCCAAATTAAATAGAAAGAGGGTGTTAATAAAAGTAAGAGGGGAAAAAATGAAAAAAATCAAATAATAGAAGAAATTAGCAAAGCCAAAAGTTTGATAGATCTCTGGCTATGTGATAGAGAAGGAAAAAGCTGAACAAAACAAAATGAAATTACCAATATCAGGAATGAAGAAATAGATATTGCTCAGATCCTAAAAGCATTAAGAGGGGGAAAAATGGGATAATATAAAAAACCTTTTGCCATAAAATTCAACATCTTAGAGTATTCACTAAAAATGCAACGTATCTAAACTGTCACAAAATAAAACAGATTCTAATCCTATGCTAACTGTCAAGAAATGAAAGTATTTATGCCAAAAAACAGTTATCATTCCGTTGACAATAAATTTAGTCTGCAAATGAAGGAAAGAAGCGGGGCAAATCAGTATTTTTACACAGAGATTTGCTCATGGGTGCGACGTTGGTGCAGCTGCACCTGGGAGCTCAGAGCGTGGCAGATGTACAGATATCTCCCCAGCTGTGGCCCATTCCATGGAGGATGAAGGCATGAACAATTCCCATAAATGGAGAGAATATAAATAAGGGTTAACTGATCTTAACTCTTTCGGAGCTTATGGTATAATCTTTAGCAAAAGTGGACACTCATACATTCAGATTTGAAAATTCCTAGCCAATGCTTTCCATGCTTTGCATTCCCACTGCTATAACCTACCAATTCACACATTTCATTTCAAGAAACTTAGAAAATTCAGAAAACTTCATCCTGGCATTGATATGCCAACTCCTGGAGTAAGTAACAGAAAGATAGTTTTGTTGTTAATAACGCTTTTTCAATATGATGCATGGGATGAATTAAAGGAGACCACAATTTTTTTGTCACGCCTCCCTTAAATCCAAGCTAGCTTTGTGGCTTTGACCCATATACAGTAGTGGAAGTTTTTTCTGTGGAACTCCTAAGTTTATGCCGTAAGATATCTGCTGCTGCTGTTCATTCTCACCACTTCTATTCCACATTGTACTGTAGGTCCCAGGTACTGCATTAGGACAAGAAAAATAATAAAAGGCTAATGAATAAAATATTAGTTATAACTTTTCCACTAAGAGGCAAAATATCTGTTTAAATTTAAATATTAAAAGAAATCGATATAATAATCACTAAAACGAATAAATGAATTGATCAAAGCCATGGATTACAACATTAGCATACAAAAATCAATTGTGTTTTATATGCTAATGGAAAACAATTAGAAAATGAAATTTTAAAGCTTGAATTTACAATACCTTAAAAATACATAAAATACTTAGGAATAAATTTAACAAAATGCATAAGATCTGTATACTGAGAATTGAATAAACATTGCTAAGAGAAATTAAAGATGATTTAAATAAGTGGAGATATATACCATCTTCACAGATTGGAAGACTAAATATTATTAAAATTAGTATTCGCCCCCCCCCCGAATTGATCTATAGATTCAATGAAATCCCAGTTATTATCTCAACTGAATTTTTTTTTAGAAACTGGAAAGTTGATTCTAAACAGTATATGTAGTCATAAAGACACTACACTATCCAAAGAAATTTTTTAAAAGAATGAATAGTTGGAATACTTTGACTATCTGACTTCAAGATGTACTATAAATACAGTATAGTATTCAAGCAAAAGTGGTGCTCGAATAGGGATAGACAAATAGAAAATTGGAATGGAATAGAGTTCAAGAAATGGACCGACCTTTATATAGTCATTTTATTTTTGATAAAGGCACCAAATCAATTTACTGGGAAGTGGAAGACTGCTCAGCTAATGGTGTTAGAACAACTTGATATTTATAAAGAAAAAATAAAAGACTCTAACCAGATGCAAAAATTGCATGACCATATGCAAAAATTAATATGAGAAGGATCATGGACCAAAATATAAAAGCTTAACATGAACACTTGTATATTATGCAAAACTATTTAAAACAGTGTGCATAAAATAATAGCCATAAAATAAACATGATGTAATAGGTTTCATTAAAATTAAAAACTTTTACTCAACAAGAGAGGCAATTAAGAAAATGCATAGGCAAGCTACAGACTTATAAGACATATATCTGACAAAGGACCAGTATCAAGAATATATAAAGATATTCAATAACAAATTAATTTTAGAAACAATCTAATTTTTACAAAATGGAGAAAATTATACAAATATTTTTAAAATGGTCAATAAGCACATAAAAGGTGTTCAGCATTTTTAGTTACCAGGGAACTGTACATTAAGATCTCAGTGTGGTACCACTAAATAACCACACACCAACTAAAATTAAATAGCCTGGCGATACCAAATGCTGGTAATAATTTGGAGCAACCAGAACTCTCATATTTTGTTGGTGAAAGTGGAAAATGATTCAACCACTTTGGAAAAAGGTCTGGCAGTTTCTTATAAACTAAACAAGCAACTACTCCTAAGGTTTAACAATCCTACTCCTAGGTATTTACTCACGAGAAATGACAGCATAAATCTACAAAAACAAAACTTGAATTAAAAATGCTTATAGGAATTTTATTTGTGACAGTCAAAACCTGGAGGTCATGATTCAAGTGTCTATCAACAGAGGACATTTTACAAACAATGGTATATTAATATGATGACATATTCTGCTGCTATAAAAAAGAATTAAGTACAGAAACAGACATAGATGAATCTCAAAAACATTATTCTGCCTGAAAGAAGACACAAAAGAGTACACACAGCATTATTCCATTTATATGACACTCTAGAAAAAAAGTCTAATTTATAGTGAAAATATCAAAACACTGGTTCTATCTAAAGGGACTAGAGGTTGAGATCAACTAAGAAGAAGCTTGAGAGAACTTTAGGGGATAATGGTAATATTCTATCACCTAGTAGATTATACAAGTGTATGCAGCTGTCAAAACTTAATGGTATTCATAATATTTGTGCATTCTACTCCACACAAATTTTGCCTACAAAAAAAAGACCCATAAGGACGCATGGACGTCCAGTTAGTGATATGCATGTTGAAATGTTTAGGGTTAAAATATGCCTTCAACTTTTAAATGTGATAAAAATTTAAATGGATTGATAGTTAAATAAGAGAATGAATAAATGGATAGTCATGTGATCAAGCAATAATTACTTTAAATAAGTGTTATAATCTACGCTATGAGTATATAAATGTTCACAAAACAATTGTTTCAGCTTTTTAAGATGTTTGAAAATGTTCATCAATGTGGAAAAATGAGGTAAATCTCTGTTTATTGATATGAAATGAACTTTTAAATACATTGATAAGAATATATTGTTACAAAAAGAAGTAAGGTACATAAAAATTTGGACAGTAGGCTACTGCTCCTACCCAAAAGAGCTTTTCCAGCTGAAAGGCCAAAGGAAACACCAGACACAGACTGAGACATGAACTTTTATTATAGGGACTTACTTACAGGAGTGAAGAAAGAAATTAACCTAGGAGTCAAGTTGCATTAATGGCAGCCGATGCAGAGCTCAGTGTGAAAGTGTTCTGCATTGATCGGGGTGGGGAGGAGAGCAGGGTTTTATAGTGGGCATACACAAAGAAGGCACAGAGCCAAGAGATGGTATCCACATGTTGCTAACAAAGTTAACTGTTTCTTAATGTTTGCCTCTCTGGACGCAAGTTTTCACAAAGTTAACCTTAGTGAAAGATAATGAAGGCACAGAGCTAAGAGAATATGTCCAGGAATGTGCATAATTGTTGACAAAGTTAGAAGAGTTGGGGGATATTGAAAAATGCAAAAGCACTGTTATGTTATAGCTGCTGTTTGTGTAAAAGAAGAGGGAGGCAGCAACATGTAAACTTGTGCAGACAAGGAATATTTCTAGGAACATATATAAAAACGTATCAAGAATGGATGCCTCTAGAGAATAACTTACCTTTTGCTCTCCACTCATTTTTGTACTGTTTGAATGATTAACCATGTGGATGCAATTATTAATTCAGTAAATAAATACTTTAAAGTTATGTGATAATTTGGTGACTATGACATTCCAGAAAAGAAAAACCTGGAGAAACCATGGTGGAACGCAAGTTGCACATGGTGAATTATAGGAACATAAGCTCAGAAACAACAAAGACTCCCAGTAATTGTCCACTTTATTCCTTGCACAGTACAAAGGGTCCAAAAGAGCAGGGGAAAAGATCCTACTTCGGTCAGTCCCCTAGGGAGGTCAACTGCTTGGGTGAAGTTTGGCAAATGACAGCTTTGCATGCCCCTGTTTGGAGAGGAGGGAAGCCTGCAGTGATTGAGCACTGACTTCCTAAACACTCCAGGGAAAGGGGGCTCTGCCAATGAGTAACATTTGCACCCTGGCAAGCAGCGGGGGATGATTAAAGATTTAACGGGTTCCCTTGGATACCTGTGGTCTCTTGCTAAATGGAAACATACGAAACACCTGCAAGCAAATAAGCAAGAAAGGGAAAGGAGGATGATAGACAAGAACTGGGAGATGGTTGCTGAGTGTCTTTGACTTCTGCTACAACAACTGCGGTTTGAAGAGCTTGAAAAGGGTCAGAATTATCTTTGTTGTTGTTCTGGACAAAGAGAATATTGATGGGATAGAAATTATTTAGAATTTTTTGAATAGGGGTCACTTGGTACTTTTCAGAAGGATTTAACAATAATGAAGCGGGAAAAGATTCTGGGTTATTTTGGCAGTTTGATATATTTGACTAAATTAAAATTTCAAATTATCCCTACATATGAAGGAAAATTGGGATCTTTTATATCTTTTACCAGTTTTACTACTTAGCAGGTTGCCTCTGGCACCTCACATAGATGTAGAGATTTTACCCACCTCCTACACATACTCACCATATGAAAGGGTTACTGGAATACTGTTATCACTAATGTGCCACATTTCCTTTATTACAGGGTAAGTTGTTTTTCATAATTTTATTATTCTAAAATATAGAATAAATCATATAAAATGTACACCTTTAATATAGTAGCATTAACCACCACATCCAAAATAACAATGTGTACTTAATGGTGCATTTTATAATAGTTGGAATCTCAGAAGCAAAGAAGTAAGGTAGGTAGGGTAATTTTGCAAAGCTTGCTTTCCAGAGGTCCCTGGTTTCCTACCAGGTAGAATAGTAGGCCTACCACTCTCATTCAGCTGCTAGATTCTACTCTATTAACACACAGGCAACCACAAGAGTGAGCCAATCTTTAATTGTATTGATCATAAAGTTTGAGCTTTGGAGTTACATAGACATGGACTTGAGTCTTGACTCTGTCACTTATTCTCAGACTGTGTGATTGGAGTAGGAATTCAATTTCTCTAGGTCTTATCTGCAAAAATAGGGTGATAATTGCAGCCCACCTGGCTTTTCCCATTGGTAGATTGAAAAAATGCAACTAAAGCAGAGTAAGTGCTGCGAAAAATAAGCTCAACTTTAGTACAAAAAAAAAAAACCCATCCATTATCAATATTTACATCATAACAGAAATCAATTCAATGATGGAGAAAGGTCATAGCATTGTGGTCACATTTTACAGAGGGGTGATCTGTTTCATAGCCCATATGGCACTGAATCAGAATAGAACAATGTCCAAAAGTAAGAGAAATGAAATAGTTACGACTCTCTTGACTGAAATGAGGAAAGAGATGGAGAGAGGCAATACATAGATACAATGCATTTAAATTTTGAATTGACAAATAAGGCAGGGGAGGAGAAAAGAGGCAATAAAGATGAATTTCTGAGCCTAGAGAATAAGAAGAGAGAGGAGGCCTTTTATTGGGACAGGGGGATTCAGGAATAGGAGCCAGTTTGTTTGTTTATGTTGGGAAAGGGGTAATGAGTTCAGTTTGGGACTCATTATTATTGTGCTATAAGACAGCCTCAATGAGGACCCCACAGAGAGTTGAAATTCTGACTTATTAGACCCCCTCATATTCTAAAATTTTCAATACTAAAATTTATTTGAGCCCAATACTACATCCCATTCATGCTTATATTCCCAAAGCGTAGCACATATGTGGTGCTTAACAGTAACAGATGGGAAAGTGGTGGATAAAAGTGGATGGGTAGAGGGAGGGTCACAGTGGCTCAGCAGGCAGAGCTCTCACCTGCCATGCCGGAGACAAGGTTCGATTCCCAGTGCCTGCCCATGCAAAAGAAAAAAAAAAAAAAAAGTGGATGGGTAGCAGGTGCATGTTGGATGCCTCGTGAATGAAGATCCATCCCAGTTCCACTAGGGGGCTAGTCAGTTTTATCCATGTTCTGCAGAAAACTACCATTCTAATAGAGGACAGGAACAGAGAGTACCAAAGAAACTACTCAGTGGGGAGGAAAGACAAACCTGAATTTGACTACCAAGTGCCTTTTCTCAGGGAAGAAGAGAGGCTGTCCATTAAAGATGCTGAGTTTCCTACTCTTTCTCCTGGGAATAGGTATGAACCTTGTAACAGGGGAGTTTGGGGATAGTGTTAATGCTGGCCAGAGGAAAAGGGGGCTATCACTTTCTCTCCAGGGGGCCTGAGGACACAAATCAGGGGAGGAGGGGGGTACATTGGATGGGAGGATTCTCACAAACACCAGTTGGCAAAACAAAAGGGAGGCAGTTCTATGGGGTTCTGTGAGAGCAGAAAATATCAGAGCAGATAGTGCAAAGACCTATCTGCCTGGGCACATGTCCGACCCAAGATTTTCAGCCCTCATGGGTCTCTCTCATCTGTTTGGAACTAGGGTTTGTGTCCAGTCGTTTCCTTTCTCAAATGCCAAGCAGAGTCATCTGCAAAAGTGGGACCTCTGTGACAATACAGTGTCATCAAGTCGATAGTCAAGATACCTTCATGTACTGGTACCAGCAGCTCCCGGGTCAAAGCTTGATATTAATTGCAACTGCAAATCAGGGCTACGAGGCCACATATGAGAGTGGATTTCCCAAGGCCAAATTTCCCATCAGCCGCCTGAACTTAACATTTTCAACTCTGACTGTGAGCAACGTCAGCCTCCAAGACAGCAGCTTATACCTCTGCAGCTCTAGAGACACAGTGCTGGGCACAGATCAAAAACCTGAGCAAGAACTCAGCTCCCTCCTAGCAGTTCCTATGCAGAGGAGCCTGAAGACCATGTGAAGGTGAGCTGAAGGGAGGAAAACCACAGCCCTGGGGCAGAGGCAGCTATCTCTGAGTTCAGGTGTGAATGGATAGACTGGGTTTGGGGAGATATCCATAAGGGGCTGGGATTTGAACTAGAGAACACTAAGAAATAGGTGGTGGGCTCCAACCACAAATGAGAAGAGGGGCTTCTGGGAGGCTGAGGGTAAAATTCTTTCCAGAAGAGTGTTTAGAAATACTACAGAAAGACAGAGGAGCTATTGATGCTCCCAATGCACCTATTTTTTTATGTTGATATCAATTGTAGCACTCTATTAGTTATTCAATATATTCCTTTTTTTAAGCAAAAATACTTTGAAAGTTTGAAAAGGGAATGCAAGCAATTTTATTTCTACAAAACACAGAGTTTTAAACCTATAAATAACTAAACATTTTGATCAGATCATTAAGAATACATGGGCTTAACAGCCATTGTGAAGTTTCAGAGGATATTATCATCAAGGTCACACCTCAACATTGACTCTGGGAGTTCAACTTTGGTGATGACACTTGGATATGATTATCACAGTGGATAAAAAGTACTTTTACATACATGAGGTAGAAATGTTACACAGAAGTAGGTGATATATATAGAAACCCAGACATTTCTGTAACTTATAATTCTATAGTCTAAATTCCAAGACTATTACGTCTTATTGAGCCAAAGATCTTAAAGTGTTTGTTTCCCCTCTTAAATCTCTGACAAATTTCTAGTCATTGATGTACCCAAAGGAGTAGGAGACCCACCCTTTCAAAACAAATAGGAATTTTAGGTAAAATATATCAAGATAAAATTTAAAAGACATAGTTGAACTCAAAGCTAGCAAATAGCAAAACATCTAAATGCCAGAAATAAAATGAGAACCAAACGCCAGAAATAAAATGAAATGAGGTGGTGCTAAATATGTAAGAGGCCACTGTAATCTCTGAACTAAATATTGGTATTAATAGCTAGAGTGCAAGTTTTCCTACAGTTCATGTCAGGAGAAGCCAGAATACAAGTCATTTAGAAAACTAAACATAAAACTAATGCACCAACTCTTGATGTGAAAGCTAGAATGATAAGAAGGGTCAAATGAAAATTCTTGGAACTTTTATTGTGGCTGCTGTAACAAATTCCCATATACTTGGTGACTTAAAACAACATAGGCCTGAAATTAGAAATTAGTATCACTGCACCAAAATTCAGGGCACATTGACAGGGCAAAGTCCCCTCCGGAGGCTCTAGGAAAAAATTAATCCATTGTCTCTTTCAGCTTCTGATGGCTGCCAGTCTTCCTTTACTAGTGGTTTCATTACTTCAGGCTACAAGGCCAGCATCTTCAAATATCTCTGCTCTGTCTTCACATTGTCTTCTCTTTTGCACATGTAAATCTCCCTCACTTTCCTTTCATAGGGCTACATGTGATTTCATTTTGGGTCCACCAGACAGGCCAAGATAATCTCCCCATCTTAAGATCCTTAACGTAATCCCATTGGCAAAGACTCCTTTCTCCCCAAATGAGGTAACGTTCACATTTTCCAAGGATAAGGACATGGATAGCTTTTTGGGGTCTATTTTTCAGCCTACCAAAAATCTACTGTCTATCCAAGTAGTAAACCAAAAATGATGCTGAATCCCTCAGGAGCTGAAGAAACTAGAGTCCCTACCAAAGACTAGAAATAATCAGGGCTCCTGATACTTCTCATATCCTCATTTAACTCCACTGGGCCTGGGATAAAGCCACATTAATCCTGAAGAATGACTAGTTTATTTTAAACATGATCAAGTTGTGACACTAATCGTGATTGCAGTTACAGATGTGGAATCTTTATTGGAACAAATTAACATAGATTCTGGAATTTTGTATGCAGCTATTAACCTAAAAGTTAGTTTTCAGTAACAACCAGTAGAAACAAGCAGATAGTTTTCCTTCAAGTGGTAGGATCAGAAATACCCTTTAATTGTTTTATCATAAGGTTATAATTAGCCTTTTTTTCCATCATAATATAGTTTAGATGGCCTTTAGTCATCTTGATATCATGCTGATGTATTAGATGGAGGATACTATGCCAATTGTGCCTGGTGAAGAGGAGTTTTATGGCACTCTGCCTGCTTTGGACACATGTTTTACACATACATGCCAGAGAGCAATTTTTTATTTTAGTAAAACCTACTAAAATACAGGACCATGTCACACTGGTGAATTTTCAAATGGTCCACAGGTGTGGGACATGTTAGGATATCCCCTCCAAAGTGAGAGATAAGCTGTTGCACCTTAACTTATTTACCATAAAGAAAAAGGCACATTGCTGGGTAGACCTCGTACTTTGGAGTTAAAATATGCTGCATTTGGATGCTATTCTGGCCGACTTCCTGTGTGATCTGTAAGGCTAGGACCAATGCAAGAAAGAATTTTTAGCAGAATAAGGCTGTGATGGAAGCTGTCCTGCTCTTTGGATCATAAGACCAAGCAGATTAAGTTGTTTTTGAAGTGTCTGTGGAAGTTAGGGATGGGCTATGGAGATATGCCAATCCCCAATAAGAGAATCATAAGGCATATATAAAAGGTCTTAGGGTAAAGCCATGCTCTCTTCCACCTGCCAGCAACTATTCTTTCTTTGAAAAATTACTCTAGGCTTTTTACTGAATGTTTCACCATGGCATTCAGAACTGGTTTTTATCTGATCCAGGAAATTATAAAGTTGCACTTGGATAGCAGCATTCCACTATAAAATGGAAAATGTATAATCAAGATCAGATCTAGCATAGCTAGAAGACACACAATTAATTGTCAAGGATGAGTCTCAGAGTTTTGTGGTACCCATTCCTAACTTTTTCCTCTTTCCCCCTCTTTTAGTGGGCCTGGCTACTAAAACAAATACCATACAGTGGGTTGGTTTAAACAGTGGGAATGTATTGGCTCACAGTTTGAGACTAGAAGAAGTCCAAGATCTAGATGTGCTTTCTCCCTGCGTACTATGACATTCTGGCTGCCTGTGATCCTTGTTCCTTGACTTTTCTGACACCTGAGAATGCACATGTCACAATGTGACAGACTAAGGACCAAGGATTGCCAGCAAACAGCCCCAGAACTCCAGTCTTCAGGAAGAAAGCAAAGCCTTGATTTGGACTTCCTTTTAGCCTCAAAATGGTGAGCAAGTCAATTCCCATTGTTTAACCCAACCCAGCGTATGGTGTTTGCTTGAGCAGCCAAGGAAATAAAAACAGATTTTGGTACCAGAAGATTGGAGTGTTCCGTTAAATGCCAAATATGTGAAAATGGCTTTGGAATTGGGTAATAGCTAGAAATAAGGATGCTAAAGGTACTTCCAAGGAGGCCTTAGAAGGAAATAATGAATGTGTTACTGGAAACTGGTGGAAAGGTGATCCTTGTTTTAAAGTGGCAATAACTTGGTGAAATTGATTCCGATACCAGATGAAAGACAGAACTTGAGACATGAACTTGGATATTTAGTTGAGGAGATCTCCAAGCTAAATACGTAAAGTGCATCCTAGTTTCTTCTTGCAGTTTATTGTAAAATGTCAGAGGAAAGGGAAAGCTGAGAACTGAACATCTTGGCTTAAAGAAACCAGAAGCTGGACAAATACCGTATGGTCTCACTGATATGAATTGACATTAGTGAATAAACTTGGAATATGTCATTGGTAACAGAGACCATCAGGAGATAGAAATAGGGTAAGATAGTGGGTAATTGGAGCTGAAGGGGTACGGACTGTGCAACAGGACTGGATACAAAAACTCAGAAATGGATGGCACAATACTACCTAACTGTAATGTAATTATGTTAAAACACTGAATGAAGCTGCATGTGAGAATGATAGAGGGAGGAGGGCTGGGGACATAAGTGAAATCAGAAAGAAAGATAGATGGTCAAGATTGAGATGGTATAATCTAGGAATGCCTAGAGTGTATAATAGTGAAATGTACAATGTACAAATTTTAAAAATATTTTTGCATGAGGAAGAACAAAGGATTGTCATTATTGCAGGGTGCTGAAAATAGAGGATAACTAATACTTTAAAATGTCACATTATGTCTGAGACTAAAGCAAAAAATGTTTATTTGTTATAAAATTTAGATTTTGACTAGAGCATTTCCTAATATAACTCATGTAGATAGTTTGATTGAGTGTCATAAGTACTTGGAATCTCAGGTAGCACATGAGATTTTGTTGGTTTGTCCAGAGTGATCCCCAAATGAATCCCAGAATGATTTGATCAGTGACTGGAAAAGTATTTGCAAGCCCCCTTCGGGGAATGGTGAGAGTGGGGAGAAATTCAACTTCCCCAAGTTGAATTCTTGATATTCTCACAAGCAGTGTGGACAACAAAAGCTATAGGCTGAGCCCCCAGTCTTGGGGTTTGTTCATATGAAATTTAACCCCACAAAGGATTGGACCCCTGGGAACTACATGGAAAGCTGACAAGTATTTGCAAGACTTGTGTGAATGGAATCACATTCAGCCTGGACTGAAAGGGACAGAGAAGGGGTAAATCAAAGGAAGAATGACTTTAAGGGCAGAACCATGGAAGCTGAGGTCTGAATGGAAGATATCTCCTTGGGCCAAGACAGTGGGCCTCCTATTGTGTACCTGACCATCTGTATTGATCATCTGCCTTGCACTTGAAGGGAGCAGGCCTTCTACTGAATTGTTCATGAAGAGTGCTGCCACCACAATCCTCAGAGATGGTGGGGCCTGTGCCCCAGGATTTACAGGGAGCCTGGCCACTGTCCTGATGCTTGGAACAGATGAAACCTTTATCCCAGTGTTTAGGGAGAGGATGGTCACTGCTCAACCACTTGGAAAGTGCGGAACTACTTCCTAATAGGCCCAGAGGATAAAACATTTACCTATAGATGACAGTCAGACCTTGAAATCTAATGGAGTTTGCCCTGCTGGGTTTCAGAATTGTTTGACACCGGTGACCCCTGTTTCCCTTCCAGTTTCTCCCTTCAGGAATGGATATGTTTATCCCATATCTGTACCTCCATTGTATATTGGAAGCAGGTAACTTATTGTCTATGTTTCACAGGTCCGCAGAGGGGAATCGTGTCCCAGGTCAGACACGATAACTGATTTTGATGCGATTTTGTACTTGGCATTGTTTCTGAAATGGCTTAAGGCTTTTGGGATATTGTGATGAAATGAATGTATTTTGCAACATAAAAACATATCATTTGGGGGCGGGGGGGTTCAGAGGAGGGGGTGGTGATTTTAAGCTGTATGTACCCCAGAAAGACATGTTCATAAGTTTAATCCATTCCTGTGGATGTGAACCTGTCCTAAGTAGGAATTTCTATTGTGGTTGCATTTTTGAGGTGTGGCTCACCTCAATCAGGCTAGGTCTTAATTCTATTTCTGGAGTCCTTTAGAAGCAGAATGAAATTCGAACAGAGAGAGAAAGTCACAAGAAACAAGAAGCTGAATATCAGCGGATTCCAGAAGAGAAGGGAAAATTTCCATCTTTACTTCAGCTGTCTGGCTTCTCTTGGGGATCTCATCAAAAACTTGCATCAGAGTTACTAACTTTTGGCCTGCCCTGCAGAATTTGGACTTGCATATCCCCAGTTGTGTGAGCAAATTCCTATTTAAAAATCTCATAATATTTAAAGCCTATCTATCTATCTATCTATCTATCTATCTATCTATCTATCTATCTATCTATCTATCTATCTATCTATCTATCTATCTATCTATTCTGTCAGTTCTATTTCCCTAGAGAACCTTGACTAATGCAGGCATACCTTTACTAATGACATCTTCAAATATTCTATTTACAAGTGGTTTTACATCCACAAAACCAGGGTTTATTGTGTTGATAATACAGACTCAGTAAGGAATAATGAAATCCCTATGTTTCAGTTTCCTAAAGCTGCCAGCATGCAGCATACCAGAAATGGGTTGGCTTTTTCCGTAGGTTTTTATTAGGTTACAAGTTACAATTATAAGGCATGGAAATGTCCAAATTAAGGTATCAACCAGAGAATATTTTCACTGAAGAAAGGCCGATGTCATCTGGGGTTCCTTCATCACATAGGAAGTTATCTGCTGGTCCTTCATTCTGGGGTTCTGTTGATTTTAGGTTCCCTGTGTCCTTGCTTGCTTCTCTGGGAATACCTCTCTGAGCTCTCTGTGTCCTGCAGTCTTCTCTTAATGTTTCCAGGGTGATTCTCTCTCTGTGTGTCCTTCACTTGGTTTCATCTCTCTGTTTCTCTGTCTTTATTCTTTTCAAAGAGGATTTCAGTAGAAGGATTAAAATCCACCTTGAACTGGGTGGGTCACATCTCCAAGGAAACAACATAATCAGAAGGTCCCACCCACAATGGGTCTGCATCCACAAGAATGGATCAAAAGAACATGGGCTTTTCTGGGGTACATAACTGATTCAAACCAGCATACTCTCCTTACCCTACCATCAGATCCTTGGGCCCTTTGCCTTATTCAGGTCTCAGATTAAATACCATTACCTTGAAGAGAACTTTTCTGAGCACACTACCTATATTGCATTTATCAACCCACCCACCAGTCCCTACATAACTTAACCAAGTTAATAAACACCTAATCATTGACTGAAATTAATTCTAAAAAAGTATATATATGATACCACATGTATTCACTGTACACAGTGGTATATATATATATATATATATATATATATAAATGTACTATATTTACTATACTGTGGTATACTATACGCTGTACAACACTATACTATATATACTACTATGAAGTATATATATATATATATATATATATATGCTATGCATTCTTATTATTGTCCATCCTCCATCTCTAAATCTCGCATACAAACACAAGCACACAAGCAGGCAAATGTACTGAGAGCACACACCTTTTCTACCTTCTTCATTGCTGTTTACTTAGAGTCTAGAAGAACTTCTGGAACATCATAGAAACTCAATAAAGACTTCATGACCTGGAGGGGGGAACAGCGTGTTTAGTGACATTACAGAAAAAGTTCCTATTATTGGTGGTCTGCAATCTGGCTCCCAAAGACTCACACAGCTACAGGTAAGGCCCAGAGAGATTGGCCATCCATGCTTTGGACATGGCCTGGAGAGGGCAAGGCCATGCCAAGGTAAAGCTATAAGACCAGGTGCCAGGTGAAAGATTAATCCAATCTTCCAGGAGGGGCAGAATGTACAAGCTTGCCCTCTAAGGACCTTGGGCTTGATTTTCCAATAAACCTTCTCTTAGATGTCACCTGCAGTGATTCCCACACGGTACAATACTTTCCATGCCTTCTCACATACTTGAGACCAGCTCTGTGATTTTTAGATCTGCATATTTTTGTAAGACAATCTTTCTGAGTCTTAGTCTCTACTGTAAATGGAAAAGATTTCATTCTGCATACCTCAAAATAAAAATATTTGTGAAAAGTTAAACTGTGAAATTTGACAAAAGAGAAAATCAGTGTAACACTGGTGTGTGTGTATGTGAAAGCTCCTGAAATTTGTAAAGCATTATACAAATATACCAGTATTCCCATCTAGGTATGGAATCCATTAGGGATTGGAGGAAATGCAGTAAGGAGAGGTGAGGAAGCCAAGAAGTGGTTGCAGAGAGGCTTGCTGGGCAGCCACAACAGAGACCACACCAAAAGACATCTCATGTGCCTTCTAACCCATGAGCTTCTCATCGGTGCTTCCCCCCAATCCTTTCTAGCTTCCCAATTACTGCCTCCCTCCAGTACGCTTGCTGTCTTCCATCGCACGACCAGATTTCTGGGGTCTTCCAGGTTGTATACTATCTCCAGAAAATTGTATCCTTTTCTATCTTTCAGAGACTTCAGATGTGAACTCAGCCCACTCCTTGTCCTCACCAACCATGAATTCAAAGGAGCTGGGAAGAAAAAGTCACCTCCTAAGAAGGCTCCTTCAACTGGCTCACATAATTTAGACTAAAACACAGATACCAGCTCCATCTTTTCATATCTTCTGATCAGACTGTGCTTCAGTAAAGTACAGGGTCGAGTCTTGGTGGCCATGGAAGGTCCCAATTTTGTAGTGCTATAGTTGGATAATCTGAGAAGATTAGAGAATTTCACTCTATTTGAGTTCAGTGTAACAATAGCCCCACTACATTTAAAATAGAAAATTCCAGAAACTCCTCTCCACATCTCTGATAATGAACCTAATAATCAGTTCCTTTCCCATGCACTAGTAGAGAGTGTTACTAGTGCTAGTTCTCAGATCAGAACCCAAATTTACTCTGTCCAATCTGCTCCTAATGTCTGATCTGGGAGATGCGCTTCTAGATCAGGCTGCCAGCACTTAGCAGAGGGGAGCAATTCACACACCTTCAGCGCAGGGTAACTACAAGACTGCTTAAAGAGAACCCATGGCAGTGTCAGTGAGGGAGACCAATGTCTTCACAGAAAGGAAGAGGAGGATATGGTATTGGTCTTCTATTTTCCACAAGCACCAGTTAAACTCCTATGTACATTTTCCACCCCCATACACATGCTTTGGTGGGAAGGAGAACCAGCTGAAAACCCAGATTCCTAAGGAAATTTTATATTGGGGCTCTGGCTCCTCAAAGTCCTCAGTTTGACCTTCCAGTGGTTTGGACCTGCGAGAAGGACCTTCATGCTAACAGGTAGAAGGCTTAGATAAGACTTCTTTCCTCTCACGGTGGATCCAAGACACTGAGTAGTCAAGTTTGCTACCAATACCAGCCACTTCTTAAAGTAAGTTAATTCCCATGAGGGAAGAGGATTTCTAGTCTCCGGTCATTTTCCCCTCCTAGAAGTCCAACTGTGCTATGTGTGGGCTTGACCTCCCCTTTTTTCCCCTCAACAGAAATCATTGATTCTCCATCCCCGCACCCAGAAGGAAAGGTTCCTTATCACCTGCAAGTCATGTATTCACAGAGAGTCCAAGACAGCAGAGGTGATGCAAGACCCTGGGAAGGGGAAAGGTGCAAGTGTTTGTTCTGGGAGGAGCAGTAATCCTCCAACCTCACACACTCCTCTTCTTGCTCCCCTTAGGAGGTATAAATATGGACTCTCAACCACTCAATTACACTTCTGCTACCATGAACACCTTCCTGATTCTCGCCTTTGTGGGAGCTGCTGGTGAGTTCCATGGATTGTTTCCCTTCCTTCTCCTGGCAGAGATATTTGTCCTATCCATCTGCTGCCTCTCCTTTTGCATCCATACTCTGACATTGTATTGTCCCTATCTAGCATCCCTCCTTTCCACCTTTTCTGGGCTCTCATTTTCATCTCCCTTCCCTCACCTTCTGCCTGACACCACTCTTTCCTCCATGTGTATCCACATCGGGCTTTAATAGAAGAAGCTGGAAAGAGAGACCAGGTGAAGGTGGTCTGTGAAATGGACCAGGAAGCTTGAGGTGTTGCCCTTGCAACCCTGGGATAGCGCCACTGTAGCTGCATTAACCACAGCTGCACAATGGAATCACCTGGGGAGACTGAAAAACCACTGCGATCAGAGAACCACCTCTACAGATTCTGACTGTAATTGGTGAGGGGTTCAGCCTGAGCATAGGACTTTAAGCTTCCCAGGTGATTTTAAGATTCCCAGCTGTGCAATCAAGGTTGAAAATTGCTGTCCTATTGGCCAATAGCAGTGTCCACCTTGTCCTGCCTAAGTAGGCTTAGGGGCTGGTCTCCACCCTGGCCAGACTGCCCAGATTTGAGCTATGGGAGCAGCTGGGTATAGTCAGGGCTACCCAAACAGAAGATTTCCTTAGATCGGCCAAACCATCCTAACAGTCTGGAGCCCAAATAACCTTGGGAAGTAGACCAATGTTGAAAAACAGAAAATCATTCAGTGGGTTACAAAACTACATTCCAATCTGCCTCCCACTGAATGCATTGTGAAGACATTTTCTTGTGTCCTCACCTGATGCCCCCTCTGAGCCCCTGCAAAGTTCCTACTATGTATCCTGCAGACACACAGGCTCAAGGGAACCTGTGATACCTACGAGGGTGGGAAGCACTCCTTTGCTTGCCTATTATCACTGTGCTTGTTTAAGAATCCTAATTAGCATGAATCAGTCTAAACCTCGGAGGTCCACCCTCCACCATCCTTCTGATGTGGCTTTCCCCTTCCTATCTCCACCCAAGTTGCTTTCCCCACTGATGATGATGACAAGATCGTTGGGGGCTACACCTGTAAGAAGAATTCTGTCCCTTACCAAGTGTCCCTGAACTCTGGCTACCACTTCTGCGGTGGTTCCCTCATCAATGATCTGTGGGTGGTATCTGCCGCTCACTGCTACAAGTCGTAAGTGCTGGGCCCCTGGCTGCCATGCCCACAGCCCAGGGACATCTCAGAGGGTTTGGGTACATCTAAGGGTCATGCTATGGTTGGATAAGGTGAATGGGAAAGATGATGGAGAAGAGAAATTCTCAACAGCAGCTGAATTGTAGGAGCTGCGGGTGAAAAGGGAGGTACAATAAGAAGTCTCTCAAGCCCAAAACAAATACATAAAATAGTGGGGTCTTTAGAGTGTATAGAAGCAACTATTAATTATTTTTGAGTGGGTGGCAAGGCCCAGTGAAAAAGGTAGGCAAAGACCTCACACGAGTGACCTTTTCTGGTTGACTGCACATTAAAACCACGTAAAAAATGTTTCATAATGGATTGTCGTGACGGTAGCACAACATTGTGAACATAATTAACACAAAATTATGTATCTGAATATGGTTAAAAGGAGAAATTTTAAACTATATATATGTTACTAAGAATAAAAATTAAAAAAAATAAGCTTACGACACAACGAACCCACTTGTAAGTGATGTACTATAATTAATAGTACAATTATAAAAATGTTCTTTCTTAAATTGTAACTACACTAAGTGTACCACACTAAAGCAAGGTGTTAACGATAGGGTGGTATATAGGAATTCTGTATCTTTTGCATGGCTTTTCTGTAAGCCTACAACCTTTAAAAAAAAAGAAAGAAAAAAAAAACAAAAACTGATGCTTGGTTCCTATCCCTAATCATTAACTCGGAATTTTCAAGAGTGGGCTCTAAATATCAGTGTGTTTTTAAGGCTCCATGCTTCAGCTAATTCTACTGTACAGCAAAGGCTGACAACCCCTAGACCAGAGATTCTCAAACCTGAGCATGCATCAGACTCACCTGGGAGGCTTGTTAAAATGCCATTCCAGGAGGTTCTGATTCAGGAGGTCTGGAGGGGCCTGGAAGATGTATTTCTAACAAGTTCCTAGGTGCTGCCATTAAGTTAGATCATACAGAATGATGGTGCTTACCAGGCAAAGGGAGGAAATTAAAGCCATTTCCTGTAGTCAGCAAAGGCACAGAGGATGAAGAATGCTTAGAAAGCTTCAAATAGCTCCTTTGTGCCCCTGACACTGGATGCATGGGGTGGGCGGTGAGGGGTGAGAAAGAAGTCTGGAAAAGGAGGCTGAGGAGCAAATGGCCAACTGGATTCCTTCACCTCATTCTCCATCTCCACCCTAAGCCTCCATACTCACCCGTGAGCAGTGAGCTTGAGATCCCTGGAGGAGAGCAGGCATCAGTGCTTTGATGTGGGGACAGATGCATTCATCATGCTTCCCTTCCCAACAGCCGTATCCAGGTGAGACTGGGAGAGCACAACATCGAGTTCCTCGAGGGGAATGAGCAGTTCATTGACTCGGCCAAGGTCATCCGCCACCCGAACTACAGCAGCTGGGACCTGGACAATGACATCATGCTAATCAAGCTCTCCTCACCTGCCTCCCTCAACAGCCAAGTGTCCCCCATAGCTCTGCCCACCTCCTGTCCACCTGATGGCACCATGTGTCTCATCTCTGGATGGGGCAACACCCTGAGCTCTGGCAGTGAGTGGAAACCTTCATCCCTATACTTACCTTTGTCCCCACATTTTCCATAAGCAAGGATACTCACTGTTTGAACCTTGTGCTTCCAACCTGAAACTTCATTTCAAGTTCATACTACATGCAAGGCTCAGTACTAGGGAGCAGAGAGGTACCAAATCTCAAGGAGAAGACTCCTGTGGTCAGAAGATAGAATAAATACAGAACTTGCTATAATCACTTCTGGGGAGGGGTGCAGCCATGCTCATTCTGGAGAAGGGAACTAAAACTACCCTCCCATGCCAGTGCTTCCAGGGTTCTGTCTCCTTGGGGATGCCCTCAGTGATGAGTTTTGATTTGCCATCCCCCAGCCTGGCCTCACCCCCATTTCTCCTTTCTTCTGCCACTCCCTGCTCCTCAAAGGTAACTACCCAGAACTGCTGCAGTGCTTGGATGCTCCGCTGCTGAGTGAGAGCCAGTGTAAAAGCTCTTACCCGGGGCAGATCACCAAGAACATGGTCTGCGCAGGCTTCCTTGAGGGTGGCAAGGATTCCTGCCAGGTGAGTTAACCCTTCACATGCTGAGGCCACAGCCCCACACAGGCCCTAAGTGAGAGTGGGATCTCAGCCCCCAAGCCTCTGGGGCCATGAGAGGAGGGCTCCTTGCTGCTCCCCTGGAAAAGGAAGTAAGGCTCATTTGTGTGACATATTGTCCCCTTAGAAAAAATGGAGAATGGGTCATGATGAGGAGGATGTGAGCCCACAGCGCTGGCCAGGAATGGGGTATTTTAAGGCTGTGGCTACATTCGCCTTCCTCTCCCTCTTTATGTATCTCGGCCACTTTGTCCCTCCCCAGGGTGACTCCGGTGGCCCTGTAGCCTGCAAAGGACAGCTCCAGGGAATCGTCTCATGGGGCTATGGCTGTGCTCAGAAGAACAAGCCTGGAGTCTACACCAAGGTCTGCAACTTTGTGGACTGGATTAAGCAGACCATTGCTTCCAACAGCTAAAGGTTCCCCAAGTCCTGCTGCTGTGACTGCTAATAAAGTAACTGTGCTCTCACCACCAGTGTCTGCCTCCTCCTCCTCCTCACTCACTCTGGGAAACAGCCTCCAATCTGAGGTCACAAAGGTCTCTACCCCTCAGAGATCAGTAGATTTCCCCAGTTCTCAGAAGGCGTGCAAAGGAACACACATTCAGCAGCATGTTAAGGGGTAAATGTTTTCAAAAGTAAGGGTAGAGGGGCAGGAGGGGCTGTTTTCTGGAGGAAAATAAGCTTGACTCAACTTGACTTCACTGTAGCCCTCCTCTGGGTCTCAGGGTACACTGGGCATGGTTTGCAGGACTCGGCTAGCTCCTTTGACTGCAGAGGGAGCCTTTGTATAGCAAAAGCAAAACATCTAGGGAAGCACCTGGACTCATCTCCTTGGCCTATTCTGACCTTCCTTCCACATCTGCTCTTGCTAAACCTGGCTTGGATTCACTCCTCGTGGCAGTGCCCCACTGGTCCCTACTTTTTAACAGCACACTAGGGGAAAAGAGAGCTCCCTGAGTCTCCATTCCATTGCTTTCCTGAGATGTCTACGTTTTGTTCACCCACATAATGCTACCAATATGTATAAACCATTCTGACTGCTTTCTAGACATTCTCACATTTCATTCCCTGACCCTCAGCAGTGGTTATTATTACAGTAGCACAGATTAAAAAAAAATAAAATTTCAAAGAAGGTTATTAGTCTACCTATGTCCCATACCCATCAGATGATAGATCTTGGGTTTGATTCCTCATTTGCCTGACTCCGAAGCCCATGCTCTCTCTGCTGTGCCTCCTGGTCTCACCTGCTGCGGCACTCGGTTGTGGTCTAAGATGGTCATGCGATGCCTTGAGTGTCTCCCCAGTCCATTCTCACTTGCTCTCTATTCCTGGCCTCAACTGCCCTTCTCGAAGGGTTGCTCCCAATGGCTTCCTTCCATGCCGCGCATCCGCGCCCCTGATCACCTTCCAAGGCCATTCTGAAGGGCCATCTCATGGCACTGCTTCCCTATTCAATGCCGTTCATGACCTTCCACAGCTTTCAACGTAGCATCTCAGCTCCTTCTGGTAGAAGCACAAGGTCCTGAATGCTCTGCTTCTCCCTGCTTCCAGCCTTGCCCTCTCCACTTCTCTCCTCCCCTGCTGTGCTCCACTGGCCAGGAGTCCTGGTAGTCTGTCCAACATGCCATGTACCTCGGACCTGTCACTCTGAACAGCATATGGCTCTTCCCAGTCTCCCCTTCATCCTCTTTAGAAAAGTCTTTCCTGGCTCATCTGCTCCCCTTTCCTCCCCCATCTTGTGCTGAGTGCATTCACCCTCTCATCTGAGCCACGAGTCCTCCTTCTGGCCCATGCTTCCTTCTATCACAGCACTGTTTATGCTGTTTAGGAACCCTGGATGTGTCTATCTTGGCATCGACAATGAGCCCCTTTGAAGGATGAAATCTAGTCTTACTCATCCCAGTACTTCCCAGTGCTTAAAACAGTGCCTGGAATATTAGTGCTTAAAACAACGCCTGGAATATAACAGGAGCTCGGTGAATGCCCATGGGTTGAAGAAAGGAAAGGAAAGGTAGGAACGGAGGGAAACGTATTTAGAAAAGAAAGAGGCTGCTAGAAGACTGATTCTCCTAGTGTGATCCCCTAGACCAGCAGCATCAGAATCACCTGGGAATTTGGAAGAAATGCAAATTTGGGGGCCCCACCCCAGAACAACTAAATAAGAAATTCTGAGATGACCCAGCAACCTGTGCTTTAGCAAGATGTCCATCTGATGCATGTAAAAGCTTAAGAAATAGCCCAAGACAAGTATGCTTTCTGCAAATAATAGTAATTAATGTTTTTGCTAACTATATTCAGGCCCCATGATAAACCTCATTTAGTTCTCTCAACAATCCCATAAGGTAGGTATTATTATTTTCCCCACTTAAAAATAAGGAGACCGGGACTTCAAGAAGTTTAGTAGTTCACCTAAGGTCTCACGGAATGGAAACCCTGCATTGGAAGTCACACAATCTGGCTTCTGGAGACGGGTGTGACCGAGTCTGGGGAGCTGTCGCTGAAGCTGACTAAGCAGGCCCGGGTTCTGGTTTCATCTACTGTGACTCTGGGCAACTCATTCAGCCTCTATTCCATTTCTCACTTGAGGAAACTGTGAGAAAATTTTCAGAGCGCAATACTGTGCTTCGGAAGGTTACAAGGATTACACACACATATTATCTCTTTGTCTCCCCCACACCAACACACATCTCGAGAAAGGCGTACAAGTAACCCTGCTTCGTCTTCCAGTTCCAATGTGCACTGTGCACATTCTTCTCTCCCCCTCAAGTGGCCAAGCCGAGGTTGCGCTTAGGTCTAATAAAAATAGTAAGGAAAGGCTGCCCCCTGCTGTCCATCATGGTGGATGACATCCTACCGTATATATGTTACCTGGTCTTTCACAGAACACTCCTGGCTACGTTTCGGCATCCCGTCCAGGGTGGCAAAACTGGAACAAACTTCAGTTAGGATTAAAAGAGCTGTATTACTAAGACAGGCTGGTATTATTTTTTGTAAGGCCAACCGGAATGAATGTTAGGCTTCTATACAACGTAAATCTGGTCCCCAGCTACATGACCAGAAGGAAAATTTTACTTGGAAGGTTAATTATTGAAGGGTGGAAGGGATGACTAAGACAGAAAACGCACAAAGAAATAGGTCAAAATAATTCGTTGAATTGGTGACAGTGTGCCTTACCGGGGAAGGCAACAAAGACGAGGACAGGGAAGGAAAGGAATGACTTGGGTGCCTCAGTGCTTTGGATCCCACCCTTTGGAACTTAGGCTGGGGGTAACTGGTGGTAACTGGTTTTGACACGTCCCCCTCACTGTCAGAGCCCCTGCAACTGTGGGCCTGGGCACCTAGCGCCCTCTCCTTAACCACCTGCAACCACATTGCTGTGTGGGCTGTCCCATGCCCTGGCTTAACCGGACGTTTACTGGAAAATCTCAAATAAAGCAGAGGACAAGCAAATAGGGAAATGTGAAGAAGTTTATGTGGTCATCCCTGCCCTCACAGTGTCTCTACTTCAGCAAAAATGAAAGCGTGTTTGCAAACCAAAAACAGTGTCCAGTGAAATGATATGTAGGCCACTCACTTGGAGGTTAAATATCAAAGTCATCCTGTAGAGGAAAAATAAAATATCTGCCAAAAACTTCATATATTTTACCCTTCAGTAAAGAGAGAGAAAGGATTGTGAACATGATTACATGACGATTTAATTGTACATGAGTGCTTTTGAAACTGTCTCGGTTCATCCAGTTCTCCAAATCCATTTCTGCCAACTCCATCTACCTAATGTAATTGCTGAGGCAGAGGCCCACGGAAACTCAGTGCGCAGTGATGTCGCTGACAACACATCCCTCACTCCCCTCACTCCTAAAAATAAACGAACTTCTCAGCTATCATTTTGTCCACGTCTAGAAAAGGCCCACCTCCATCTAGCGCACGCTCAATTCCCGAGGGAACTCCAGACTCCAATTAACCACCCTAAAGACTAGGAGTTGGGCCAAAAGAACAGAGCCTGGGTATTGAGGGGTCTGATTTGCATTGAAAGGTAGGTGTGGCCTCTGAGTACTGCACAGCTGTCCCTCCCACTCTGGAGGGCAGGGCCTTGATAGAAAGCGGGTACTTCTTGACAGGGCGGATCCCCACGACGATGACAGATTGGGGAGGGGCAGACCCCTGGGGGAAAACCGGCCCCCTTAGCATTCAGCCTTTCAAAGACACACCTCTGAGGAGCTGAGAACATCAGGAAGAAATGACACCGAGGATGAGGAGGGAACCCCTCGGCCCTGCTCACACTCAACCACCCCCTCACTGGCACCCTCACCCTGACCTCCCACTCCCCTCAAATGAGCAGCTGTTCGGGTGGTTTCTTTCAAACTCTGAGGGGCGGGCCCGTGGGAGGGGCTGTTTTTGTACAACGCTGTATCATTGTGGGGACAGGGAGCCACGGTGGTTCAGCTCTGTGGGAAACCTTTACAAAAACCTTTCAGCCTGTCCAGCAGCCTCAGTCCCCCAATTTTCTCCTGGGTCACAGCCCAAAGGTAGCTTAAGTTCAGAGTGCCTCTGCTTCATCCTGTCCACATATCAGTTCAAGGCCATGGATAAGGACAGGCCCTGGGTCAGAACTGAAGCTACCAGACAGACAGACAGACCCCAGATTAAAAGGGACACCTCTGTGACCTCACAGGTCACCTGACAGATGAAGGACTCAAGGAGACTCCTTAATCCCAACCTCTCCCCTCTCTGAAACCCAGGACAATGTCAGTAGGAGGGCACATGGAAGGTGACCAGTCATCCTGAAGGACTCCAGAAGAAGCCAGTGGTACCCTGGCTCTCGATTAAGTGGAGTCACAGGTTCTGGGACCCTGCTCTCTTCTTCAGGCCATGCCCCTTAGAAGGACCCTCTAAGAGGGGACATTTGTGTGGAGAATCTGTCTAGAAAGAGGAATAGACCCTCTGGATGGACGCAGGCCATACTTCATAGCCTCGAGAAGTCAAAAATTGAAGGTGTTCTTCTACACAAAATTTACAGAGCACAGGAGGAGGTGGGTTAATACAGGGTCCTCCAGACACTAAGCCAGAGCCCCTCTTCTCTCCATGCTTTACATTTGTTTTCCTTCTTGCCCATATCACTGTGCGAACACAGAAGTTTTCTTTGGAGGAGGCACCAGACTCACAGTTATAGGTAAGACATCTTCCAGCTGTATTTCTAGGCCTCTCACAGGGGAAAGCCATTTAAGGGCTGAGATTTTTTAGAGTGGCTGTGTTCTGATGTGATAACTATGACTACAGCTTTGGCTCAGGGACCAAGCTAACGGTTGTAGGTAAGGCTGGGGGTCTTTAGGGGAGGTACAATGAGGGAGGACTCTCTCCCGGGAAAGGGGAGAGACCCAGATCCTGGCTCTGGGTTGAGGGACATGTCATCTCTAACTCTGGGGAGTAAGTTCAGGGGAGGCTGAGTGTAAGAGAGGGTCTACCCAGCCAGCCTAGAGGGGTCTCAATGGACTCAGAGATGAGCCTTGGGACTAGGGCAAAGAAGGAAACAAAGATAGTGTTGCCCGCTCCAAGCATTGACCTGAAATAGCACGGACAAGAGAAAGCCTGGAGAATAAGTAAGCTGTGGAGGATCCTGACATTGGTCCATCGTACCTCGCTGACAGAGGCTGTCTGGACTTCATGCCTTCCTCTGCTCTGGAATTCACTCTGTGTCTTTTTTCCCCAACTGTGCTGGGTCCTGGGCAAGCCCTAGGAGAGCATGAGTATCTGAGGCAGGTCTGGTGGCTTTTTGAGAGAAGAAGTCTATGAACATCCTAACCTCTCCCTGAATTCCACCTGTGCCTTTCATGCTCAGCAAGCATGGGGTGGTTTTTTCTGCTTGTTTGTTTGTTTTTTTGCATGGGCAGGCACCGGGAATCCAACCCGGGTCTCCAGCACGGCAGGTGAGCACTTTGCCTGCTGAGCCACCATGGAGCCCTCACAGGGTGGTTTTGAAGTGGATCTAGGTGACTGTGTTCTGGAAGCATCCTCCATTTTGGGGATGGAACCCGGCTGTCTGTTATAGGTGAGTGAATCAGGGCTATAGGTCCGCGGACCTGCCAGGAGAAGCAGGAATTGAGATGGAGCCTCTCTCTTGGGTGCTTTGGTGAACAAAAATATTTTCTGAGACAGATCTGAATTGTTGCCTTGATGCAGACAAGAGAGGCAGATTCTGTAGCCAATAATTTCATGAACCGGCTGTGGCAAGCCTGGCTTACCCTACTGAGAAGTAGATCATCTCCTCCAAGATCACCTTGTCCAAATTCTAACTCCAAGAAGGGTGCCCCTTCCTAATAGCCATGAGAGATGGAAAGCTAATGTTAGAGCTGTTCATGGTTTCTCTGTTTTTCTCCTTCACCTGAAGAAGAGATGGCCGGAGGGGAAGCGTAGCCAGGAAATCACAAAGGGCTGAATCTGTTCTCTGATCACAACACCACAGGTTGCAGAGTTGTCCACTCTCACAGCCCCACCCCCAAATTAAGTTAAATTCTAAGGAAAGGGAAAGGAGAGCTGGCAGGCAGACTTGGGGGAAAGGGAATGGAAGGCAGCAGATGGCAGTTTTCCTCTCAAACTTTAATGTTGTGCAACTAATGAAAAACAATTTTCAGCAGCAGAACCAACTTCTCTCTCTTAGGTAAGTAAAAAGGTTTCTCTCAGGGTAAGGTTGGAGTTCCAGAAGGACTCCTTAGAGAATGGCAGGGACTGAGAACGCAGCCAAAACAAGACTCAGACTATGGGTGAGTGGGGATATGGTAAAAAAAAGCCCCCAGAAGGTCAGTGCGAAACACAGCCTGTGGAAGGAAGAGTCCCCCATACCAGCTGCTCTGGGGTTTTCCACTCTCGTGTTGTACTGTGTAGCAATCAGCCACTGCATTTTGGAGCTGGGACTCGCCTTTCTGTCTTAGGTAAGTTACAGGGTTAAGAGTGTGGGACAAATGTCTCTTAGAGCCAGAGTTTGTGCCTCCCTATTCCAGGCCTTGGCAGAGTGGGGTTGAGAAAACACTCGTACCCCTGTGCAGGATCCAGGGAGCTTTTCCGCCAATCTTTTTATTGCAGATTGATAGACTCCTTTATTTCTCTTCTTTAAGTTTCCCACCTTTATTATCTGCCTCCTCATCCTTTCTTAATTCATCCTTCTTCTTATGTATATGGTTCTGCCCTTCCTAAGCCTTATCCTCTTCCCCCTCTTTCCCTTCTCTCACCATAGTGTATTTAGGTATTTCTAATAATAGATTTTCTTTAGACAAGATCCATGAATCCTGGGAAAGAAAAGCAGCCATTCCCTCCGACTTGAGACCCCAGTGTGGATTTTATGATGGCCATCTGTGGCTTTGTTCCTATAATTTGCCCCTCCAACGTGGGTTCAGCACCAGGCTCAGTGTGACAGGTACTGGGGCTCCACTCCTGACTGGAATGGCAAGAGGGGTGTAATGATCAGGCCCTAGAAAGAGAATTAGGTGTAAGGATAGAGATGGGAGGCTCCCCTTCTCACCTGAAGCCCTGCTGCCCTCTCCTACCTTCTCCAAAGCTTCTCCTCTGTGTTGTGCTGCTGTGTTTGCTGAGCCTCCTTGGCCACAGAGCTCCTTGCCTAGGCTTCAAGGCTTTGTGATTTCTCTCTCTTCTTTGTGCTCCAGGGCTTCTCTCATCTCTGCTTCTTTAGTGGGTGTTTTACTTTCCCTTTCATTTTTTTCATTCTCCATGTTTTCCTTTCCATTCTGACACCATTAGCGTTCTTGATTCCTTTTTGGTGAACTCTCTGTCTCCTATTTTAACTCCCTTCTCAATATCTACCTCCAGCTAAGAACTGTCCTTGCTTTTATCTTCCTCCTTCTGCCTGTCTCTTCTCGTTACCTAGGGTCTGTTTCAGTCTTCCTGAGGTGGTTTGAGGGATCAGGAGGCTGTGGGGGATCGGGGGAGGGGGGCTGCTCCTGAGGTCTGAGGGCAGAAGTCTGTGCAACAGCACTGCAGGAGCTGCAGGCGAGCCTCTGAGGGCATTGTGTTTGGTGGGTGTCAGGGGATATAGGTTTGAATGAGTCATTTCAACTGGAAACTCATACCATCTTAATAACAAACAGGTTTAAGAAGGGATAGAGATAGGAGACTCCATTTTCTCAAACCTTATGATCTCAGTTGGACTAACAGGGTTGAGAGGCTTTGACCCAAGCATAAGAAAACACTAACACAACCATTACCACGCTTGGGATGAATTTGACAGGTGGAAGGAGCAGTATTAGCATGGGAAGACATTGGGCTGGAGATATTAGGAATGGCCTGAGGAACGGGGTACACAGGTCCAACCAGGATTAGTGGTTCTGGGTAGGTTTCATTCTGCAGGTAGGGGGCACAGGCTAGGACGTGTACTGGAAAGTACAATTCACCGAGATTCAGAAGGCCTGGGTTCAAGGGGGATGGCCACCTAGCCTTGTAACTTGGTAAGCCACGCAAACGGCCTCAGCCTATCTAAGGCATAAAGCTAGAGATCACAATACCAGCCTCTCAGCTTCCTTCAATTGTAATGGACTAATCTAAGAACAACTTTGTAAAGGATTTAGCTTATTGCGGCCAAACTTTTTTTATGCTGTTGGTCATCATTACTGTGTCACTTGGTTTGCCTCTTTCCAGGACTGTGTCTCAATTTTCCCATCAGAAACATTTCCAAAATGTATATAAAGTGGAGATGTCTGGGTTTGCCACATTCGTGCTCCAAAAACTCACTCCCATGTTCAAAACAGGGGTAAATGGAGGGCACAGTAAATTTTGGCAAGAAGTATATGCTTGAATGATGGACATGATTTCTTCCACCCTTCACATGTTTTTAGATGAAAACATTCCTTCCAACAATCCCAGCAATTCTTTTGCTCACATTTGCCAGGCACATAAAAAGGGTCCAGGTCATTACATTAACCTTCTGCTGACATGGCCCTGGATTCTGGGTGCTGTTCAAACCTAGCAACCAGCTTTTGCTGCTGTTGAGAATTTAAGGCTTAACTGAGAATCCAAGAAAATCAAGACATAATGTCCCCCTTAAGCAGATATGGGACATAGTAGGCAATATGTACCATAGGATAACTGAGAGACGACGGCAGAGTTGAATGAGAACAACTACAGATAGATGCTGGGATGATGCTGTCCAAACAAACAAGACCTAAACTATATTATTTTGCTTTAATGTGGCCTATTCCCCACGGTCCTCACTTTCCCTTCCACACACGTAGAGCTGACAAACCCTACAATTCTCTGACCTGCCCTGCCCCGACCCCTCTCCACTTTTCAGAGGACCTGAACAACGTGAAACCACCCAAAGTCACTGTGTTTGAACCATCAGAAGCAGAGATTGCACGGACCCAGAAGGCCACACTTGTGTGCCTAGCCACAGGCTTCTACCCTGACCATGTGGAGCTGAGCTGGTGGGTGAATGGGAAGGAGGTCCAGAGTGGGGTCAGCACAGACCCCCAACCCTACAAGGAGGCCGACTTCACTTACTTCCTGAGCAGTCGCCTGAGGGTCTCTGCCACCTTCTGGTACAACTCCCGCAATCACTTCCGCTGCCAAGTGCAGTTCTACGGGCTCACGGATAATGACACATGGACCGGGGTTGGGGACAAACCCATCACCCAGAACATCAGTGCTGAGGCCTGGAGCAGAGCAGGTGAGCAGGGCCTGGGAGAGGTTAGGCAAGGAGATTGACTCAAAGATTCAGGTAGAAGACAGAGTAGATCCATCAGAAAGCCAGAGTGGATGGGATGGAATGACCAAGACCCACAATGCCAGCAAGCAAAGGTGCACCTCCTCCCCATGGAGCATAGAAGGTGCTCAGGGTACATCTGGCTAATTCCTGCCCCAGATCCTCAATCCAACAAAGTTGTGCTGATAGGCCTTCCTTACTTCTACCCTGCACAGCTTAGCATCTACATCGTTCGCCTTCCCCATTCCCTATACTGGTCCTAGTTTCCTGAGGTCATAATAATGATGCCCTTGACATTGGAGAAGCTAAAGGAAGATAGCACAGGGTTGTCAGCAGAGGCTGAACTTGCCCCTTCTGACTTGTGTGTGTTTGTGGCCTATGAACATATAACTCTAAAGTCTATGAATGCTTAGTCTGCTCAAATTATGGAATTCTCTCATTCCTGTTCCTCCCCCTTTTTTCTTTCAGACTGTGGCTTCACCTCAGGTAAGTGAACCTCTCCTCATTCCATCTCTCATGGTGTTTGCTCTGAACCAGTGCATGGAGAACCCATGGACACTGGGAGATGAAAGAGGCCAGAACTAGCCACTCATGAGGTTGGGGGCTCTCCCTTCCCCTCAACAGTGTCCTATCAGCAAGGGGTCCTGTCTGCCACCATCCTTTATGAGATCCTACTGGGGAAGGCCACCCTGTATGCTGTGCTGGTCAGCGCCCTTGTGCTGATGGCTATGGTAAGGAAATGGACAGGATGGACAGGTAGGTTGGAGGTGACACATGAGATACAGCAACTTAGAGCCAGGGATATAGAGATGCTTCTAGGACCAGAGGTAGCAATAGAGGAGGAGGGAGGTTCACCACAACAGAGACAAGTAGCATCTCTTTGGAGTCACAGTGGGAGGGCCACACTAGGAAGGTGATACTGAGGTCACCTGAAAACCAAGTGGGCTCTGGGGGACGCCTTACTGTGCATCTTGTTAAATAGGCCCTCCTACTTTTCTCCATCCCCAGTATCCTGGTTTCTGGTAACCCCCCAAACTTTCTCTTTTTCAGGTCAAGAAAAAGGATTCCTGAATCCAGTTCTGGAGGTGGAGCTAGGAGCTCCCAGGCCTTCATCACCCCCAATCGCTCCTTTCTTTTTTCCATTCCCCATCAGTGTTTCTAGACCAGCTGCTTTTATTTCTCTTCCCATCCCAGTATTCACCACCTCTGTGCATATGCGCTCCTGGCCACTCATGGCTGGAATCTCCCTAACCCATAAGGGACCTTAGCATGTCTGAATCTTAAATAGACCAAACCAATAAAAATGACGTGGTCTGGCTTGACTCTGACTTGTGGCTGGATATCTTTTCTGCCTATCTCTGAATTCCTTTGTGATTCTCCTTTTGCAACCAAAAGAGAAACAATAGGTATTCAAGGAATGTGCAGCCCCTCACATGGAGTGAGCCTCACCTCTCTTCCTTGACACGAAAAGTTAATTAAATGCGAAAGGTGGTGATGACAGCTGAAAAATGTTACTCCCAAGGCAGCCTACAAAAATAGTGATGTCTAGTAGGGAATTTTCTGTCCTGCCCAGGACTAGAGTGTTCTGACTTGTATCCACTTGCCAACTGGCCAAGTCCTTCTGATGAACAAAGCTTGGTTTCATGTACCTCATCCACCTTTCAGCTTTGTCACTGAGTACACTACTCATCTTCATTTGTTCATCAAGTAGGTTTCCCACTACGATGAAGAGAATGCACTGTTTTGGAAATTTATTCTCAATGACAGATGTGTCACCAGTTTAAGTTTCAGATCAGTTTATAAATTATTTCTAGATAATTGGATGGGTATAAAAAAGTCTTCTGGGGAGACAGACAAGGGTAGCTCAGTGGTAGAATTCTCCCCTGTCATGTGGGAGACCTGGGTTTGATTCCCAGACCTTGCACTTGCCAAAAAAAACAAAACAAACAAACAAGCAAACAAAAAGTATTCTGATCACCCCAAAGGGATTAGAACAACTGTTTCCTAAAACCCGGAATCAGTCCTATTTCTATTTTTAGAAATCTTTCATTGGCTCTCTCGTGTCTCATTGCCATGATGGTGATATGCTTCAAAGCACTTAGCATACAAGCCACAATGACTGTACTTCTACCTCCTTATTCCACACCCATCTCTCACTTTCATCCCATTGAACCTCCAGAACTACTTGTTTTCAGGGCCCTTTGCACATACTACTCCTCCACCTGAAATTACATTGTGTTCTTCTTCTCTTGTTAATTCCTACTTGTCCTTAATATCTGAGCTCAGATATCTTCCCCTCCAAGAAGTCTTCTCTGGCCCTTCCTTGCCACACTTTTCTATTCCTAACTTGTCTAAGGCTAGATTATATACAGCCTCCATTTTGCTGTCATATTGCCCTGTGTACACCTCCTATAGGAGACTTATCACACTTAATCGAAACTATTTTGTTACTTGTTTCACCCCACTCCCCACAATTCAATTGTGAGTTCCTTGATAATGGGGGTGTGTTTTATTATATTAGCAACAGAATATAGCAAAGTACCTGCTTCACTGTCAGTACTCAATAAATGAGTGGACCCAATGTGACCCAATTCAGGAGCAGTCATTACCACAAAATCTGCTTGAAATAGCTATGTACCCTGCCACTTATAGGCCTATACTATACAGCCTTCCCTCTCTACTGCAACAAATTCATGCATTCACATGCATATATATTTACACACACCCACATTCACACACTCATTGACCAGATATCATTGCAATGGACTGTTATTGATCTTCAAGAAAACATAGATATTCAAGTCACTGCCCCCAAGAAGCTTACCTGTTCCTAAGAAGGATATGTCATGAACAGAAATAGCTGAAATATAAGGCGATGCTGTGAAATAGCAATGTGAGCTGTCTACTAAAATGCTGAGTTTGCAAAGATGATCAAGGAAGCATTTGAGGGGGTGGCAAACTCTTCCAAGAAAGAGTTGGTCTCAAATGTCTAGCCAGGAGAATGGTTATGCCAGGCAGAGACATAAACAAAAGCCCAAAGAGGTAAAGCAAAAAGCAAGGTTGGGGACTTGTGGGTACTTAAGCTTAGCTGGGCTGCAAGGCTCAGGGGTAGGAGTAAACAAAAATAAGGTTGGAAAGGCAGGTGGTACATGCTGATCTAAGGGTGAACTCATATGCCTAGCAACTAGCATGAGGCCTGGCACATAGTAGGTGTTCATTTAATACTTGTGGAATGAATGAAGGATGGATAAAGAGTATGGACTTTGTTCAGGAAGTAGTGGGAAATAATACAAATTTCTGAGATGTCTGTCCTGATGCCATAAGTTGCCATCACTGGTTCTTTGGATTCTCCTGTCAGAGCTGTCCTTTACCTCTTTGTCCCTCCCACTGTATCTCACTATAAAAGCCAGTCTGAACAGGTGAGCATAGTGAGACCCAGAGGGGAGACCCGATGACATAGATGGTCTCCTTAGGGTGATATGTTTTCCAGCAAAGCCCTCTCTGCTGCCCCTCACCATTGGCACTGTGGCTTTCCCCAAGCCCCACCCCTCTTGAAATTTACCCTGAACATGTCTCTTCCTAGCCTCACTCAGTCAGACCAACCTCTGCCACCTGTGCTTCCTGCCTCTATCCTGTGGTTGGGGGAAAGGGGCAAGCAAGAGGGGACATTTTTGTATAATGATGTAACATTGTGGGGAGTGGGGGGGGGCACGATGATTCAGGTAAAGGAGGTGCTTTTACAAAAAGCCCTGCTTCAGAAAATCGCCCCACCCAGCCAAGGGATCACAGCTGTAAGAAGGAAGAGAAGCTGGGAGAGGGCTCTGGAGCTGGTCCTTGACAAGGCCTTGCAGGGGCCTGGACTCAGTGGATGGCTCTGCGTCTCTCTCTTCCAAACTCAGCTTCCCATGAACGTGAAGGGGTCAGGCATCAAAGTGGAATCATCATTCAGGGCTTTTCATGGAGCTTGCCCTCTGACAAAGTATATGCGCACTTGTTATTTATTAACCCTCACAACAACCCTGTGGAAAGGAGATTTAACTCACCTTTTCAGATGAAGAATCAGGCCAGGGAGGCTAAGACCATGTAAGTAGTAAGAGGTGAGCAGTCCAGCCCGGACCATTTCAAGTGCCTCCCCAACCACCACCACCCACAAGTGGTCAGACTTCAAGTCCACTGCTCTGCCCCAAGTCCAGCGGCTTCTCCTCTGCAAACTGGAGGTGACCTCCTGTGATGCCCGGTTTACTCTGTCCTGCAAACAGGGAGGAACCGGTGCATCCCCACCCTCAGTCTGTGGAAGAGTACCTGGGGAGTCGGGAGGAATTCTTGCTAGCCCCTTTGCACTGTGCTCCTATAATGAGCTGTACTTCGGCCCAGGGACTCGGCTCACTGTGCTAGGTAAGAGGCCACTCCAGGTAGTGGGGAGGGCAATCTGGACCATCCCCTAAACCCTGGCACTAGAGGAAGCGGCGCTGGGCCACCCAGGGGTCTGACACCAGGAAGGTGGAGAAGAGCTGGGGCAGAAGTTCTGCTCCTTCGTCTCGGGTTTGCGCCGGTGTCCCTAGGGCTGTGCGAACACCGGCCAACTGTACTTCGGGAATGGGACTAAGCTGACGGTGCTTGGTAAGGAGAGAGGCAGGTGGGACTCCTGGAGGGGCGGGATGGAGAGAGGTCGTGCAGCTGGTCCAGGGCCTGGGTTAGGGGTTCCAGTTTCCGGGCTCCTAGTGAGCGAGGGTCGATGGGGACCAAGGCTGATTACCGGACTGTAGGAGAGGGCAGCACCCGGTTTTTGTCCTGGGCCTCGAGGCTGTGAGCACAGATCCTCTGTATTTCGGCCCTGGCACGCGGCTGACCGTGCTAGGTAAGCGGGGACGTCCAGGAGGGCCGGCAATCCGCGGCCGGGGGACTGGATGGGGGCGCTCCGGCTCACTAGCGAGATGGCGGGGCCTGTTTTTGTGCCACGTCCCGAGGCTGTGAGCCAAAACACCCAGTACTTCGGCCCGGGCACCCGGCTGTTGGTCCTAGGTAAGCCGAGACAGCCCGGGCGAGCCTGGGAGCGGGAGCGGGGGCGGGAGGATGGGAATCGCCGCGCGCGTTTTTGTGCTGGGCTCGGGGGCCGTGAACCAAGAGACTCAGTACTTCGGCCCAGGCACCCGGCTCCTCGTATTAGGTGAGCGCGAAGGGTTCCGGGAAGCGGGCTGGAACCGCTGCGGGGTGGCTCGGGATCCGGTTTTGGTGAGGAGCCCGGCGGCTGTGCTCTGCAGCCGCCAACCAGATTTTTGGGGCCGGCAGCCGACTGACCGTTCTGGGTGAGTTTCCGCGGGATGAGCAGACCCGGCGTCCGGGTCGAGACGTAAGGCCGGGGTGCGGGGGTGCAGTTCCCTCTTCTCGGCGTCCTGGTCCTCTCCGCGTCCGCTCCCCGAGCTCGGAGACCCGGGATGGGAACCCGGGAGTGGGAAGTAGCTCCGGGCCGAGGGCCGCGCGCTGCAGGGTTTGTATGCTAGCCTGCGCCGCTGTGTTCGTACGAACAGTATTTCGGCCCTGGCACCAGGCTCACGGTCACAGGTGAGACTCGGACTTCTCCCACCTTCTACCCTCCACCCCCACCTCGACCCCGGTCCCAGCCTACTCAGCCCGCGCGGTTAGCCCGGAGAGGTTTCGGGGGACCGAACTAGGAGCTCGCGGGGAGCCCGGGGTCAGCTTTTCAGTTGCACCTTCCCCCCTCCTCCGGGCTTTGCGAAGAAATTTAGGGGATGGGGGATGCTCAAGATCTGGAAACACGCGCACAGGACAAGGGCGACTTTTGGTCTTTTTATTTTCTGACGCATTTAGGATCAGAATGAGCAGTGGAGGTTGAGAGGATTTATTATGTGTTGGGGAGCCTCTCTAGACTGCAAAAAAGGGAAAACCTGGCTTGGGAAATGGGTAGGAGGGGGTGTAAGTGCTACTTAGAGAAGAAAAGAGCTGGATGGACAGGGAAAAGCATGCAGGAGCTCAGGACGGCAGGCGCTCAGCAGAACCCAGCTCCCGGTGAGTTTAAGGAGACACAAATTATTTTAGGGGAGGATGCAGTTGAATAGGGAAGGGGACAAAGAAGAATGACAAACAAATGTGGAATAGAGAGATCAAAGAGATAGATGTGAGTCAGTAAAGAAAAGAATCAAAGCAAGCTTGACTTTGTTGATTTATTGTTTAAAAGTGTAGATTTAAAATTAGATTTAAAACCTCTCAGCCTCTCTTCTCCTAACCCTCATGTGCTGGCCCTGGAGCAGGAGGCACTAGCCTTCTCCACTGGGGTGAATTAGGGATCCTACACCCCCAGTATATATAAGCCCACTGGCCCGAAATCTCCACCATCAAACTAAACACCCAGATGACCCAGGAAGTTCATTTGTTGCAAAGGCACATCAAAATGCAGATATTTTGCCTGTGAGAAGAAAGTTCTGTAGAAGATCTTAGAGTTTTAGAACTGGAAAGGAACTTAAATATCACCTAGTGAGGAGAGAATTGAGACCAGAGAAGGGAAATAACTCCCAACTCACAATAACTATATTAACCTGGATAATTTGATAACAGCAAGGATAACAATAGGCATCATTAGTAGTTGGTTGTCATTAAGAAGGAATCCATTGAGGCTGAGCTAAAGAAAAGCAGGTAAAGGCCAGAGGAAATGTTGGGGTCCTGTGATCAGCGGGAGGTAGAGAAAAGACCAGAACTTTGGAACCAGATAAGTCTGGGTCCTAATCCCAGCTCTTTCATGATTAGGTGGATGTGGGAAAATCCATCTGTGTGAATCTCAGTACCCTCAACTATAAAATATAATTAACAATACCGACCTCTTAAAATTGCTCTGAGGATTAAAAGAGAAGCTGCATAAGGAGGATCCAGCAAAATGGTAGATAAGAGTGTTAATTCAGTGCTTTGTTTTCCCACCCTCTCCCCTGCATGGTCAATGGGGAGGGAGGGAGAAGAAAGGAGAGGGGGCCCACTGCCACAGGAAGGGCGGGGTTTGAGCTATGGAAAATGGAGTGGAGGGCTGTATATGTGTTAGAGGTAGGCTGGGAGGAAAGATAAACTTCACAGTATTGCCTGAGGCTAGCTCCGTCCCCAAGCAGAGCACCTACAAACAGAAGCTCACTAGTATACACAGTAACACCTACATGGTCAAACCCACCCACATCCCGCAGGTACACACAAACAGAATGTAGCTATGTCTTACTTCTGTTTGTCCTGCCAGTTTTATCAGTAAACATCATAGGGAGCTGCATGCAGGGCTCAAAGGGTATCTTAATTTTTACATTGAGAATTGAATATTTGTTGGGTGAGGAAGTCACAGGAGTAAATTCTGCAGCATCCCTGAAGGGCTGGTAGAATCCCAGAGCCAGGGTCTTTGAGACTAGAGTGAAAATAAGCAAGCTGAGAGCAGAAAGATGGATGGAGCCAAGTACTGCACAAGGAAGTTAGGAAATTACATTTCACCCATATAAGGCCTAAAAGCACAGTAGTAATTAGCAAAATAGGATCTGGGGCTAGGGATCTGGGGATGCTGACATGATAGGTGGGATCCACTACTGAATTTGCAGGCCCAGTGCAAAGTGGAAATACAGGGGGCCCTTGTTTAAAAATTATTTAGAGTTTCAAGATGGTGACAGCAGAGGATTAAACCAAACACAGGCTCCTTCTAAGTGAGGCTATGGGACACTCATGAAACCAGCACTTGAAGGAAGTTACCTCCATAGACAGGTAAGGTGACAGAGCAACCTTTCCTCCATATTCTAGGCTAGACTATGTTCTCATAGGAATGAGGCTTCTCCATTTTAACAAATTACTTGGAAACAAAAATAATCAATGGAAAGCCCAAGAGCAGTATGAAATGAATGGAGAACAGGACCCAAAGAAATTAGTCACCCGAATGAGAAAGCTACATGGGTATTGAACTGAATGCATTCACCAGAGACTCTTTAGAGAGTCTCTATCTGTGATGGAGATGCTTAGAACAAAAATGATATGGAGATTCTAGAAGTTGCTCTGATGATCTCAGATGCTTATTTTAGAAATTTCCTGATAGAGAATATAACATTTAGAAACAAAGGAACAAAGAAGGTTGAAAACCCATGTATTCGAAATGAGGGGATATTACCGCATGTCTAAGCTGAAGAAAGTTGGGGTGGTGCCTAGAGACAAAGGAATGAATTGTATGATCTCCTGAGCCTCAAGAAAGTCATAAGCCTCACATTCCCATAAACACACAGTGATGCAAGAGGATGTCCTCACCTGAGTACTCAGAAATTGGATCCTAAGTAGAAGCCTTCAGCCCCCAAATATCTCCCTTACCCCAAACTCCCCTTTATTCCTTAGCCCTTCAAAGTCAGATACAAATACCCCAGCTGAGGACTTTCTCCATCCTTGTATCATTTCATATTCATAACCATTCTGGAAAGTCAATTTGTAATTCATACTTCATAAGCAGAAAAATTGACATAGAGATATTAAAGAGACTCTTCTAAAGTTACATTGCTGGACAAAATCACTTCTGGGATTTAGAGCCAGACATTCTGATTCCAATTCCAACGTGTTTTTATTGATGGGGAAGAAAACTGATAGCATCAGATGAAAGGAAATTGCCCAGAATGTAAGGGTGTTTCAGACTGGCCACCTTACAGAGATGGAGCAACAGTAAACAGTACATGTCCCTAGGTTGTGTGCAGAGGAGAGGGAAGGAAGAGGGAAGGAAGAACATTAAAAAATAATGGGTGATCCCAAAACAAACCCCATTCCCTATATTCCCCACCTTTTCTTCATATATAGCAGCCACCAAGACTGTTGTAGCTCTCTGACAAGCCTTGCCCCAACCTCTCTTCACTTTCCAGAGGACCTGAACAACGTGAAACCACCCAAAGTCACTGTGTTTGAACCATCAGAAGCAGAGATTGCACGGACCCAGAAGGCCACACTTGTGTGCCTAGCCACAGGCTTCTACCCTGACCATGTGGAGCTGAGCTGGTGGGTGAATGGGAAGGAGGTCCAGAGTGGGGTCAGCACAGACCCACAGCCCTACAAGGAGTCCGACTTCACTTACTTCCTGAGCAGTCGCCTGCGGGTCTCTGCCACCTTCTGGTACAACTCCCGCAATCACTTCCGCTGCCAAGTGCAGTTCTACGGGCTCACGGATAATGACACATGGACCGGGGTTGGGGACAAACCCATCACCCAGAACATCAGTGCTGAGGCCTGGAGCAGAGCAGGTGAGCAGGGCCTGGGAAGGGTTAGGCAAGGAGATTGACTCAAAGATTCAGGTAGAAGACAGAGTAGATCCATCAGAACGCCAGAGTGGATGGGATGGAATGACCAAGAGCCACAATGCCAGCAAGCAAAAGTGCACCTCCTCCCCATGGAGCATAGAAGGTGCTCAGGGTACATCTGGCTAATTCCTGCCCCAGATCCTCAATCCAACAAAGTTGTGCTGATAGGCCTTCCTTACTTCTACCCTGCACAGCTTAGCATCTGCATCATTCGCCTTCCCCATTCCCTACACTGGTCCTAGTTTCCTGAGATCATAATAATGATGCCCTTGACGTTGGAGAAGCTAAAGGAAGATAGCACAGGGCTGTCAGCCAAGGCTGAACTTGCCCCTTCTGACTTGCGTGTGTCTGTAGCCTTTGAACCTATGACTCTAACATCTATAAATAGGCTTAGTCTGCTCAAGTTATGGGATTCTCTCATTCCTGTTCCTCCTCTTTTTTCTTTCAGACTGTGGCTTCACCTCAGGTAAGTGAGCCTCTTCTCTCTCCAACTCCCATGGTGTTTGCTCTGAACCAGTGCATGGAGAACCCATGGACACTGGGAGATGAGAGAGGCCAGAACTAGCCACTCATGAGGCTGGGGGCTCTCCCTTCCCCCCAACAGTGTCCTATCAGAAGGGGGTCCTGTCTGCCACCATCCTCTATGAGATCCTTCTGGGGAAGGCCACCTTGTATGCTGTGCTGGTCAGCGCCCTTGTGTTGATGGCCATGGTAAGGAGCTAGCAGGTAGGATAGGTGACTGGAGGGAGGGGAAGAACATTATACATAGGATAAGAGGGGGAATCTTCACAGCCAGCCCTCAGCCAGACTGGGGAGAAATTGCAGAGATCATTACAGAATGCATCTATGGAGGGTGGGGAGAATCAACCAACCCTACTCAAGGTCAGACCTCTTCTGCCACATTCCTACTGCCTCATGGTCTCTGAGACCCTGACAATGTCTTTTCTTCCCCAGGTCAGTAAAAAGAATGCCTGAGGCCTGCTCCAAATGTCCATCCTGGTTTCCCTCCTCATCCTCAGCCTGGATTCTTTTATTTGCTCCAAATCTGGGTTCCAGTAGAGTGATTCTCCTTCCAGTTATCATTCCCTTCTTACAAGAATATCTGTTCCTTCTCTCTGTTTTCCCACAGATTGAGGATCCAACCCTGAATGTGAACTAGAGTAAACTAATAAAAATGGTGTGATGAACCTGGTGTATCTCAGGAGTTTCTGTGGAATTCTGCCCATCTCCAGTCTATCTTTACCATTCCTGCAGGCATTACATGGGACTATCCTCCTCTCTGAGCAATGTGGCTTCCTCCTATTTATCCTTACGGAGGCTCCTGAACCCCATGATCCAAAGGTCCATACTCAGTCATTCCAAATCTCCAGTGTGTAGGACTAGTTTGAAGGGAAAGAAGCTGGTCTGTGGGGAACCAGCATAATGAAGACAGGGAGGGGTGAGCCCAGGCAAACCATAACCTTAATCCTAGCACAGAGCAGAGGGCATGAGTGACCTAGGTGTCAGAATTCTGGTCATTTCTCAAGTCCAGTTGAAACTTCACTTATTATTCATCCAAGTTACATTCAACGCCTCCAGCTTAGCTCATTTGAGGGATGGTCCTAAGGTGAGCTCTCCTCAGCATGTTCAGTTTGGAATCCTAAAGAAAACTTATATGTGAAACCTGGAGATAAGCAATTTCCCTTGGGGTCAGGCCCTGGGGGAGGAGTGAAGGAAGAAAGCAGGCCCATCAGAGGCTGAGGTGCTCCACCCAGAGGAGCCCTTCCAAAGGCTCCTCAAATGTAGCACATTATATCCACCTACTTAGGTCAAGATTGAGGTAGTTTGCTCTTACTAGGTAAACTCTGCATGCAAGTTTGCTTCATTGTGGTAGAAAACTGCAAAAGAGGGGAAAGAAGGTAAGGAACAATGAAAGAGGCCATGTTTAAGTTAGTTGAGGCAGAATGAAAAGTGAGAAAGGAAATTTGAAACCTGTGAAAGGTAGGAAAGATGAAGGAGCCCCTTAATGAGAACCTGCTAGACTCCAGGCCTGGGGCCAGGCACTGATAGGTTGAGTCACCGTCACTTGCCTAGAAGAAGTTTCATTCCTGGAATGGAAGGCACAAAAGAGTTTCTCAATAATATGGGCCTGCAGATTTGTTCTAGCCTCATGACAGATTTAAGCTTTGTCACAATAAAGAAATTTGTGAGCAGAATATAGGAGAGGGGCAGGAGCAAACTCCATATGTGACCCCCAGTACAACCACAAAGCTTGCTTATTAAAGACACTTACAAGTAAACCTCTCTAAAAGAATGTCCAGCATTCCCCATGTCCTCACCATTCCACAGGGCTCATGTGGGAGAGTGGGACTCCAGGAAAGGAGCTTCAATTCTGGGCCTTTCACAAATTTACATGGAAATTCAGAAGGGGAAAGGGAACATCCAACTAGTCATGTAACAATGGGAACTTCCTGGTCAGGGGTATTGGCTTCCTGTGGGAAGGGTGTTGCTTGATTATCTGCCGCTTGCCATGCAACTGTGCCATGCAGCATTTCCTACTGTGAAGCTTATCCAACATGAGGCTGGATAGGAAAACGAGACGGACTGCTGGGACCATCCATGAGGCAAAGAACATTTCTTTCTTCAGGATTAGAAGAGAAAAAAGGAAAAGAAATTTTAGAAAAAGAGAGGTAGAGATAAGAGAGAAGTATCTTGAGGGCTATTGATATCCCCATTTCCTGACCTAAGCCAAATTTCCCCTTCTTTTCTCTTGTGAGCCAGACAGGAGAAGCCAGATTGATTTCAACCCCTAACAGTCTATCTGGGAAAAACAGCTCCAAATTATTCTATATAGGAGGAGCTTAGGGAGATCAATCTGGTTATATATGGGCAGTGAAATGAACGATTGGTATTTGGAGACCTCTATGGAAGCTGTACATATAAAACAAAAACTCACACCGTGATTGTATTTTCATTTCAGAACATTAGGAGATGCTGATGAAGAACATGGAAATGGCCAACCTTCCACCCTCAAGTCAGTTTATAGCATTGCCACTGACCTATGGATGACTTTGTCTTCTGCTGCCCCACTGACCTCTTCCTTAAACTTCCATCACCAAGTCCACTTGTATCATGTCCATGGATACTACCCTGTCCCTATCCTTATGCCAGACTCATAATAAGAAGCCCACCAAGCCCACCAACGGTTTTAATTACTATTCATGGCCATTACATGTAGCAATCCTCCATAGTTTCTGGGAAGGTGATATCTGAGGACAATCTTCGACTTTATTGCCCCTGTCTGGATCCCAAACACGTATATTTTGCTGCTTCAGTCTAGGGTTAGCTAGTCTGCTCCCTCAACTTAAAACCTTTCTTTTCTTGCTCTGTGTGTTTACAGATCTTGAAATTCATGAGTGACTGAATATATCAGATCTTTCTGCCTATCTTTAATATTTATTTTGATAGTATTTGGTCTTACCCTGAAATATCTCCCTCTGACAAACAAAATATTCTCAGATCACCATATTCTTTCCCTGGAGTACCAAGAGAAGACTATCTTTCTCTTTTTTTTTTTTCCTATTCATAGCCCCTAACCTCTGAAGCACTCAGACTCCAAAGAGAGCTTCTTAGGGGAGATGGGGTTCCAGAGATGCTAAATGGCATTTGTTGGCAAGCAAGAAGGACCTGAAAATGAGACCAAGACCATGATAATTGCAAAGCAGTTCCATCAGCTTACTCTGCAACTTATCTTCCTTGTCCTCTGTATGAGGGTGGTCTTAAGGAGTGGTCTTGACAGGAAGACTACATTCCAGAGCTTCCCATAGGCCCAGCCCCCTACTACAAAAACAACTTCTTGGCTGATATAAGGAAATGAGTTTTAAAATAGCCACTCCAGCAATTGAAGCTCCACCCACTGCACCCACACTTTTACCCTGGGATTTGATCTTGACTAGATCTTGGAACCATAGACACTCTGGTTGGTAGAGAATAGATTCTTGAATCTCCTACAGTTATGCTTGAACTCTCCAGTGACAGAGAATACCCTACCTATCTAACTGGGCCGTTTTGTCACTGGACAGCTCTCTGAAGAATTTCAGCCTTTTTGAGTAACTGTAAATCTACTGTAGTGCCCCTCATTGGTCATAATTATTTTCCTATGAGAACCCTTCAAAAGTGAACTAGTGTGCTCACCTTCAGGTAAGAATCCACAAATCTCTGAGAGATAGAGAGATCAGATCTTTTAAAAAGCTTCAGTTTGCAGAATGGGGATGATAATGAAGAATATGAAGTTTCAGCCAAAGAAACCTGAGTTCCAGCCTTACTTCTTCCACTTACCAACTATATGACCTTGGGTAAGTGGCCACCTCTGAAACTCAGCTTTCTTTTCTGTAAAATGGGCTCAATCACAAACCCCGCTTCATAAGCTGTTTTCATGTTATTTAATTCACATAACATGTAAAGCTCTTCACACACACAGTGAATAAATATTAACTACTATTATAGTGATTATTATTAGGATTTTTTTATCAGGCTAAGCATTTTTAGTTCTAGCAATTCATTTCTTTCATAGCACAAGTCTGAGCACTTCCTGTTCTCCACAGCTCTGCCATTCTCTTCTAAAAGCATTTAAGTTTGTTTTTATCCCTTCTATCTTTCTGAAAGTGTCATGCACCAGGTGGGTTCTGACCTATATAGGATAAAGATGGAGTTTTACCTCCTTGTTCTAAGTATCTTATACATTGTCTCTACTGAGGCAACATTTAAACCTTCTGTACTAACATTGGATCATTGGAGCTCACTTCTGACTCAACTCTGAGTCTTTCTTCTTATGGACTGCTTAAGAGCCACATACTCCCCTTCCTGTGTTCATACAGATTTTTAGGAAGCCAAGGAAGGGTTGTTTATTTTTATCACATTTCTTCAGCTCATCTCTTATCTCATTTCATCTTATCTAGGTTTCTCATGATTCTAATTCTGTGGGTTCACCATGTTACTTACCCCTCCGGCCTCATGCCATCTCAGATGTGATAACTTTTCCCTACTTATTCTTATACAAGTGATTCATAAAATTTATGGCAAGATTACAGCTCAATTTAGAGTCCATATTCCCCCAAACTTTGTTAGGGATTCAAGAGCTACTAAAATACAGATGCCTCTCAGAGAATTAGTTTCTAGTCCTACTATAGACCCAGTCCTATGTATGGCCCAGGACTACTAACTTTTTCCCCTTCGGCTTCTATATCCTCGTCTGTGAAATGTAGAGATTAAGTAATTTGATCTCTAAGGAATCTTCAAATGCTTCAGAGTCTGTGTGCTCAAAGCATCATGAATGAACATGGTAACTCAGGACATCTAAGCTCATCCTAGACCCAAATCTTGACATGGGTCTCAAATGTGATGTGATGTAACAAGGGGGACAGTGCTAATCCCAGAGTCCTACAGTGAACAAGAGGCAACTGGAGCCCTGGCATCAATTCCTGACCCTACCCCAGGAAAGAGGTCCAGGGCCATGAATGAAGAGAATAAAATAGTGTTAAAATGGAGAGTCTCCTTGAATCAAAGGCCAGGAAGTAAACACATGCAGTTGGGGTTTTCTAGGTTGCAGAAGACAATTAGGGAAGGGATTGAGGTGTCTGAGCCCAGTTCCATATGCTGGGCTGCTTATCTATGAGTAAGATCAGTACCGAGTAACAACAGCCACCTGCCCCTAGCTCCATCTCAGGGAGTCACAACAGGATGCGGTTTGACATTTACCACGTCCTACATCTGGGGTGCTTGTGAAAGTACCTCCCCCCCACCTACTTTCTGAGCAACAGGAGAACCACTTCCTGCCCCCATTATTTCCCTCCAACCCCTGTTCTTTCTACCTGGGTCACTGGTTAACATCTTGACAGAGGAAATACAACCACAAAGGGGAGGGGAGAGGGTCTTTAGAGGTAGATTTAGATATCTAAGCTCCACATGCAGCAACCCCTGCCCCATCCCCCAACATAACTTCTACACCTGCCAGAAGTTATACAGAAGATGAGAAGCTACAGTGGCACCATGGAAATAGCGAAGAATGAAAGCAGCTGCAATAACAGCTCTGACCCAATTGGGGTCTTTTCTGGTTCCACATCACTCAGATAACTCCCTTCTCCCAACTGTCCCTTAACTCCTTCTTACTTCTCTATACACATACCCACCCATTTCCTTCTACTCATCTTATGAAAGGTGCTAATGAGTCACAGGAACGGGAGTCCTAGATAATCAGCAGACTGAAAAATGGCACAGTCCCCCAGTATTTGCACTGGTTGTCTGTGGACATATACTCATTGCTGTACTTAATAGGTTTCTGTAGTTACTAAGCCCTAAATATCTATGTGAGGAATATTTTCTAACATATCTGGGTAAAAGCAGAGGAAGAACATGAATGCAAGAGAGAATGGAAAATACAGAGGCATAAAACCCCTAAGAAGGAAGTGGGGAATAATTAGCCAAGTCTACTTTGCAACAGCTCAAAGGGCTATCACATATTCAACCCAGTGCATATAATCCTGAGCAAAAATATGAAGCCAACAGATTTTAGTGTGACCCGTTTCCCAACGGTGTGTTTTCCCCAACTTCCTTAAGCTGTTGAGCATCCCCAAGATGTCTCTCTATACATCCCATGAGTGGACTGAGCTATGAGATAACTGAGGGAAGTTCCTCTGGTGGCCAGCATGTGGTGTTGGATCTTCCAAATGGGAGTAGCCAGGGAATGAGATGTATGGAAATAGTTCTCCTGACACGTTTACAAAATCAAAGCCAAGACCAGGCTCCTGGAAGTTGTCCTAGAAGTGAGATAGCTTCATCTCCCCCAAAGGACAAATGAGGTTGCCAGATTCCTGGCAAAAGCTAGCATATCTGGTCAGGATCTGGCATCTTGAGCTGGTTTTCCTTTTCTCTGAAATTGCAGTGACTATGGTTTTCTGAGTCCTATCCTAGATGCTAGGGAAACAGCGATGAAAACAGGATTCTTATGCATGACAGAGGCAGATGACAAGGAGGACTTTCACTTGTTACGATGAATTGAGCTGGCTTTCAAATCTCTCCTTAACCAGACTATCTTTACCTATCAATGCTTTCCTGGCTCTTGATGTCCTTGGCAATGTTCAGGACATTTTCTCATTACGTTTCTGTAACTTAGAAATATTCACGGAAACCACCACATTTTTACTTCCACTGATTCTCCTGCCTGGAATATCATTTCACTTATGTAGATACTAGCCTTCTAAAAAGCTAAACCAAGCTAAAATTCCACCTCTTTTGTGAAGTTTTCTAGAACCTTTCTGAATATTCTGCAGGAACGAAAAATCTTTTTCACCTTTCCTACAAGTCCGGTTAATTGGTAGTGATTGCCTGGAATGCTTCTCTGTTAAGAGGGATTCTGAGGCTGCCTAAAGGCTCACCAATTGTCAGTATCTGCAATGGCCACAACAAAGGGTACAAATTTCATGGATTTGTCATCTAAATAGTTCTTACTACATAGTTCATTGTTTGAAATATTTGATTCTTTCTTTCACGTCAGTAAATTGTGTTCCAAATGTGTAAGCCCAAGAGAGGAAAATAATAAGTGTTAAAAACTAGGTCCTCTACTAGAACTTTATAAACTTTATTTCATTTCACACATATGGCAATCCAATAAGAGAAGTTTAACAATAATAGCTTTACAGGTGAAGAAACTGAGGCCTAGAGAGATTAAGTAACTGCCCAAGGTCATAATGACTAGTAAATTTGGACTCCAAAACCAATGCCTGTACCTAAGCATTCTGTAATTGTGCCCAGAATCATCTTAAACATATCTTATTTTTCTTTATATGCTCAGTAATTATACTATATAATCTATTATAACATAATCCCCCTTGAGTATACATATCATATCATATATTATATTATATCCGCAGTGTCCAGCTGTAATAGCTGCTTAATAAGTAGTTGATCCCCTAACGTGCAATAAGGACCTTTGGGATTTGCTCTTTTGATTGCTCTGTCTCCTCAGATTTTCTCCTGTACATTAAATGATACTGTAAATAAACACATTTGAATTGTCATAAATTAAGTGATGCCAGGAACAGAGTATTTTAAGACTTCTTGTGCCCCCTCCTGGAGGGAAAGTGACACTAAAAAAGAAAACCATTTTAAGACTAAGGAAAACCAGGCAGAGATGAGCGAATTGAAGGAGGAGGGAAGCTCAGTTGCCAAGGTAACCATGGCATCTCTTTCCAGCCATCTATATTGAGATTTTTCCTCTCCTCCATTCCCATCCAAGTAATTTCTTTCCTAGCACTTGGACAATAAACACACCTGCCTTTTTCTTTATCCTCAGTATTTCATATCACTGATCACTTTCTGTTTTTCTGCTCCCACTTTTGCTACCAGGGAAAGGATAAGTGATAGTAAAGTCTTAACCCCAAAACAATCATCAAAAATCCTAAGTTAATGTTTCTGATACTGACAAAACCACACTTCTAGCTTGCATAAGAGCACACAGTCTACTGAGCACCTTGCCTGTTCCTAAACTCAAAGTTTCAGGTCCGAGCCGCCACAGAATTTCTAGTTTCCCCCAAAAGAGCAAAAAGAGACCTTTCAGGTAAGGAATATTAGCCAATTAAGCAACCTTGAGTTGGCATCCTCATATTTGCTCACCAGTCCAGCACCATCCTATACCCTGCCACTGGTGGATCCTATTTCTCTCACCCTCCTTTGGACACTCTCCCCAGTGAAGACAAATGGGAATTTGGAGAGGATAAATGTTAGGGTCGGTACAGTTGAAGTATGAGTAGCATAGGACTAGCCATCGATATTTGGGAACTTGACTGTGTATAGGCAAATCACAGGTTCTGTACACAGATACATCTTTTCTGTTTGTCCCTGAGAACTTAGCAAAGTTCATTTTGGGAACTTGAGCCAGATTTTTCCATTGTTTGTCTGTGCATTGGCTGGCAGACAGAAACCCAGCCACAAATATCTCCATTGGATCCCTGGGTAAATTTTCCTGGAGAAGGTTGTTAAGATTTATGAGAGGGTGGGGTTTTTGCACAGATGCCTGCCCCACCCAGTTCAGTGTGGGACTCCAGGCACAGAGATAAAAGCCAGTGTCACCTAGGAGGAGCTTCTTAGAACTCAGGATGAATTGGCCGTCCTCGGGTCTGGAGGCTGAAAAATTCTGGGGCCCCTCAGAGTATATCTGGTCAGCACTAATGGAGTAGAAGAGCAGCTGAAGAGCCTTTCCTGTGTCCTGTCGGTACCAGTACAGAGTAGGAGTTGATGTCCCTTTCACAGTGCACTCCAGAGAGACTGAGCTGCCCACAAGCTGCACCTGGGTAGCTGGCCATTGGTGAATTGTCTGAGACCTGACACCTGTGGAAAGTATAAAATGCCACTTAGAGAGTAAGAACCCCATGCCACCTTGCCTTCCATCCAGACAGATGAGTTCTGAACATGGTCATAGGCTCAGGAATATGGAATCATAGGGACCATGCAGGGAGAGTGAAGAATGCAGAGGAATACTGTAAAGAGTAAGAACCCCATGCCACCTTGCCTTCCATCCAGACAAATGAGTTCTGGACATGGTCATAGGCTCAGGAATATGGAATCATAGGGACCGTGCAGGGAGAGTGAAGAATGCAGAGGAATACTGGGCAAGGGGAAACCAAGAGAGAAACTCCTTCCCAGGGGATAGAGATAATAAAGGCTCAATACCGCAGCCACTAAGATTAAATTCCTACATCTATTCCAGGCAATTGGAGGAATAGACTAAAGATAGTCAAACCAAATCTAGTTAAGACTGGATTTGCAGGGTTGGGATGAGAGTGGGGATTTGAGAGAAGGCTGGCCTGAGAGGAGGATACTCACCTAAGAAAGTGCCCAGAAGAAGGGCGAAGAGAGAGTAGAACATAATTCAAGCCAATCTTCTGCTTAGCTAGTCTCCTTGACACCACCTCATCAGGCCAGAGTCATGGGACAGGTCCCTCCCTCTGGAGATGTGTCACAAGAGTAAAGGCTCCTATACCCTTGAGCTGAGGAGGAAATGAGGCTGTTCTTTTCTTAAGTGTGTGATGAATCATCCCCCTCTTCCCTGGGAACCAGCTTTATACTGCATATGTTATCTTTATTGCAATCACGCTGATGTCTTGGTATGCAAATATATTTAATGATTCATTATTTATCTCTAAACAAGAGATGACTCTGGCTACCCCAGTTGTCCATCAGGAATCTCTATAACTTTCAGAGAAACTGATACTGACAGGATGATGAAAAGGGATTTTAGTCTCTGAGGCTGGAAACTAACTGTAGGACATATCACTTGGGTTTCTGGAAGGGAGATGAAAAAAGATCAGAGTTCAAGAGATTTAGGTCTTCAGGATATTCAAAGCAGAGCAGCTCAGCTCTGATGGAAAGAGGCTACTATGACAGCCAACCAAGAGAGCCCCTGCATCCTATTCATCCTAGGCAGAGAGGATTTGACTGCCTGGGCAGGCAGAATTAAATACTGAGTTGATCAAACTTGGACTCTGTATTCCACCTGCCTCTAGCAGCCTAATGAACTAATTTGTCCTCTGAATGCAACGTGAGATAGAGGAAACATCAGGGGTTTTTGGAATCAAATAGATATTGGTTCAAATCATAACTCTGCTTCATGCCAGCTTGGAAACCCACAGCCAATTCTGATCCTCAGTTTCCTTATCTATAAGATAAAAAGAAGGATTATAATACCTAGCTTATAGAAAAAGAGAGATTTAAAAAGGCTGAAAGAAGCATTTTGCCTGGTAACTTCAGGAAAATACTTATAAGTGTTCACAGTCTTTGGACTCCAAGGAAAGCCTGTGCCTGCAGAAAAGATTAGACGATTTACAATAGGTTGGGTAGAGGGTGGGCACTGAAGGGATAACAGAAATACAAGATAGTACTGCCAAGCCATTGATTCATGATCACTAAGGATGAGAATTTTCTAAGCAGCTATTGTAACCTCTTTCTGTTGAAATGAGATGTGGGACTTCCATGTGCCAGGAGCACAGCCAACACATCCCTTGGAATATTTTCATCCCTCAGAACATTTTCATCCCTCTGCCTTTGCCATGCTCTGTTCTTTGAAGAATTCATATTCAAAACTATTATCCAATTAGAGTTGACTGTGGTGGAGTGGTTCAAGGTGCCTCTCCAAGTACCTAAAAAAGAGAGCAGCAGAAGTAGCCTGAAAGGGAAATTGAGCCTGAAGTAAAACAGGCATTTGTAATACTTTTCTATTTCATCAAGGTCCAGTGATGTAATATATTTGCTACTGTTGCTGATGGTGCAGTAACACTATTCAAAATTAATGTTAAGGGTATCACTTCTGACAGCTTCAGTGGTAGCACATGTTTTTGTTTGAATTTGAGTGTACTATGCATGTGGGTGTGTATGATTTATTTTTTATCTTTTCTAAATTTAATTAATCCTCATAATATTTACTTAAACAGCAATCAATCAAGTGATAAGTATAGTGTGCATTCAATGAACACTTAGAACATATGAAGAAAAGTAGCTATAGCCAACTAAAGAAGCCACAATGTTTTATAATTGTTCACTCCATTTTGATAAATTTGCTGATAGGACTTGATATAATATCTATGTATGTCAGGATTGGAGGAAACAAACCCAAGATAGATGCATACCTACAGTACCCATACAACCTATTTTCCCTCTTTATCTCCAGTTTTGTCCCCCTTCTTTGCTCCTGTAATTTCTACCGGGTCACTTCTAAATGGGGATAAGGAGGTAAGAAGAGTGAACAGAAGGTGGAAGTAGCTATGGGAACAAGAGAATTCTTGTTCTTGATGGAATCACATCATCTTTTCATTTGACTAACAGGCTTTCACATCAACAAAGGCTCTGTAGGTCCTTTATTGCCCATGCAACCTGATGTAACTCATCATCTCAGTGTCATTACCAACTGTGGAGAGCAATGTGATTTTCTTCCCTCAAGATGGTACAGCAGATTGGTGGATGAAGACATATCAGTTAGGTCAGAATAACTAGCTGGCTTCCTGATTATTAACACAACTCAGGAGCTTGAAATTCCTTCCATGCAGCTGATGCCTTAAAAAAATTTCCTTCATTCCCCATCCCCTTCTGCAAAACTGTTCATTCATTCATTCATTCATTCATGTCATTCATATTCTGAAATGTAGGTGGATACTATTGTAAAGTATTAACCAGTACAATCCTTCTCATCCTCTTTCTTTTGTTATCATGTTTGACTTTTCTCTCCACACTAATTTCTTAATGAATCATTGCTAGCAGGATAAAACATTAGGAAAAGAAAACACACACACAAAAATGATAATAAAAGCTAAATCATCACTTTACTTTAAAACTGAAGCCTGTCCTTAAGCAATAGATTTGGAAAATGCTTGCAGGATCAATTCGTTTCTCTACAAAAGAGTTAAAAAAAATTTTCAGGCACTGAAAAGGAAGGCAAATCACAGAAAGATTCCTGAATTTCCCTAAGCTCAGGTTTCACCGTGCCTTGCCCTTTGCCTATCTGCATGCTGTTTCTGCTGGTTTGAAATTGTTGTGTGCCCCAGAAAAGTCATGTTTTTCATCTTCATTCAGTAAGGCTGAGTGGGATTATTTGGATAGTTTCCATGGAGATGTGACATAGAAAACTGTCTCCACCTATCAAGGTGAGGTTGTTTACTGGAGTTCTTTAAGAGGGAGCAATTTTGGAAAAACCTTTAGAGTCCACACAGCCAGAGACCTTTGGAAATGGAGAAGGAAAATGCCCCTGGGGAAGCCTTATAAAACAACAAGCCAGGAGAGAGAGCTAGCAGATATCACCACATCTTCCCAGCCCACAGAAATGTGCAGAAACCAAAGACCCTAGCAGATGCCAGCCACTTGCCTTCCTAGCTGGCAGATGTGTTCTGGATGGCATCAGCCATTCTTCATGAGGGTAACCTCTTGTTGGTGCCTTCATTTAGACATTTTCTTGGCCTTGGAACTGTAAACTTGCAATGTAATAAATTCCTCTTTTTAAAAGCCAGGCCATTTCTGGTATATCACATTCTGACAGCTTAACAAACTAAAACAGATTTTGGTATCAGGAGTGGGGTGCTGGAGTTTGCAAATACAAAACATGTTAGAATGGCCTTTTTAAATGGATAAGGGAAAGATTCTGGAAGAGCTGTCAGGAGCTTAATAGAGAAGGCTTAGAATGCCTTAAAGAGGCTATTGGTAGAAATATGGACATTAAGGATATTTTGATAAAGTTTTAGACAGAAATGATGCATTTGTTATTGCAAACTGGAAGAAAGGTGTTTTAGTTTGCTAGCTTCTGGAATGCAATATACCAAAAATGCTTTTAAAAAGGAGGATTTAGCTAGTGATCAATGAAAGGGAGGGATAAGGGGTATGATAGGTATGAATTCTTTTCTGTTTTCTTTTTCTTTTTCTGAATTGATGCAAATGTTCTAAGAAATGGTCATGATGATGAACATACAACTATGTGATGATATTCTGAGTTATTTATTATATACCAAGAATGGAAAGATATTATGGTAAGAATGTTTGTGTTCGTATGTTGCTATGTTGAATAAAAAAAAATTAAAAATTAAAAAAGGGGGATTTAATAAGTTGCTCTTTACAGTTCTAAGGCCAAGGACATGTCCCAATTAAAGCAAGTCTATAAAAATGTCCAAATCAAGTCATCCAGGGAAAAATACCTTGGTTCAAGAAGACCAATGACATTCAGGTTTTCCCTCTCAGCTGGAAGTGCACATGGTGAAGCCCACTAACTTTCTCTTCTGGCTTTTTATTTCATGAAGCTCCTGGGAGGCATTTTTTTTCTTCATCTACAAAGGTCTCTGGCTGGTGGACTCTCTGCTTCATGGTTCTGAAGTGTTTTCTGCTCACTCAGAATCTCATGGCTTTATCTCTTGCTGTTCTCTAGGTTTTTCCAAAGTGCTTCTTCTTTTAAAGGATTCCAGTGAAACTAATCAAGACCCACCTAGAATAGGTGGAGACACATCTCCACCAAATCAAGTTTAATACCCACACTTGATTGAACCACATCTCCATGGAGATAAGCTAATTAAAGTTTCCAACATACAATACTGAATAAGGATTAGAAGAAAAATTGCTCCCACAATGTTGATTAGAATTAAAACATGGCTCTTGTAGGGTACATAAACCTTTTCAAAACGGCACAGATGTTGATCCTTGTTTTAAAGTGGCAGAAAATTTAGCAAAATTGACTACTGGTTTTGGATGGAAGTCAGATTTTAAATGTCATGAAGTTGGATATTTGGTGTAAGTACTTTCCAAACTAATTGTGGAAGATGCAGCCTGGCTGTTCCTTACAGCTTATAGTAAAATATGACAGGAAAGAGACAGGTTGAGAACTGGAGTCTTGGCTGCAAAGAAACCAGAAATTGAAGTTCTAGAAAATTATGGGTTTCCAGAAAGAGAGACCCCAGAGATTAGTGCTCCACATAAGGATTTAACCAAACATGGAAGCAGTCAACCAACAGGACAAGCAAGGATTTTGAGATGGAGTTATCCAAAAGGATTTGTGGAAAGTTTTTTTTTGATCCCAGAGTACTGCATAGAAAACCAATAGAAGTGTTGTAGAATCTGTAATAAATGGAAACACTGCAAGTGTGGACTAAAAGGGACAGAAAGGGACAAATTGGAGAAAAAATAACTTCAAAGGCAGAATCATGGAAGATAAGGTCTGAAGCCAAGAAATCTCAGGCCAGGACAGTAGACCCAGTCATGCATGTGGAGACGGTGTGTTTGCCCCAAAGGCAGAGGGCAGGAGTTTCAGTGCCCCAGGCCTCAGAGATAATGGAGCACATTCCTTGGTGCCACCACATTGTTCTGAGGGGGTTGAGCAAGTGCCTAGGAGATGGCAGAGAGCCTGGGTATTACCCCAATGCTTGGAGAGGGTGGAGTCAAAGAAAAAGTGGTCTCCCCAATGTCCTTCAAGATTAAAATTCTCACTCTACCATTTTGAGAAAGTTAGGCTGCTGTGTAGGCCCCTGAAAAGGGTGGAACTGCCACTTTCTAAAGCTCTGAGGATAAATTACTCTCAGACTTTGAAATCTAATAGAGTTTTCCTTTTAGGTTTTTGGAAATTTTGGGGTCTGGTGACCCTGTGGTCCTTCCAATGGAAATGGGAATGTGTATCCTATGATTGACCCTCCTGTGTATATTGGCAGCAGATAATTTGTTCTGAGTTTTACAGATCCACAGCCAGAGAAGGATTTTGCCTTAGGACAGACTATGCTTGTAGATAGTTTTTTTTTTTATTAATTAAAAAAAATTAACTAAAACAACATTTAGAAATCATTCCATTCTACATATACAATCAGTAATTCTTAATATCATCACATAGATGTATGATCATCATTTCTTAGTACATTTGCATCGATTTAGAAAAAGAAATAGCAAGACAACAGAAAAAGAAATAAAATGATAATAGAGAGAAAAAAATAAAAATAAAAAATAAAAAAAACTATAGCCCAGATGCAGCTTCATACAGTGTTTTAACATAATTACATTACAATTAGGCAGTATTGTGCTGTCCATTTTTGAGTTTTTGTATCCAGTCCTGTTGCACAGTCTGTATCCCTTCAGCTCCAATTACCCATTATCTTACCCTATTTCTAACTCCTGATGGTCTCTGTTACCAATGACATATTCCAAGTTTATTCTCTAATGTCGGTTCACATCAATGGGACCATACAGTATTTGTCCTTTAGTTTTTGGCTAGTCTCACTCAGCATAATGTTCTCTAGGTCCATCCATGTTATTACATGCTTCATAAGTTTATTCTGTCTTAAAGCTGCATAATATTCCATCGTATGTATATACCACAGTTTGTTTAGCCACTCTTCTGTTGATGGACATTTTGGCTGTTTCCATCTCTTTGCAATTGTAAATAATGCTGCTATAAACATTGGTGTGCAAATGTCCATTTGTATCTTTGCCCTTAAGTCCTTTGAATAGATACCTAGCAATGGTATTGCTGGGTCATATGGCAATTCTATATTCAGCTTTTTGAGGAACCGCCAAACTGCCTTCCACAGTGGTTGCACCATTTGACATTCCCACCAACAGTGGATAAGTGTGCCTCTTTCTCCACATCCTCTCCAGCACTTGTCATTTTTTGTTTTGTTGATAATGACCATTCTGGTGGGTGTGAGATGATATCTCATTGTGGTTTTGATTTGCATTTCTCTAATGGCCAGGGACATCGAGCATCTCTTCATGTGCCTTTTGGCCATTTGTATTTCCTCTTCTGAGAGGTGTCTGTTCAAGTCTTTTCCCCATTTTGTAATTGGGTTGGCTGTCTTTTTGTGGTTGAGTTGAACAATCTCTTTATAAATTCTGGATACTAGACCTTCATCTGATATGTCATTTCCAAATATTGTCTCCCATTGTGTAGGCTGTCTTTCTACTTTCTTGATGAAGTTCTTTGATGCACAAAAGTGTTTAATTTTGAGGAGCTCCCATTTATTTCTTTCTTTCTTCAGTGCTCTTGCTTTAGGTTTAAGGCCCATAAAAGCGCCTCCAATTGTAAGATTCATAAGATATCTCCCTACATTTTCCTCTAACTGTTTTATGGTCTTAGACCTAATGTTTAGATCTTTGATCCATTTTGAGTTAACTTTTGTATAGGGTGTGAGATACGGGTCCTCTTTCATTCTTTTGCATATGGATATCCAGTTCTCTAGGCACCATTTATTGAAGAGACTGTTCTGTCCCAGGTGAGTTGGCTTGACTGCCTTATCAAAGATCAAATGTCCATAGGTGAGAGGGTCTATATCTGAGTACTCTATTCTATTCCATTGGTCGATATATCTATCTTTATGCCAGTACCATGCTGTTTTGACCACTGTGGCTTCATAATATGCCTTAAAGTCAGGCAGCATGAGACCTCCAGCTTTGTTTTTTTTCCTCAAGATACTTTTAGCAATTCAGGGCACCCTGCCCTTCCAGATAAATTTGCTTATTGGTTTTTCTATTTCTGAAAAATAAGTTGTTGAGATTTTGATTGGTATTGTGTTGAATCTGTACATCAATTTAGGTAGAATTGACATCTTAACTATATTTAGTCTTCCAATCCATGAACACGGTATGCCCTTCCATCTATTTAGGTCTTCTGTGATTTCTTTTAACAGTTTTTTGTAGTTTTCTTTGTATACGTCTTTTGTCTCTTTAGTTAAATTTATTCCTAAGTATTTTATTCTTTTAGTTGCAATTGTAAATGAAATTCGTTTCTTGATTTCCCCCTCAGCTTGTTCATTGCTAGTGTATAGAAACACTACAGATTTTTGAATGTTGATCTTGTAACCTGCTACTTTGCTGTACTCATTTATTAGCTCTAGCAGTTTTGTTGTGGATTTTTCTGGGTTTTCAACGTATAGTATCATATTGTCTGCGCTTGTAGATAGTTTTGATGAGACTTTACACTTTTTCTGACCTTGTATTGTTTCTGAAATGATTTAAGTCTTTCTGACATTGTAATGGGATGGATGTATTTTTATGTATGCATAGAACATGTCTTTGTGGAATCCAGAGGATGGAAAATGCTGGTTTGAAATTGTTGTGTACCCAAGAAAAGCCTTGTTCTTTAATCCTCACTCAGTATTGCTGGTGGGATTCTTTTGATTGTTTCCATGGAGATGTCACTCATCCAATTGTGGGTGGTACCTTTTGATTAGTCATTTCCATAGAGAAGTATCTCCACCCATTCAAGGTGGGGTTGCTTACTGGAGTCCTTTAAGAGGGAACAATTTTAGAAAAAACTTTAGAGCCACACAGCCAGAGACCTTTGGAGATGAAGAAGAAAAATGCCCCCAGGGAAGCCTTAGGAAATGACAAGCCAGGAGGCCAAGAGAGAAAGCTAGAAGACATTACTATATGCCTTCCCAGCTGACAGAGGTGTGCAGAAGCCAAAGATCCCAGCAGACACCAGCCATTAGCCTTTGCAGCTGACAGAGTTGTTCTGGACAGCATCAGCCTTTCTTGAGCAAAGGTATCCTCTTTTTGGCCCTTATTTTGGACATTTTCATGACCTTAAAACTGTAAACTTGCAGTGTAGTAAACTCCCCTTTTTAAAAGCATTCTGGCAACTTAACAAACTAAAACACTGGTCAACACAAGGGATGAGAGAGGTGGAGAGGGAAGAATTGGAGGCTCAATATTCTGTGGATAAGAGAGAATTGTGCTCATTTCCAGGGTGGGAGAAGTGGAAAAGGCTTATCATAAGGAGAATCATGCCCCCTCCCCCAAAGATATCCAAATCCTACTCCCCAGAACCTGTGATTATATTGTTATATGGCAAAGGGGAATTAAGGTTAAAGATTAAATTACAGTTTCTAATAAGCTGATTTTAAAATAGGAAAATTATTCTAGATTGTTCAAGTTTACCAATGTAATCACATGGATCCTTAAATGTGGAAGAGGAAAGCAGAAGAGACTCAGAGAAATAGCTGTGACAATGAAAGCAGGATCAAATAGATGTTAAATGGCTTTGAAGATGGAAGAATGGGACTAAGAGCCAAGGAAGGTGGTGGTCTCTAGAAATTAGAAAAGGCAAAGAAATGGATTCTCAATTAGAGCCTCCAGAAAGGAACACAGCCCTAGTCACACTTGATATTTAGCTCATTGAGACCTATGTCAGATTCCTGAGTGACAGAATTCATAATAATATATGAGTTATAATACATACATGTATGCTGCTTTAATAATACATGTATGCTGTTTTAAGCAACTGTTTGTGGTAATTTACTACAACTGCACAAGGAAACTAAAACATGGCTTTAGGCTTTAGAAAGTATCTTCACAGGTGGACCTAAGTAGTACTTGAGAATCCCCAAGGACCCCAGGATATATGATCAGGAGTAAATAAAGTAAATATGAAGGCAGATTAACTGAGGGAAGCCATCACACCTCAAGAGGCCTCATGGCTGATACATGGAAGACATAGAGCATGCCCTGAGGATCAGCAGTGACTAAGAACAGAGACAGACACAGAGAAGTCAGCTGATCATCAGTGGGGACAGATGCTAATAACCAGTACAAATGAGAAGTCTTATGAAAAGATATGCAATAACCAAAGACCAAATACCCCTTCCCCAACAATTCCTTGGCACTATGTTCCAGAATTTAGATGTCATTTAGGGAAAAAGGAATAAGGGGAAAAGCATGAACTCACCAAGAACCCCCTGAAATAACCACGTGTGTTCCAATGGAATGGGGTTAGATATAAAGTAATTTTACTTACAGAAATTAAATTATATTTACCCAAACATATTTGAAAATCATAAATTGATTTCCAATTTATGTGCACATTAAGTTCAAGGTCAAATAAATGCTGTGTAAAAATTTTAAAAATAGTATGTGACCCCTCCAATAACTCATTGTCTGTTGAGGGGGGTAAGAGAAGGAAAAGTAGTTCAGATAGTAAGTGCTAAAAGAATTGTGGGATTTTTGTTTTACTCTGATGGAGGAACTAGTATTCAACTAACTCTCCAAGCATAAACAACTAGAAAACTTGGAAGCATGTAGGAAGGTGTTAACAGGGTGGTACATGAGAATCTTGTATTTGACAAATTATCTGTAATCATGTAACTTTTCTAATTAAAAAAAGGATTGAAATCAAATTTGTACAGATGGAAAATACAATGAATGTGATGAAAAATACACTGGATTGTAAAAACAGTAGATTAGATGTTTCCTGAACTTAAAGACATGCTACTAGAAAACATCAAAGATAAAAACAGACAAAGACTTAAAAAAAAAAAAAGACCATCAATAAGGTGTACAAGAAATATGAGAATTCTAATGTTGAGAGTCTCAGAAAAGGGGGAGGGCTGGAACAGAACAGGAACAAATTGAAGAGCTAGTAGCTGAAAATTTTCCAGATTTGATGAAAATTAGAAAACCACAGATTCAAGAAATGTATTAAAACCCAAAGCACAGATAGCATGAAGAACAGTGAAAAAAGGGAAATCATCCTCCAATTGCTTCAAACTAATAAAGAAAAAATGTTAAAACAGACAGAGGAAAAAAGATACACTGTGTTCAAATGTACAAAGAATGACAGCAGTCCTTTTATCTGAAACAAGGCAGGCAAAGGAATGAAGAGCAATATCTTTAAAGCACTGAAAGAAAAACAAAATTGACTTACAATACTATAGCCAGTGAATATATCTTTCAAAAATGAAAGATAAGTAACTTTTCAGACATAGAAATGCTGAAATAATTCACCACCAGCAAATACACATTTTAAGAAATGTTAAAGGAAGTTTTTCAGGCAAAATAAAAAAAAAGAAAAGAAAAGAAAATCCCATATGGAGTTGACAGCCAGCTCTCTGTGGGGGTAAAAAAAGGAAAGTAAAAAAAACCTGGATTGATATAATTTGCAAATTTCAGGAATATAAATATTCTTACCACAGCCAAATTCATACTATCAAGTGTTTAACAACAAGTTCACAAAATTTCTGAATACAATTGGGTATCATGATCCAGTAATAGCATATTACTGACAGAATGCCAATGATACATATGTGATAAATATAAAAGCATTTTATCCTATTTCTAAAATGTCTTTTAAAATAATTAGTCTTCTACTTCAAACCAAGAGGTAGCAAGGGACAAAATATATAAGACGACAGTTCTCAAAATATTAGACATCAGCCAATATAAAATAGGGGAGCAAGTGAGATAAACATCACAGTTGTCCAAGCTTATACCTTTGAGAGAATTTATAGACCATGACACATGCAGAGAAAATGCAGAGAAGATCAGCAGACTCACTGAGTTGAAGAGATAATATGAAAGCCCAGGCAGAATAAGGAGGGTAGAGTCCACAGAGCAGAGTATGAGGGAGGAGAGTTGTACAAAGAGAGAACTCTGAGAGATAAGAATGAAGTCAACCAGGTTGGGATTAAAGTAATTCAAAACACAGGGGTAAGGAAGACAGTGTCTATATTTAAGAACCACACATACTCCTTGAGACCAAAGGAAGAAAGATTTATTTGGCCTGGAACTGAAATTTTCTGTAGTGCATAATCAACTCAACCTATTTGTACAGCTCATTTCGACAACTGAAACACAGGGAACCCAGAATAAGAAAGAGGTCCTTTAATCCTGTATAGATCAATGTAATGCCTAGATCCCCCTAAAGTATATTAAGCAGATAATTAAAAACTATTGGCAAAGTCCCTTGAGGGATGGGAGAAAGAATATGGAACTATTAAACCTTACTATCAGGGAATCCCAAGATGCTGTGTCAAAATTTAGGGACACTCAAATCAATAGGCCATGCCCTTGAGGCTTATTTTTGTGAAGCTTACGTCGGTAGTGGAAAAGCTTAGCCTAACTTTATGAATGCCTAAGAGTTATTTCTGGAGGACCTCTTTCGTTGTTCAGATATGGTTTCACTCTCTCTAAGCCCAATTCTGCATGTGAAATAATTGCTCTCCTCGCTATGTGAGAAATGACAACCAGGGGAGAAAGTCTCTCTGGCAATGTGGGAGATGGTTCCCAGGGATGAATTTGGCCCTGGCACCGTGAGATCAATGATTCCATCCTGACTGAAAGGGGGGAAAGAAGTGTAAATAATAAAGTACCAGTGGCAAAGAGTTCAAATAGTTGAGAGCTACTATGGAGGTTTCTCTTATGCAAGTTTCAGTTAGATCCTGCTACCTATCATAACCTGCCAAATCACAACCAGGACCATTCCATTCAATCTTAAGGAACACCTAGGGCAACATATAAGATTCCACAAGGGTTCCATTCACTAGTGTAACTTTCCAGAAACCTACAACCTCCAGAAGGGTCCCTGAACCATATATGTCCTGTAACCTAGAGGGCCCAGCCTCTCCAGAACATCAGATAGTTTCATCTCTCTACTATTAGTGACAGACCCTTCCAACATGAAAATGTTAGAATGGCCATAGCACAAACACCCCTAAAGAGAGAGATGGAAATATTAAAGGTGATGGTAGACTTATACAGAAAAGATAGGATTTAACAAATGAATATGAATGCTGAATTATTAAATTGATAACTCTTTTAGTCTCCAGTATCTGAGAGCAGTGAGAAGCAAAAACCTAAAATTGTGGAATTGTAACCCATGTCAAGCTCTGAAATGTTTTACAAATAGTTGTGTTGCTGTGCTTTGAAATTTATTGTTTTTTGTATATATGTTATTTTTCACAAAAATGCAAGAAAAAAGTCGATTGTGATAATAAAAAAATATTTAAGTCTTCTTGCCTCCTATATTCTGAAGCAGCTAGAAGGAAAAGTCTGAGACAAACTCTGGGGTCTGTCCTATAACTACTTGTTGAAGAATGCTTTGAAAACTATTGCTTCTTTATGTATTTGCTTTGCAAAGATTTAGTTATATTCATCAATGAAAAAGTTAAAAAAGTAAAAAAAAACCAAAGATGGTAGATTCAAAAAATGCCTTACAGTAATAACTTTCAATGTTAATGGACTGAACTCATCAATTAAAAGACACAGATTGGCAGGATGGATTAAGAAATATGACCATCTATATGCTGCTTACAAAAGACTAAGCTTAGAAAAAAAAGAGAGTGAACTCTGGAGATCTGTAGTGAGTCCTCCTCCAGTATCCAGCAGAGTACTGACCAAAACATGGATGTAAGAAAATTACCTATTGGAGATTGACTCATGTTCCCCACAAAAGGCATATTCAGGTCTCAACCCCTTGTGATGTGGGTCAAACCCATTTGTAAATAGGACATTTGAAGATGTTATTAGTTAAGATGTTCAAACTGAATGCAGGTGGACCTTAGTCCAATATGGCTGAACTCCTTAAAAACAAAGGAAATTGGACATGGAAAGGAAGCCACACAGAGCAGCCAGAAGCTAGAAGTTGCTGGAACCTGGAAGCGAAAAAAGACACCACCATCTGCATTGCTGTATGATGGAAAAGCCAAGGAACCCCAAAGATGGCTGGCCAGCCAGAAGATACCAATCCTGGGAGGAAGCAAACATTCTCTGTGGGGATAAAACCATGAGCTGATAAATTCCTGTTGTTAAACCAATCCATTATATGACTGAAACAGTACCTGAGATTAGGAAAACAACCACCCAAAAGGATTAGAACCGGGGTTCAATAGAACCAGAAATAGTGCATATTTTTTCACGGCCAGGCTGGAAAACCTTAAAACTCATGAGGTTTTGGGTAGAGTACTTAAAGGGTTTTGACTCAGGAGTGGAGATTGGCCCTAGATTAAATGCTGACTGGTCCCACCCAACAAATCTTTAAAGCAAGATGTGAAACGATAAAACTGCTTCCCAGTAACTTCACTGTGTTCTAAAACAGAGCTCATGAATATTTATAGACATCCAAAAATTCCATCATGAAAGTAAAATTCAATTTCTGGCATGCAATAAAAATTACCACACATGCAAAGAAACAGGAAAATACAATTTGTAATGAGGAGAAAAATGAATCAATAAAAAGTGACTCAGTGCTGAGAAAGATGTTAGAATTAGAAGGCAAGAATATTCAGACAGTTATAATAACTGTATCCCATATGTTCAAGAAGCTAGAGGAAAGATTGAAAATGTTAAGTAGAGACACAGAAGATATATTTTTTTAAAAGTCAAACTTCTGGAAATGAAAACTACAATGTCTGAGATGAAAAATATACTGGATCAGATTGATGGCATAGTAGACATTGCAGGAGAAAATGTTAATGAATTTGAAGACAGGGCAATAAAAACAAACCAAAATGGAGTATGAGCTTCAGTGCACAGGTAGGAGTGATGCTGTACTGATCATCTGTGATTTGGGATCCTACTCTCCACCTTCCATGAACATGTTCACATCCTTCTTTGTGCCCACTCTAGTAACTTATTTCCTTTCTGGGCTGGATTTCCCTTAGGGTTCCTGGCCCTGTTCTTACCCCAAAATGACTTTTTGGGGTGCCATTGTGGAAGCCTCACTTAAAATCCCAGGCCCCATGAAGATCCCACTGGTGATTCTCCAACTCCATGATACAAATGGGTCCTAATCCCCCATACACTCATTGCTGTAGATTTATGTCTATATTCTGTGCCAGACTGGTTCCACATAGCAGTTCTTTTTCCACTGAACTTGGACCATACTATGAGCCTGTCCAATACCTGGACCCAGCCCTTCTACTCCTCCATAATCACCACATTTTGCATCATCACCTACAGATATTGAAGCTGTAGTTCAAGACATACTGACTCTAGATGAAGTTGGAAGAGAGAGAATGACCGTAACCCTCATTGATGCCAATCATTGCCCTGGCTCCATCATATTTCTCCTTGAAGGACACTTTGGAACCATCCACAACACAGGTGATTTTTCTATATACACTGTCCATGCAGTTGGGGAAGCAGTTCCATACCTTTGACCCAGGCAATATCAATTGCAAATCAGCCCTGGTTCTTCCTTCCCAAGAAGAAGCTGCCTGCCAGATTGTAGATCGCATTTGAAAACATCCAAAGCGTAATATAAAGATTGGACTCCACAATATGGGAAGGGAGTCACTGATGGATTAGCTGGACCTAGAGTTTCAGACCTCGGTGGTATTGAGTCTTCAGCACTTGATGTTGTTCAGCTGCTGATTTGGTAGATATGTTTACAATATAAGAGAAGACTGGCTGCATTCATGCCATGAACCATAAAAAGATCTGCCATTCTACCATGTTGCCTTGGAACCAGACCCATCTTATCATTGCTATCCTTTTCACAAGCTTGGAAATCCACAAATTCCACCCTGATATCCACATCAGCCCATACTCTGACCATTACTCATACTTGGAGCTCTGTGCCTTTGCAGCAGCACTCAAGCCTTGCTAGGGACTACTTTCAGAACATCCTGAGTCCCAGGCTCCCTATACCCTTGTTTCCATACTCTGTGCGGCAATACATGTGTTCCTCCTTAGAAGACAGAGAATTCTCTGGCTGCTAGAAAGGAAGTAAAAGAAGCCAAGAACCAGGATGTTGTGTTTGATTCCCTTGAGGAAAATTCTTATCAATTTCAAGTGATAGAGACTCAAAGAAGGCCAAAAAAGGGAACCTTCTACTTAGCCTATAGTCCTTGAAAAACAACCTTCCCTCCATACTCTGCAGACCAAGAAACAGTTGTTCCAGGAACTATGTGGCAAAGAAGGGTGTTCCAGTCCCTTTTTCTGAATCCCATGAGATGGTGACTGTGTTGACTGCCCCCTTGGAGTTTTTGAGGCAGCTAAGTCTTCAATGAGGAGTTTTTCTCTCAAGAAACTGGAAGGGAAATGGCTTAGTACCCCGCTTCATTTCCAGTAGAGACAATGATGACCCAGCAACCACAAGGAACCAAAGTGCCTGGGTGGGCCAGGATTCTCCCCAGAAGCATGTTGCCCTTCTTCTGACTACTGAGTTCAAGCCTAAAACATCCGACTCCAGTGAAGTTTTTCCAGGCAAAGAATGCTTTCAAGAGCTTTGATCAGTAAGTGGAAAAATACCATAAAACCCTTACTGAACTACAGAGAAGATACAAAATAAAACTTAGTTTGAACCAACATAGCAGTTTTGAAGATAGTGGGTGTGCTGCTTTGAAAGGATTTATGTACCCTAGAAAAGCCATGTTTTAATTCTAATCAATCTTGTGAGAGCAATGGTTTCTTCTAATCGTTATTCAGCACTATAGGTTGGAAATGTGATTAGATTATTTTCCCGGAGATGTAACTGAATCATTTGTGGGTATTAAACTTGATTAGATGGAGACATGTCTCCACCCATTCTACCTAGGTCTTGATTAGTTTACTGGAATCCTATAAAATAGGAGGCATTTTTGAGAGAGCTCCTTTTGAGAACAAGGAGAGAGCCACAGAACCACAACAATGAGAAGAGAACCACAGAGCCCACCAGCCACTGACCTTTGCAGATGAAGAAAGAGAAGGCCACTGGGGAGCTTCATGAAGAAGAGGCCTGGAGGGGAAGCTAGCAGACATCACTCTGTTCACCACATGCCTTTCCAGTGGAAAGAGAAATGCTGAACTTCATCAGCCTTCTTGACCAAAGTATCTTTTCTTGGATACCTTAGATTGGACATTTCTATAGACTTGTTTTTGGATACTTTCATGACCTTAGAACTATAAACTAGCAACTTATTAAATTCCTCTTTTTAAAAGCCATTCCAGTTCTGGTACATTTCATTCCAGCAGCTAGCAAACTACAACAGTGGGTGATGACAGTTGGGGAGAATTTGCTTTGAACTTTGCTTTCAAATCTTCACAGGATCCCTATGGGCTCAAAGAATGTTCACTGGAATCCTTAGTTTTGTAGTTGAATATGTTTGAGAAACGCTTTTCATTATAACCCGTTCACAGTATACATGAGCACATTAAAGCTTCACAGAAGTCCTGCGGTAACTTAATTTGCTTAACCCAGTATTTCTCAAACTTTTCAAGTCATGCAACTGTCATATGTGAATAGGGACCAGAGAAAGAGTCTGAATCAAAGAGAATCGGATTTTCTCCTATTGTTATTTTATGTGTCATGTCCCATTCCCACATTTCCTTCTCCCCCTTTCCAGATAAAAGTCCTTAGGTAGCTCTCTTTTTAAATTATGAACTGTGATGCTGGAGGGTCAGTATGATTTGGTAAAGTGGTAGCCCAGTCAGCATGTTCCAACCCTGAATGCTGTGACCCCTTCCAAGTGACTTCTTGACTCTGTCTCTTGGAGGCAAAAGGAAGCAATGAAGAGGCCTTGGATCACTGGCAAAAATTTCCATCTCTGCTTCCTTCTTGAGGGATTGTAGTTGTTATCACTAGGGGTTCCATTGGGAATAGTCTTGGTGGGGAGGCTGGATACCCTCATGAAGGTAATACCTGGAACCCAGCTGAATATTAAGGCTTAGAATATGGCAGGACTTCTAACTTTCTAGAGGCCCTGACTATTTGGCTGAAATAAAGTTATAAAAGACCAAATGTGCTGACAGATTTTCATTTGTTTGTTCACATAGCTGGGATGGTCACCACTTTTCCCTCTCTTTGGTTAAGTAGGGGATCAGAGTACACACAGCCTGTTTTTGTTAGTATGCCTGGAAGAAACTAAGGAACCAGCTAGCTGGAAAGGGTGGAAGTATTGAGTTTTGTTCTGTCTTTTTGTTCATAACCTGACAAAATGCCAAACCAATAAGCAGGACAGAAGATACCACAGCCATGAGGGAATAAGCTCCAAGAGAGGCACACCAGCTTAACAAGCTAAAACACCAGCAAGCAATGTTAAAGAAATATTAAAGGGAGTCCTTCAAACAGAAATAAAATGATACCAAATGGAAATATAGATCTATCCAAGGGAATGAAGAACATGGGAAATGGTTAAGTATGTGGGTAAATATATAAGAACTGTGTTTGATTATTTAAATTTCCTTAAAGATAATTGATGTTTTAAACAAAACAACAATGAGGTGTGTGACTTATAATGTATTTGGAAAGAATGTATGACAACAAGAACACAGAGACCAGGAGGACAGAAATTGTAGCATACTATTGTAAGGTTGTTACTCTTTTAAGGAAAGTGGTACTCATTCTTTTCGAGATCAACTGGTTCTGATGATTAAAATAACATATGCTATTAACCCCAATTCAGCCATTAAAATAAAACAAAGAGCTATAACTAATAAGTCAATAAAATAGGTAACACGGGACTTCCGGGTCAAGATGGTGGCTTAACAACGTGTGCATTTTAGTTCGCCCTCCAGAACAACTACTAAATAACCAGAAACAGTACAGAACAGCTCCTGGGGCCACGTTAGTGACCAGACACACAGCGTACCCCAGTCTGGACCAGCTGGACCGGCTGCGAGCACCCCCCCAAACCGTGAGTTCCCAAAGCTGCTGTGGTGGCCAGTGCCCCTCCCCCACAGGCCACTTCCCAGAGGGGAAAGGAAAAGACTTTACCAGCAACAGGGACTGGGCACAATCAAATGCCAATTGTGGAACTAATTAACAAATTCTGACTACTAAAAATAGGCCCCTAGCTTAGGTGAACCTGATCAAAGTGGAGGTTGCTCGTTTTTGCACCAGCACCAAGGGGGGAGGACCGACAGAAAAAAGGGGGAAAAAAAAAAGAAGGAAACAGAAGTTTTGTGGCTGTGTATCTACAAAGACTTGACTGTCTCTGGATACAGCGGCAGGACTTCTCAGGCTGCAACTGCCCCAAGCATAGGCAGAAGTGAGCTCTTTTGGGGGCTTGTCTGGAGCCTGTGCCTTCCCCAGGGGAGGGGTGAAGCCTAGCTCAGATGGAATCCCTCCATCAAGGAATTCAGACACCAGGGCTTGGGAATTTGAAGCCATTAAAACCAGCCTACAATCTCTCCTCTGCCTCCACCATGCCCCCAGCAGGGTGAGTCTGCCAAAGTTAAAGGTACCACATCATCTTATGCTGGTGGGACCTGCAGTCAGACAAGCGCCACACACAGGGCAGGATAAGAAAAACAGAGTCCAGAGAATTCACAGGAGAGTCTTTCAACCTGCTGGGTCTCACCCTCAGGGAAAACCGACACAGGTGACTCTTTCCTCCTGATAGGAGGCCAGTTTGGTCTGGAAAAATCTGGCTGGGGTCTATAATATCTAAGTAGACCCTCCTAAGTGTGTGTGTGTGTCGGGGGAAGGCACCACACAAGCAGGGCAAGAAACAAGAAAACAAGAACTGAAAAATTTTCCTCCGTTAAACAAAACTTAAGCTAAAGGTCCAGATAAAGCTGAACGGGATGTCAAAGAACAGATAGACAACAAATTCATCCAGCAAGAAAACCCTAGATAAAAGAAGTGAAAGCAATCTCCAGAATAAACTAATTAAGGTAATTAAATGCCTAGACGCCAGCAAAAAATAACAAATCACACTAGGAAAATTGAAGATATGGCCCAGTCAAAGGAACAATCAACAATTCAAATGACATACAGGAGCTGAAACAATTAATTCAGAATGTATGAACAGACATGGAAAACCTCATCAAAAACCAAATCAATGAATTGAGGGAGGATATAAAGAAGGCAAGGAAAGAACAAAAAGAAGAAAGTGAAAGTCTGAAAAAACAAATCACAGAACTTATGGGAATGAAAGACACAGTGGAAGAGATGAAAAAAACAATGGAAACCTACAATGGTAGATTTCGAGAGACAGAACATAGGATTTCAAAACTGGAGGATGGAACATCTGAAATCCGACAAGAAGCAGAAACTATAGGAAAAAAAATGGAAAAATATGAGCAGGGACTCAGGGAATTGAAAGACAATATGAAGCACATGAATATACGTGTTGTGGGTGTCCCAGAAGGAGAAGAGAAGGGAAAAGGAGGAGAAAAACTAATGGAGGAAATTATCATGGAAAATTTCCCAACTCTTATGAAAGACTTAAAATTACAGATCCAAGAAGTGCAGAGTACCCCAAAGAGAATAGATCCAAATAGACATACTCCAAGACATTTAATAATCAGAATGTTAGAGGTCAAAGAGAAAGAGAGGATCTTGAAAGCAGCAAGAGAAAAGCAATCCATCACATACATGGGAAGCCCAATAAGACTATGCTCAGATCTCTCAGCAGAAACCATGGAGGCGAGAAGACAGTGGGATAATATATTTAAATTATTAAAAGAGAAAAACTGCCAACCAAGAATTCTATATCCAGCAAAACTGTCCTTCAAAAATGAGGGAGAAATTAAAACATTTTCAGACAAAAAAATCGCTGAGAGAATTTGTGACTAAGAGACCAGCTCTGCAAGATATACTAAAGGGAACACTAGAGACAGATGCGAAGATGGAAGAGAGAGGTGTGGAGAAGAGTGTAGAAAGGAAGACTATGAGTAAAGGTAAAAAGAAGGAAAATTAGATATGACATATAAAATCCAGAAGGCAAAATAGTAGAAGAAAGTACTACCCATGCAGTAATAACACTGAATGTTAATGGATTAAACTCTCCAATCAAAAGACATAGTCTGGCAGAATGGATTAAAAACCAGGACCCATCTATATACTGTCTCTACTCAAAGGACACGAGGCCAAGGACACAAATGGACATTTACACACCAATGTTTATAGCAGCATTATTAACAATTATCAAGAGATGGAAACAGCCAAAATGTCCATCAACAGACAGTTGACTAAACAAACTGTGACATTTACATAAGATGGAATATTATGCAGCTGTAAGACAGAATAAAGTTATGAAGTATGTAACAACATGAATGGACCTTAAGGACATTATGCTGAGTGTGATTAGCCAGAAACAAAAGGACAAATATTGTATGGTCTCACTGATATGAACTGACATTAGTGAATATACTTGGAATATTTCCTTGGTAACAGAGACCATCAGGAGATAGAAATAGGGTGAGATATTGGGTAATTAGAGCTGAAGGGATACAGACTGTGCAACAGGACTGAATATAAAAACTCAGAAATGGACAGCACAATACTACCTAACTGTAATACAATTATGTTAAAACACTGAATGAAGCTGCATGTGAGAATGATAGAGGGAGGAGGGCTGGGGACATAAGTGAAATCAGAAAGAAAGATAGATGGTCAAGATTGAGATGGTATAATCTAGGAATGCCTAGAGTGTATAATAATAGTGAAATGTACAATGTACAAATTTTAAAAATGTTTTTGCATGAGGAAGAACAAAGGAATGTCATTATTGCAGGGTGCTGAAAATAGATGATAATTAATACTTTAAAATGTCACCTTATGTGTGAGACTAAAGCAAAAAATGTTTATTTGTTACAAAATTTATATTTTGACTAGAGCATTTCCTAATATAACTCATGTAGATAGTTTGATTGAATATCCTAAGTACTTGGAATCTCTGGTAGGACATGAGATTTTGTTGGTTTGTCCAGAGTGATGCCCTGATGAATCCCAGAGTGATTTGATCAGTGACTGGAAAAGTATTTGCAACCCCCCCTTCAGGGAATGGTGAAAATGGAGAGAAATTCAACTTCCCCAAGTTGAATTCTTGATATTCTCACAAGCAGTGTGGACAACCAAAGCTATAGGCTGAGCCCCCAGTCTTGAGGTTTGTTCACATGAAACTTAACCCCACAAAGGATAGGTCAAGTCTACTTAAAATTTAGACCTAAGAGTCACTCCCAAGAAAGCCTCTTTTGTTGCTCAGATGTGGCCTCTCTCTCCAGCCAACATGGCGAGCAGTCTCACCACCCTCCCCCTCTCTGCATGGGACACGACTCCCAGGGATGTGGACCTTCCTGGCAACGTGGGACAGAGATCCTGGAATGAGCTGAGACTCAGCATCAAGGGACTGAGGAAAACCCTAGAATGAGCTGAGAATTAACATCAAGGGATTGAGAGAACCTTCTCGACCAAAGAGGGAAGAGTGAAATGAGACTAAGTGTCAATGGCTGAGAGATTCCAAACAGAGTTGAGAGGTTATCCTGGAGGTTATTCTTACACATTAAGTAGATATCACCTCGTTGTTCAAGATGTAGCAGAGAGGCTGGAGGGACTTACCTGAAAATGTAGAGCTGTGTTCCAGTAGCCATGTTTCTTGATGATGATTAAACAATGATATAGCTTTCACAGTGAGTCTCTGTGAATGTGAAAACCTTGTGTCTGATGCTCCTTTTAGCTACTATATCAACAGAAGAGTAGAACATATGGAATAAAAATAAATAATAGGGGGAACAAATGTTAAAATAAATTCAGTTTGAAATAGTGGTAAATGAAAGCGAGGGGTAAGGGGTATGGTATGTATAATCTTTTTTTTCTCTGTTATTATTTTATTTCTTTTTCTGTTGTCTTTTTATTTCTTTTTCTAAATGGATGCAAATGTTCTAAGAAATGATGAATATGCAACTATGTGATGATATTAAGAATTATTGATTGTATATGTAGAATGGAATGATCTCTTAATGTTTTGCTTGCTAATTTTTTTAATTAATAAAAAAAGTTTAAAAAATAGGTAACATGGAATGATAAAGAATACTTAATTCAACAGAAGGCAGAAAATGAAAATAAACTAAAGGGACAAATGAGAATAAATTATAAGATGATAGGTTTTAATATAACCTTAGCAATAATCACATAAATATAGAGTAATAAATACCTCAATTATAAGGAAAATATTATTAAATTAAATTAATAAAACAAGATCAAACTGTATGCTGCCAATATGAAACCTGTTCTAAACATATGGACAAAAAACAGAGTAAAATTAAAAGGGTGGTGTGCCAGTTCGAAGCTATTATGTACCCCGGAAAAGCCATCTTCATTCATCCTCATTCAATATTACTGATTGGAATCTTTTTTATTGTTTCCGTGGAGATATGATGCACCTAATTGTGTGTGGTAACTTTTGATTAGATGATTTCCAGGGAGATGTGTCTCCACCCATTCAGGGTGAGGTTTGCTTACTGGAGCCCTTTAAGAAGGAACCATTTTGGAAAAACCTTTAGAGCCACCAGAACCAACAGAGCCCACACAGCCAGAGACCTTTGGAGCAGAATGAAAATGCCCCTAGAGAAGCCTTATGAAACAGGAGAGAAAGCTAGCAGGCATCACCATATACCCTCCCAGCTGAGAGGGAAGCCCTGAACATCATTGGCATTCTTGAACCAAGATCTCTTTTCCTAGATGCCTTAATTTGGATATTTTCATGGCCCTAGAAGTGCAAACTTGTAACTTAATAAATTCTCCTTTTTAAAAGATGTTCTCTTCTGGTATATCACATTCCTACAGCTTGCAAACTAAAACAAATTTTGGTACCAGAAAAGTGGGGTGCTCATACAGTTCAGAAATACCAAACATGTTGAAATGGAAAAGGGAAAGATTCTGGAAGAATTGTGAGGAGTTTGATAGTGAAGGCCTAGAATGCTTTGAAGAGACTGTTGGTAGAAATGTGGACTCTAAAGATACCTCTGATAAGACCTTAGACAGAAATGATGCATGTATTATTGCAAACTGCAAGGAAGGTGATCCTTATTTTAAAGCAGAAAAGAATATGGTAAAATTGGCCATCGATTTTAGATTGAAGGTAGATTTTGAAAGCCACAAACTTGGATATTTATCAGTAGAGACTTCAAATTAAATGTTGAAAATGTAGCCTGGTTTTGAAAGAGATAAGTTGAGAACTGAATTCTTCAGTACAAATAAACCAGGAGTTGATGATCTGAAAAACTCTGGGCTTCCAGAAAGGGAGACCCCGGAGAACAGTGCCCCATGTGAGGATTTAACCAAATATGGAAACAATCAGTCATTACAGAACAAGCAAGGATTTAAGATGGGGTTATCCAGGGAGGATTTGTGGAAAGTCCTTTTTTCTGATGGACAAGATCCCAGAATATTGCATAGAAAGCCAACAGAATATCATGGGATCTGTATAAACAAAATCATTGCCAGTCCGGTCTAAAAAGGAGAAAAAGGGGCCAAACTGAAGGAAACATAAATTCAAAGATAGGACCATGGAAGCTGGGTCAAAAAATCTCATGCCAGGAGAGTGGATCCACCCATGTACTTGGAGAGGGTATGTTTGCCCTATAGACAGAAGGTGGGCCTTCCACCTCACTTTTTGGGAAGAGTTGTGCCCCAAGCCTTGGAGAAGGTGGAGTACTTTCCTTAGGGATTGGGGAGAGCTTGGCTGCCAGCACATTGTTCTGTTTAAGCGAGTACCCTGGAGATGGCAGAGAGCCTAGGTGTGGCCCCAGTGTTCGGAGAATGTGGAGCTGAGAGAAAGGTGGTCTTCCCAATGTCCCCCAAGGTTGCATTGGAGAGAGCCAGGCCACAGTGAAGGCCCTTGGAAAGCATGTGGCTGCCACTTTCTAAAGTTCCTAGGATGAATGACTCTAAAACTTTGAAATCTAATGGCATTTGCCCTGTAGTTTTCCAGAACCGTATGAGTCTGGTGAAACCTGTGTTCCTTCCAATTCCTCCTTATGGAAATGAATATATGTGTCCTATGACTATTCCTCTTTTGTATATTGGAAACAGATAACTTTTTCTTAGTTTTACAGGCCCAGAGCTAGAGGAGAATTTTGCCTTAGGACAGACCATGCCTGTAGCTGACTTGGATAAGACTTCGTCTGTTTCTGATTTTGTATTGTATTTTTATTATTATTAAAATGGTTGATGTTGTTGTGGAATGAATGTATTTTGTATTTGGGGAGAACATGTCTTTTTGGGGTCTAAAGGGTGGAATGTGCTGGTTTGAAGCTACTTTGTACCCCAGAAAAGCCATGTCCTTTCATCCTCATTTGATATTGCTGACTGGAATCATTTTTATTGTTTCCATGGAGATATGACCCACCCAATTTTGGTGGTAACTTTTGATTAGATGGTTTCCATGGAGACGTATCTCCACCCATTCAAGGTGAGGTTTGCTTACTGGAGCCCTTTAAGAAGGAACCATTTTGGAAAAACCTTTAGAGTCACCAGAATCAACAGAGCCCGCACTGCTAGAGACCTTTGGAGCAGAAGGATAAGGCTCCCCAGGGAAGGCTCTGTGAAATGAGAAGAGGAAGCTAGCAGGCATCGCCATGCGCCCTCCCTGCTGAGAGGGATGCCCTGAACATTATCAGCCTTCTTGCATCAAAGTATCTTTCCTAGATGCTTTAATTTGGACATTTCCATGGCCTTAGGGCTGTAAATTTGCAATTTAACAAATTCCTATTTTTAAAGGCCATTCCATTTCTGGTATATCACATTCCAGCAGCTTACAAACTAAAACAGGCAATAGAAGATCTATTCTACTTACACTAATTATAAGAAACATGGAATAGCTATAATAATATCAAACAAAGTAAATTTCAGATCAACAAATATTATTACATATAAAGAGGGTCATTTTATAATGACAAAAGGGGCAATTTACTAAACAGACATAATATTTAGGCACCTAATTTAGGGTTTCAAAATGCATAAAACAAAAACTGATAAAATTTCAAGGAGAAAAAGTCATAGCCATAGTAATATTAAGAGATTTTAATGCCTCTTTTGTAGTAATAAGTAGGCAGAAAATCTATAAGAATATACAATATTTGAATACCATCAACTAACTTGATCTAACTGAAATTTTTAGAAAACTCCCCTCAAGAATGGCAGAATATATATATATATAACATATGCTATATCTCGGGTCATAAAGCACTCTCAATATATTGAAAAAGATCCCAGTAGTACACATTATGTTCTCTTACTACAGCTGAATTAAGTTAGAAATCAACAATAGGAAATTCTGAAAAATCTCCAAATACTTAGAAACTAAAACCACACTTCTGACACATGGGTCAAAGAAGAAATCAAAGGGGAAATTAGAAAGTACAAGCAACGGGGTGCAAGGGTAGTTCAGTGGTAGAATTCTTGCCTGCCATATGGGAGAGCTGCGTTCAATTCCTGGTCCATGCACTCCCCCAAAAAACAAACAAACAAGCAAAACAAACAATCAAAAATTAAGCAAACCACAAAATTCAACAAATTGTGCTGCAATAAAGGGATACTCACATGGAAAAACAATGAAATGTGACCCTGCCATACAAACATACAAAAAAAAAAGAAGAAAGAAAGTACAAGCATACCTCATTTTATTGTGCTTCACAGATACTGTTTTTGTTTGTTTGTTCTTTTTTTTACAAATTGGAGGTTTGTGGCAACTCTGTATCAAGGAAGTGTATCAGTGCCATTTTTCCAACAGGATGTGTTCACTTTATGTCTTTGTGTCACATTTTGGTAATTCTTGCAATACTCAAAGTTTTACATTATTATTTATCTGTTATGATGATCTGTGATCAGTGATCTTTGATGTTACTATTTTAATTTTTTGAGGTGCCACTAACTGTGCCCATATAATATAGCAAACTTAATCAATAAATGCTGTGTGTGTTCTGAATGTTCCACTGCCTGGCCATTCTCATTTCTCTCATCCTCCTTGGACGTCCCTCTTCCCTGAGATAAACAGTATTTAAATTCGGTCAATTAACTACCATACAGTGGCCTCAAAGTGTTCAAGTGAAGGGAAGAGTCTCAAGTCTCTCACTTTAAATAAAATACTAAAATGATTAAGTTTAGTAAGGAAGGCATGTTGAAAGCCAAGATAGGCCAAAAGCTAGGCCTCTTGCACCAAACAGTTAGCCAAGTTGTAAGTGCAAAGAAAAAGTCCTTAAGGGAAATTAAAAATGCTACTCCAATGAACACATGAATGATCAAAAAGCAAAACAGCCTTATTGCTGATATGGAGAAAGTTTCAGTTGTCTGGATAGAAGAGCAGACCAACCATAGTATTCCATTAAGCCAAAGTCTAATATAGAGCAAAGCTCTAATTCTCTTCAGTTCTTTGAAGGCTGAGAGAGGTGAGGGAGCTGCAGAAGAAAAGTTTAAAGCTGTCAGAAGTTGGTTCATGAGGTTTAAGGGAAGAGGGTGTCTCTATGACATAAAAGTTCAAGGTAAGAAAGTAAGTACTGATGTAGAAACTGCATCAAATTATCTAAAGGCACTAAGATAATTGATGAAAGCTACACTAAAGAATAAGTTTTTCAACAAAACAGACTTATGTTGGAAGACAATGCCATATAGGATTTTCTTAGCATTGAGAGGTCAATGCTTGGCTTCAAAGCTTCAAAGTATAGGCAGACTCTCTTGTTAGAGGCTAATGCAGCTGGTGACTTTACATTGAAACTAATACTCATTTGCCATTGCAAAATCCCAGGGCCCTTAAGAATTATGCTATATGTAGAATGGAATGATTCCTAAATGCTGTGTTAGTTAATTTTTTTTTATTAATAATAATAATAAAAAAGAATTATGCTAAATCTACTCTTCCTATACTGTATAAATGGGAAAACAAAGCCTGAATGACAGCATATCTGTTTACAGCATTGTTTATTTAATATTTGAAGTCCACTGTTGAGACCTATTTCTCAGAAAAAGAGATTCCTTTTGAAATATGATTGCACGTAGGTAATATTCCTGGTAATATTACCAAGAGCTCTGATAGAGATGTACAAGATTAAAGTTGTTTTTCTGTCTGCTGACAAAATCCATTATGCAACCCATGGATCAAGAAGTAATTTCAACATCAAGTCTTACATCATTTAAGAAATACATTTCTTAAAGCCATAGCTGCCATTTATGATGATTCCTCCAATGGATCTGGCAAAGTCAGTTGGAAACCTTCTGGAAAGGCGTCACCATTGCAGATGCCATGAAGAACATTTGTGATTCATGGGAGATCAAAATATCAACTTTAACAGGAGTCTAAAAGAAGTTGATTTTGACCTAAATGGATAACTTTGAGGGGTTCAAGACTTAAGCGGAGAAAATAACTGCAGATGTGGTAGAAATAGCAAGAGAACTAGAATTAGCAGTGGAGCCTGAAGATGTGGCTGAACTGCTGAAATCTTAGTGTAAAACTTGGACACATGAAGAGTTGCTTCTTACAGATGAGCAGAGAAAGTGGCTTCTTGAGATGGAATTTATTCCTGGTGGAAGATGTTATGAACATCGTTAAAATAAAAACAAAAGATTTAGACTATTACATAAACTTGGCTGACAAAGTAGTCCCAGGATTTGAGAGCATTACAGAGAGATCTCCTGTGAAAGGAAGAGTCAATCAGTGTGGAAACTTCATTTTCATGCTATTATAAGAAATTGCCACAGTCAACTTCAGCAACCACCACCCTGATCAGTCAGGAGCCATCAACACTGAGGCAAAACACTCCACCAGCAAGAAGATTAGGACTCCCTGGAGGCTCAGATGTTATTTAGCATTTTTAAGCAGTAAAATATTTTCAAATTAAAATACGCCCGTTGGGTGTTTTAACAGAAAACAGAAAAACAATAGAGAAAAATCAATGAAAACAAAAGCTGACTTTTTGAGAAGATCAATAAAATTGGTACATTTCTAGCCCATGAATCTGGACAAAAGAGAGAGAGCACATATTGTGTGTATCAAGAATAGAAGAGAAAGCCTGTTCTGAATTGAATTGTGTTTCCCTAAAAAGCATGTTTAAGTCTTAATCCCCTATTCCTCAGATGTGATCTTCCTTCCTTGATCTTCTTCAAGGTCATTACAGATGGAATTAGGCCATTGGATAAAATAAAATCATGCTGGAATAAGGTGAGCTCTTAATCTAACATGACAGTGTCCTTATAAGAAGAGGAAATGTGGACAGACAGAGAAAAAAAGAAGGGATTATGCCATGGATTGCCAGAAAATCACCAGAAGCTAGAAGAGGCATAGAACAGATGTTTCCTAAGGACCATGAACAGCTTGATTTGGACTTTATAAATTCATTGTTGCTAACCTCCCAGTTTGTAGTATTTTGTTATGGCAACCCAAGGAAATGAAGACAGGGCATCACTACAAATTCTACAGATATTGAGAGGATACTAAAGGAATACTATCAACAACTTTATGATATGTCATAAAAATCACAAACCACCAAAGCTCACCAAAGAAGAAATTGATAACATGAGTAGCCTAATTTATATTAAGGAAATTGAGTTTGCAGTTTGAAACTTTTCCACAAATAAACCCTCAAGCCCAGATGATGTCATTGATAAGTAAATATTTCAAGAAGATGTAATACCAATTTTGCACAAACACTTCTAGATACTTGAAGCAGAGGAAATATTTCCCAAGTCATTTTATGAGGCTAGTGTTACCCTAGTACTAAAAGCAGCACAGATATTCTAAAAAAGAAAAGATCAATATCTCTCATTTACATAGATGCAAAAATTCTTTAAAAAATTTAAAAATTGAATCAAACTATATATAAAATTGCAAATAAGCAATACCTAGTGTGGTTTATCCAGGGAATGCAAGCTTGGACATCACCTAAAAATCAATGTAATTCACCATCTTAACAAAGTAAAAAGACAAATCATATGATCATCTTAATAGATGCTAAAAATGCCTTTATCAAAATCCAGCATGCATTCCCAGTAAAGGAGGAATAGAAGGAAATTCCTCTAAACTCAATAAAAGGCATCAACAAAAAACTATAAATAACAGCTTCACATACTTCATAGTGAAACAGCAAATGCTTTCCCTATAAAATCAGGGACAAACCAATAAGGTCCATTTTCACAATTTCTATGCAAAATTGTCCTATGGGTAATGTGCAATGGAATAATGCAAGGAAAAAAAAAAGAAATTCTTAGACTGGAAAGAAAGAAGCACAGTTATTTTTATTCACAGCTAAATATGATCATCTATGTAGACTATCTGATGAAATTTTCTAAAAGGCTATTAAAACTAATTAGTGAGTAGCAAGGCTGCAAATTACAAGATCATATATGCACTATAACTAAACAATCCAAAATTTACATTTAAAATAGTATCAAAAATATGAAATACTTGTGGAAAAGTCCTGCAAAACATGTGGCATCCAGATTTTGAGAACGTCAAAACATTTCCAAAAGAAATCAAATACTTAAATACATGAGATATATGATGTGTTTATGGGTGTGAAACTCAATATTTTTAAGATGTTATTTCTCCCCAAATTGTTCTATAGAGTCATTGAAATCTGAATCAAAATTGCAACAGGCTTTTTCATAGAAATTGGCAAGCTGACTCTAAAATTCATATGAAAATGTAAAGGACCTAGAATAGCCAACACAACTTTGAAAAAGATGAATGAAGTTGGAGGGCTAGCACTAATTATAAGTTTGCAGTAATGAATACAGCATAATACTTGGATAAAAATAGATATATAAGTCTAGGATACAGAATAGCAAATAAAAAAAATAAGTAAGGATGTTTTTCTATTGCTACTCAGTTCAAAAGACTATTAAATCTTACTGAATACTAGCAGCTTTCAATTATGATTTTTAAAAACTGTTTAAGAGAGGATGACAGAAAGTTGACAGTGACCAGGAAACAATTTCCAATTGTCTAAAGACACTAAACCCCATATCTGTTGGCATAAATAAAACAGAAACAGATTGATGCAGAAAAAAAAAATAAGTTTGTGTAGATTTGACAACTGATTTTTTTACTGTGAAAGATAACATATATATAAAAAAAACAATAAATTTCAAAGCACAATGCAACGATTAGTTGTAGAACAGATTTCAGAATTTGGTATGGGTTATAATTCCACAATTTTAGTCTTTTCCTTCTAGCTGCTCCAAGACACTGGAGACTAAAACCAATATAATGATTCAGTAGTCATACTCATTTGTATGGTAGGAGTTATAATTCCACCTTCTCCTTTGATCTTTCTCCCAATCTTTAGGGGTATTTGGGCTATGCCCATTCAGACTTTTTCTTGTTGGAAAGGGCTGTCAATAATGTGGGATAAAGGATGGAAATATTGATGCTCTGGAAAGGTTAGCCCCTCTGAGTGGCAGGACTTATCTGGCCTAGGAACTGATCTGGAGGTTTTAGGTTTCTGGAAAGTAATCATAGTACATGGAATCCTTGTAGATCTCAGATAAATCTCAGGTGTTCTTTAGGGTTGGTGGGAATATTTTGGTTGGGGTTTGGAAAACCATGGTAAGTATCAATATCTAGCTGAAGCTTGCATAAGTGTAGCCTCCAGAGTAGCCCCTCAACTCTATTTGAAGTCATTCACCCACTGATACCTTATTTATTACAATTCTTTCCCCCCTTTTGGTCAGGATGGCATTGCTGATCCCACAGTACCAGGGCCAGGCTCACCCCTGAGAGCCATATTCCACATTGCCAGGGACACTTTCACACCTGGATTGGACAACTGATTTTTGACAAAAGTGGTGCAATGGATAGATTTTCAACCATAAGTTCTGGAGCGATAGACAAGCCATATGCAGTGATATGATAAACTAAGAAGGCATGTCATATGATCATCTCAATATATATAGAGAGAGAGAAAGAGAAAAAAAAATTTGACAAAATTTAACATTCATTTCTGCTGAAAACTCTCAGCAAAGGAGGAACAGAAGAGAAATCCAACTCAATACAAAGCATTTGCAAAGAAGCTACAGATCATTCTTACCTTATACTACATACAGATATTCACTGGCAATGGACATAGATCTAAATGCATATGCTAAAATTATAAACCTTTTAAAAGAAACATGGGAGAATATCTTAGTGATTTTTGGATTGTCAAAAATTACTCAGACATTGTATGGATTTTAAAACTTCACCTACTCTTTGAGACCAAAGGAAGAAAGTTTTATAATTTTCAGCGCCTAGGTTTTCTGTAGCACATAATCTAACTCAATCTTTTTGGGTGGATCATTTAAACAATCCAAACACAGGGAGCCCAGAATAAGAATGAGAGCCTTTAATCTTGTATGGCTTATATTGTAATGCCTGGATACATCCAGAGTATATTAGGCACATAATCAAAAAGCAGTGGCAAAGTCCCTTAAGGGATAGGAGAAAAATTATGGAACTGTTAAACTTTACCAACAGGGAAACCTCAGATACTGTGTCAAACATTAGGGACACCCAAATCAATAGGCCAAGCCTTGATCTTGAGGCTTACTCTTGTGAAGCTTATGTATGTAGTGGAGGAGTTTACCCTACCTATAGGTATGCCTAGAGTCACCTCCAGAAGACATCTTTTGTTGCTCAGATGTGGCCTTTCTCTCTCTAAGCCCAACTGTGCAAGTGAAACCATTGCCCTTTCCACTATGTGGGACATGACATCCACAGATGAAAGTCGCCCTGGGGATGTGGGAGATCATGCCCAGGGATGAGCCTGGCCTTGGCATCATGGAATCAACAATGCCATCCTGACCAAAAAGGGGGAAAGAAGTGTAATGAATAATGTATCAGTGACTGAGAGAGCTTAAATAGAGTTGAGAGTATATACTGGAAGTCACTCTTGTTCATGCTTCAGTTAGACACTGTTTCCTATCATAACTTGCCAAACCCAACTAAAACCATTCCTGCCAATCCTAAAGAATACCTATGGCATTATATACAATTCTACAATGGTTCCATGTACTAGGATAACTCTCCAAAATCTAAAACCTCCAGATGAGTCCCTGGACCAGATAAGTCCTGAAATGCAGAGAGGCCAGCCCTTCCAGAACGTCAAGTAGTTCCATCCCCCTATACCTTATTATTGACAGCCCCTTCCAACATGTAAAAGTTAGAATTGGGCATAGCCTGAATACCTCTAAAGAGTGGGAGAAAGGTCAAAGGTGATGGTGCAGTTATACAGAGAATGTTGGGCTTAACTATGAGTATGATTGCTCAATCATTATACTGATATTTCTTTTAGTCTCCAGTACCTTAGAGCAGGTAGAAATAAAAAACTTAAATTATAGAATTGTAACCCATAACAAACTCTGAAATTTGTTCTATCACTATTTGTTGCAATGTGTTTTGAAATTTATTGCTTTTATTTATATATATTATTTAAAGAGAAGCAGGAGTATGACAGAGAAGACAGGAATTAACAAATGAGTATGACTGCTGAGTTATTATATTGATATTTCAATTGTTCTCTATTGTCTTGGAGTAGCTAGAAGAAAAATTTAAAGATCGTGGAATTATAACCCATACCAAACTTTAAAATATGTTCTATAACTACTTGTTAAAATGTACTTGGAAATGTATTGCTTTTTCATATATATGTTATATTTCACAATAAAAAACATTAATAAAAAATGTAAAAAAATTATTTAGAAACAGACAAAAAACTGAACTATAAAAGAAAAAAAACCTAAATTGAACTTCACAAAATTTAAAACTTGATTTTCAAAAGATGCTAATAAGGAAATGAAAAGTTTAACAAGTCTGTTAAAAATATATTTGCAAATCATTTATTGAAGCAAATAATTGTATCTGGGATATATAAACTCAACAGTAAGATGACAACCTGATGAAAAAAATACTTGAAAAGTTGGAACTGACACTTTGTCAAGGAACATATGTAGATTACATATAAGTAAAAGAGAAGATGCTCAACAACAGTAGTCTTTAGGGAAATTGAAATGAAAACCACGATGATATACTGCTAAAGATTAGCTGTAATGGTCAAATTAAAAAACTTAACACACCAAGTATTAATGAGGATATAGAGCAACTGAAACTTTCTTATGCTGCCTGTGAAAATATAAAATGACAATCATTTTATAAAACAGCTTGCCAATTTCTTAAAATATTTACTGTATATCAACCATATGACCTAATCATCCCACTCCTAGAAATGTACAAAAAAATAAATTAAAAACAATGGAACACCCAAGGATGAAGTTATTCATAACAGCTTCATTTATAACAGGCAAAGATTGGAAACAGCCCAAATGTCTATCAACAGGTGAATGAAGGAAGAAATTATGATATATCCATACAACGGAATACCACTCAGCAATAAAAATGGACTATTATGCAAGAACCTATATAAATCTCAAAGTAACTTTGCTGAAAAAAAGTAACCAAACAAAAATAAAGAGTACACATCATGTGATAACATTTTTTTTAATGTTAGCAAATGCAAGCTATGGTAGTTTGATTCAATTGTCAACTTGGCCAGGTGAAGATGCCTAGCTATATTGCTGTGGACATAAGCCGATGGCATGTGAACCTCATCTGTTCCTGATTACATCTACAGTCAGCTAGGAGGTGTGCCTGCTGCAATGAATGATGTTTGAGTTAATTGGCTGGTGCTTAAATGAGAGAGCTCAACGTAGCACAGCCCAAGCAGCTCAGCATAGCTCATCTCAGCACTCGCAGCTCAGCCCAGGCCTTTGGAGATGCAAAAAGGAATCACCCTGGGGAAAGTTGTTGGAACCCAGAGGCCTGGAGAGAAGGCCAGCAGAGATAGCCTTGTGCCTTCCCACATAAGAAAGAACATCAGTTGAGAGTTAGCTGCCTTTCCTCTGAAGAACTATACATCAACTAAATAAATCCCCTTTTATTGTAAGCCAATATGTCTCTGGTGTGTTGCATTCCAGCAGCTAGCAAACTATAACACAAGCTAACCTATAATGACAGAAAGCAGCATGTCAGTAGTTACCTTAGAGACAGGAATGAAGGGCGTGATGGGATTATGAAGAGGCACAAGGAAATTTTAGAGAGATGTGCAAGTTCATTATCTTAATTATGGTGATGGTTTTGCAGGTGTTATATGTACTGAAACCCATGAAATTGTCCATTTTAAATATGTTCAATTTATTGTGCATCAAATGTGCCTTAACAAAATTATAAAATAAAGAATATATATTTTAAATTCAGTATCTGGATGATGGAATATCACTAAAGGCATTTGAGCAAGAGAGTACCTTAATTAAAATAGTATGTTCATTAATCTGGTTGTGGTAAATGGAATTTCTATGAAGAAAATCTGTGTAGATGAGGGTCAACAGTTAGATATCTATTGAATAATTTATAATGAATGAGATAATAAAGGTCATTGCTAAAATTCTCAAAGGAAAAAGGAAATAAATTAAAAGTAGAAGATGATGTTTAGAGAAAATTAACTAGTCTTAAGAGCATATTTCATTTAAGAAATTGAATGTAACTGCATAACTAAAGATGAAGTGCAAACATTAGGGAATGGTTTTTACCATTAATAGAGAACCCATCTTCCAAGGGATAACTTGGCTTTCATCCACTCACACACTGAGGCACTACTCAGGGATTCCAAAAAGATCCAACTTCACAACAAATCACAGAGAAATAATTGTTGTTATTTTCCAGAAAAATAAGCAAGAGAGTTTACAATGCATGTGACAGGGCAAAGCTTCATAAAGTCTCTTTTAAATATGCCATTTTTTTTTGCCAAGTTTTCATTCTGAATACCAGCTACTTCTTCTTTCCTCCCATAGCCACTCCTATCTTTATTATTGTAAGGCCAGCTTTTAAAGGGCATATCCAACAAAACCAAAGTAAAATAGTAGATCAGTTCCACTTGCAAAGTAGTTCCCTAACCATCCCCTTCATACATGCTTAATCTTTACTGATGTTACAATCACCTATTCTCCTCACCTGAGGCAACTCATCAAGGTACTCAGTCAAATAAGTTTCTATCCAGTGAGAATTCTATTACTTAGAAAATAAGATTTTCTCCTTCTCATTGCCCTAAACAATTGAGAAAATCACAGGGATTCATTGGAGAAGGAGTGGTGATAATAAGTAATTTAGTGTCCTGATCTTGAAGACAAAGTGGTTCAATTCCATGGGAAAAGTAAAAGTGAAAGACTAGATATATAAGGAAACATCAGGACTAATGAAAATGATTTGGGAGTGATTTTCATAGAGCTAATAATAAAAATGTTTGGAATGGGTGGCATCTCAAGATTAGCAAATGAAGGAAAAAGAACAAATGTCACCAAAACAGAACACACTAAAAATCCACTTTTAGGTAAGAGAAGAGACTAAAAGTTTGAAAAAAGGAAGAAGGTACTCTTTGAGGTATGAAGAGAAATGCCTTGGTGCCTTGGAAGGTAGGGAAGGACAGTAAATAAAGAGATGTCAATAGAATTTAAAAGGACACAAAAAGGTCAGCTAAAATTAGGAGTTAAAACCACTGCTCTCATTGATTACAAAAGTCAAGAGTAGCAGATGTAGAGGGCTTGTTTGACAAGTTTAGAGGTGAAGAGACTAAGGGAGGAGATAGAACAAATGGTGAACTTGAGAAAAATCTTTTATCCCATGATGAATGCAATCTGATTATGTTTGAAAGCCAATGGGAAGAAATTTGTGAAGACAGGAAGATTGAGATGCTGTGCCAGCTTGAAAGGATTATGTGCCTTAAAAAAGCTATGTTTTTATCCTGATAGATCATGTGGAGGCAGCTGTTTCTTTTAATCCCTATTCAGTACTGTAGATTGGAAACTTCATTAAATTATCTCCACAGAGATGTGACTCACCCAATTGTGGGTATTGACCTTTGATTAGAGGGAGATGTGACTCCACTCATTCCAGGTGGGTCTTGATTAGTTTGCTGGAATCCTTTAAAAGAGGAAGCATTTTGGAAAAATTGCAGAGCCACAAGAGAGCCACAAGAGCCCTGAGAGCCCACACAGCCAGAGATCTTTGGAGATAAATAAGGAAAATGCCCCTGGGGGCCGTCATAAAACAAGAAGTATGGAGAGAAAGCTAGCAGCCATCCCCATGTTCACCATGTGCCTTTCCAGTCGAAAGAGAAATCCTGAACTTCATTTGCCTTTCTTGAGTGAAGGTAACCTCTTGTTGGTGCCTTAGATTGGACATTTCTATGGAATTGCTTTAATTTGGACATTTTTTACAGCCTAGAACTGTGAACTTGTAACTTAATAAATTCCCCTTTTTAAAAGCCATTGTGTTTCTGGTATACTGCATTTGACAGCTTGCTAACTAGAAGAGACACAAAAGAGTGAATAACCAAGGTAAAAGGAAACAAGAAGAAATTAATTTTGGGCTCCCAAAAATGGGGATTTCTTCTTCTGAAATAGGAGGAAACAACAAAAACAGAAAGTATGTGATAAAGACTGGCAACAAAGAAAATCAATAAACATATGGAAAGATGATTAACCTAAGTAATGACCAATGAAATCTGAATTGAAAAAGCAAAAAATAAAACAGATATCATTTCACCCACCAGACTGGCAAAACTAAAAGGACCAAAACAATCTGATATTGGTGAGCACCTGGGGAAATATATACTCCCATATTCTACTGCAAATTTTAAACTGCAACAGTCTTTATGGAGGAAAATTGACAACGTTTACTTAAAATGCATATAGCATTTTACTCAACAATTCACTTTTAATAAATAATTCCATGCAAATATATGCTCACATGGACAGAGAATTTTGCCAGATTGCACATTATGGCATTATTAATAAAAGGCAAAATATAGGGAATATGTAAATATCCATCAGTAAGAGAATGTACAAACAAATATCTATAACATGCAGTATTATGCACCAGTCAAAGTGAGTGAAATAGAGCAGTATGTGGTAACATGGAGGAATTGTCAAGACATGTTAAGAAAAAAAATCAACTTGCCAATGGTTTATAAAGCTATATGATTTATATTAAAACACATTCACAAAACGCATATATAGCTATATACATATATATATATATACACACACGTACATATTCATATGCATATTCATTCATTCAACCAATAGTAATTGGGTGCTTGTTATATATTCCCAGATAGCTTATTCTAGGAGAGGATACAAGCATATATAGAGAAAAAAGGGTTGGAAAGTTGCACACCAGATTGATAATAGTGGCTATTTATGGGAAAGAGAACAGAAGAAAGCATTGAAATCCTTTTGTTTTAATTTTAGTGTTTATATTTTTATGATGTACATGTATTTATATAATGTATATTGAGTACTATCAATTGATTATGCACCTGAGTCTTATTCTACTTCACATATTTTAAGCAGATAAAGAGAATTAAAGACATTTGGCTTAAACTCTACCACCTTTTTCTTCGACCTGCCATAAATAGCTATTGGAAATAGCATCAAAAAACATTCCAAGTGTAGTTCAGACAGAAAGTCAGCATGTCCAGTGAGGGATGAATAAATAGAAAGAAACAGAAAGAATGAGATAAGGGAATGACCCAATAGAGGAAGAGAGACTATGTGGATTGGGAATGCTGAAAGAAAAGGTGTTGAGAAAGAATTGCCGTCTTATGATGATGGATTTCAGTTTTTGGATCAAGTTGTGTAAGATCTAAAGTTTTGAAAGGTTACTCAATAAATGGATTGTCCTTATAAATGAATGCCAGAGGGGGAGAATACAGAAAAGAATATGAGTCCATTCTTGAAATAATTTTTGGATATGAAAATGGGTAAGCAGGGGATGCCAAACTATAGATTCCTAGAGGGTTGTGGACATGAAAAAACAAAGGCTTAAAATAATAACTAGTAGAGTTATTTAGTCCACCAAGTACATTTAGTCCACAATCCACCATGTCACTTCCTATGGTGGTGTTTTTTTGTTTGTTTGTTTGTTTGTTTTTTTGTATGCTGTATGGCGGGGGTTACATTACATTCTTTTTCCGTGTGAGTATCCCTTTATTGCAGCACCATTTGTTGAATTTTTGTTTGTTTTTGTTTTTGTTTGTTTGTTTGTTTGCTTGCTTGCTTTGGGAAGTGCATGGGCTAAGAATCGAACCCAGGTCTCCCATGTGGCAGGCGAGAATTCTACCACTGAACTACCTTCGTACCCCCTATGGTAGTGTTTTTGAAGAGTCCTTAATGGAAGAGAAAAGAAGGGATGCGGAATCTAAAAAGGAGAGGATGTTTTAGATAAGAGGAGGATGTGAATCTATAAAAAGTTGAGTTAAAAAAAACAATGTTCAGAACACAGTTGACACTCAATACATGATGTGAAGGACACTGGGGATAGAGATTTGTCACTACCAACAGGCTGGCTAATAAGAGCCAAGTCAAAACTGCAAGCATAAGGGTGCCCTGAACTCTGGGTGTGGTTAATTGAGATAATGGAAACATTTGGGCAGGCAGTAAAATAGGAGGACTATTTAGAGAAAAGTCAGAATGGGAACCGGAGTATCTGGTTGCTGTCACTCTCAAAGCAAGGTGCATCAAAGCGGGAAAGTCAAGTTCAAGAGAGGAGAGGCCAATAAACATGTGCACACACACACATATACATTTTCCTCACACACAGTAAGATTATGAAGTGTAATGTTTGTGAAGAGTCATACCAACAGCAACAATTACATGACCTATCAGGTATGTTATTCTTGAGTACTCAGAGCTGTGAGGATGTGAGAAAGTGGCATAAAATATCTCCATTTAAAATCTTGCTGGGTTCTGTTAAAGGTTACATGCTAGATTATAATTGAATTGTCTCTTATTAAAGAAGATTGAAACAGAATCAATTTGGAAAAATAAAGAATTACTGAAGGAAGTGTCTTATGTGAAAACAATAAGCTTTATATGCAGATTGAAAAGAAAGGACAAAGAAAAAATTGTTGGCTTAAAGAGATACAAGGAATGGAGAATTTCTTTTTCTAACACTTGACATAGTATAAGTATTTGCTGCATTCAGATACAATCTAATTGTTTTCATATATTACCACACTTAAGTTTCCACCATCCAGAAGGCAGTTGGTATTTGTCTCATTTTACAAATGAGGATATTGAAGCTTAGAGAACTAAATAACTTGCCCAAGGTCACTCCACATAAGCAGCATCTGGGTTCAATCTAATGCTGATGACTACAGAGCTCATGCATTTCATCTATTGCACTTTATTATTTCTCATCATAAAGTGATATCAGCAGGGATCCACACTGCAACTCTGCAGAGGCACATTTCCCCCTAATATCCATTGTGGATACGCCACCCTGGGCACTTTTCTCACTGTTGTTCATGTTTTAACTCCTTTATCCTTACAATGACCCTATGCTATGGAGGCTTTTATTATCTCACACATGCATACCCTGCACTCCATAGATTAGAAAAATAAGGCACAGTTGGCTTAGATAATTCTGTCCCATGTTCACAAGCTCAGTGAGAGGTTGAGTCAGGATACCAACCAAAACAGTCTGGGTCCCGGCTGAAGTTCTTAATGATGTTCCTATGTAACATCATGGTGTCTTTTTGTTTTGCTTCTTCCCATGACAGAGAAACAATAAAAAGCTAAGATCAGAGGCAAGAAATGAAAATTTTAAGAAATTTCTTCTTCTTATGCATATTGAATAACAGAGAAAAGAAAAACAAAGCTGGGTTTTCTGTTAGCATATACATATGCAGTCTTAAGAATTTCAAATATCTCAAGGGAGGATAATGCATATTGCAGAAATGTAGAATTTCAGGATTCTCAAATGGCTGTATGAATTAAGTAAGAGTGTTCTAGCCCAGCACAACTCCGAGACCAAAGAATGCAGTAGGCAGAAGATTACCCATGAGTTAAATTAGGGGTTTACAGACAGGAGGAACATCTTCCCCAAAGACGGCCAGTTGGGAGATGAAAGTGTGCACTCCACCCAAAACGAAGAGAGAGAGCACGCCCAGGATAAGGTTTATATAGTTTTACAGTCTCACAAGATTTGGTTACAATGCAGTGTCTGTGGACTCTTGTGAGATACAGTTATTAAGGGCACTGGTATTTACATTCTTCGACCTTTAACAACTGTCCCTGATGTAGGCTGCGGTGTGACTTGCTATCAAAATGGAGGAGGAGGCCCAGGCCCTGAGCCCTCAGAAAGATACTCTAGGACAAGCCAAATAACCCTCAAAGGAAAAATTGTGAAGATATGAGTAATATCAGGAAGAGAAAGACATCCAAGGTGTGCTGGTTTGAAAGGATTTATGTACCCTAGAAAAGCCATGTTTTAATCCTAATCAATCTTGGGGGAGCAATGGTTTGTTCTAATCCCTATTCAGGACTATAGGCTGGAAACTTGATTAGGTTATCTCCACGGAGATGTGACTCAATCAATTGTGGGTACTAAACTTGATTAGATGGAAACATGTCTCCACCCATTTTATGTGGGTCTTGATTAAGTTACTGGAATCCTTTAAAAGAGGAAGCAATTTGGAGAATGCTTCAGAATGACATAGACATGAGAAGCAAAAAGTCCACCAGCCAGTGACCTTTGGAACTTCATGAGGAAAGAGACCTGGAGAGAAAGCTAGCAGATGCCGCCACATTCACCATATGCCCTTCCAGCTGAGAGAGAAAGGCTGAACATCATTGGCTTTCTTGAACCCAGGTATCTTTCCTTGGATGCCTTGGATGGACATTTCTATAGATTTGCCTTAATTTGGACAATTTCATAGCCTTAGAACTGTAAACTAGCAACTTATTAAATTCCCCTTTTTAAAAGTCATTCCATTTCTGGTATATTGCATTCTAGTAGCTAGCAAGCTAGAAAACAAGGTAAGTATAGTCAAAGAGTAAAATGCTACTGCTACTACTACTAGAACATTGTTTGAGAATTTTCTATGTGTCAGATATTCTTATAGACAGAGGGCATGCTCCTCTGGACTAAATGGTCAGATAATACAGTCAGAACCTCCTCCTGGACATGGTATCAGCAATTAATGGACGGACGTTTGATTAAATAACCAATAATATCTCTTTAATTACAATTTGTTTTTAATGGTATCAATTAAATATGGGCCTAGTCTTTGACTGTGGGATTTTATGTTTCTTAGAAATAAAGCAAGATTTCTAAAAGCATAACCAGGGTAACAACTTGTTTGAAGAGTTTATTATAACTGAACCAAAAAAGCAGACAGAAACCTAGATAGAGATGTGCATATGTAGAGATTAGGTATAAAGAAAAATCATATGATCAGGTTTATACCAAGGAGAGAAAACAGAAGTCCTAGGAATGTTATCCAAGGAGCATGAGCTCATTTCATGCTGCATAAATGCAACTAGAAGTCAGTAAGAGATATATTCATGGTGCAAATAGGGCCCAAGGATATGATCTTTGGAAAATAACCTTCCTTTACTTTTGTCTTAAATTACAGGTCTCAAAGAGAAGCCATATTTCATTTGATTACAGTGGTAAAAACAAAAACAAAAAGAAAGCGATGAGCATATACTTTAGTGTGTCTTAGAGGCCTTCTTAAAATACCTATCTATATTTGAAAGCACATTTAAATGTAATATCTCTATGCCCATAAAAACATAAATATTACATATAATAAAACCTAATGCTTGATGGAAGTAAAATGAAGAAAAATCAGGGTACTCCACATAACTAGGGCATGGTTTTTGGAGAAGTAATCCTCTATCTTTTCTTAAAGAGTTTGGAAGGTAGGCAGGGCTGAGGTGAGGCAAGTTCTCCCTAATGGATGAATATGGTAATCAATAAGTTCTCAGTGATAAGCTTTCCCTCCTCCAGTTCTCCTCTAAACTATTACTTAGGTCTTTAGGGAAATAGCTGTGGCAATCTCCACAGTAGAAGATTTTATCACTATTTTAGACACAAGACACATGCACACATGCACATAGGCACTCCAAGGAAGAAAGCAAAAATTGGCTCCAGCCTGTTTCATAAAACCCTAGGTTTAATGAAGTTATAAACATTGAGTAGAGGAAGTCCCTATTATGGTATTTATACTAATAACAGAGGCTTGGCTGAAAGAGTCTTAATCACTGTCAGGCAAACTTCCATATTTCCGCCTGGCAGTGTCTGAGGAAAGTAAAGGACAAGAAGACATGGCTTAAAGAAAGAATCTGGTGCAAGTAAGACCGACCACAGGAGTAGAGGGCAGAGAGCCAGCCCTCGAGAGCAGGTTCCAATTGAAGGCAGTGTGGCAGGCTCAGGAATCAAGGTGAAAGAGATCTGGGGATTACAAATGATTTGAGACTTTCAGTTACACATGTCCCACTAGTCAACAGGACTTACAAGAGGGGGTGAACTCAGCTCTTGATGTAGGGAAACATCACAAAGTATTAACAATTATCTCTAGACTGAATCAATAAAACAATTGCTACCATTTTGGAGTCCTTGAATTAAATTTATGTACAAAAAAATAAAATAAAATCATCTCTTTAGTAAATAATACTGAGAAATATTGGTCTCAATAAATCTTTCCAGGCCATACAGATTAATTAATTTCCACAATGGAAGGCCCTTATTATTCATGAAGATCAACCCATTGCATTTACAGATGAAAATAAGTTTTATAGTGGTTAGTAATTTTCCTCACTTAACACCCACAGCTTGGTAGTGGCAGAGCCAGGATTTGAACTCTAGTGTCTACTGAATGAGAGAATAGGACCTGTGAGCCGCAAAGAAGGAGTAGTTGGGGAAGGAGCAGCTGACCATGAGGGAAAAAAATCACATCTTTGTAAGCAAACCTGGGACACAAAGAAGTATATGAAGGAGATCACAAAATGTCCAAGGAAGGCAAATAAAGGGATCTATTGGTCCAAGGCAGAAGACAACTTCAGGAAATCCTTCTCCTATCAATGAGAATAAAAATTTAACCGCTTTAAAAACAATGTGTGGATGAGAGTGCATGCTAGAGAAGGACATGTTCAGGAAATCTGCTCTGTCAATCTCCAAAATTTCCCTGTGGTTCCACCCATCTCTGGGAAGGCGCCATGCATGCCTCAGGCTGCTATCCTCAATTTTTCTGACTAATCAACTTGTTTATCACATCTCAGAAAATGTGGCTCAGGCTCTCTTATGAGTTTCTCACACTCACAAAAGTTTGTGGTATAAGCGAATATGTGATTTACATGTTTAAAATCCAATAATGAAAACTATAATTACCCTGGGTTCTGTGAACAAACCCTTTAGTCACATCTTTTTCCTGAATTGAAGGCAACTTAGAATTGGAAGGTCACATGGTGAGTACACATGGCTCAAATGGTTTATTATATCAGACTAGGTTATCATGATGCAGCTGCTACATTAAGGACCACTCATTCATTTATTCATTCATCTGTTCTTCTAGTGTATAACATGTATTATCTGCTCAGATCACAGTGACATCCTCTTATGTATCTCCCTGGTTCCCAGGGCCTCCTGCAAACATGTTGTTCAATAGGATACTACCCCACTTGGAAACAAGACCTAAGCAGAGCATGGTGTTGTTGCCTTAAAGGGCAAATATTTAGTTCACTTATCCTCTCTCCAAACTAAACCCCAATACTCCCACAGTGCTATTTACTATTTATAAATTCTTTATTGATTAACTTTGTTATCTTTAACAATAGTCACACATGTTTCTCTCTTTATTCCTTAAAAATAAGTAGTATCTCTTAACTCTCACTTTATAACATGATGATATTTATATCCTAAACCTTCCTTTCTTCCATGCCCTAAATTTATCATTTACAATGTAACTTTTATATTGTCAAGAGTGGTGACATTTACATTCTATTCTAAGCAGAGTCAGGTATTTTGTTCATTATCTATAATTTTTTTTCTTTTTTTATTGTGGGGTATAACATATATATACAAAAAAGAAATGCATTTCCAAGTATATATATATATATATTTTTTATTAATTAATGGAAAAAAAGAAATTAACCCAACATTTAGAACTCATACCATTCTACATATGCAATCAGTAATTCTTAACATCATCACATAGATGCATGATCATCGTTTCTTAGTACATTTGCATCAGTTTAGAAGAACTAGCAACACAACAGAAAAAGATATAGAATGTTAATACAGAGGAAAAAAACAAAAGTAATAATAATATTAAAAAAAAACCAAAAAAACAAAAACCTATAGCTCGGATGCAGCTTCATTCAGTGTTTTAACATGATTACTTTACAATTAGGTATTATTGTGCTGTCCATTTTTGAGTTTTTGTATCTAGTCCTGTTGCACAGTCTGTATCCCTTCAGCTCCAATTACCCATTATCTTACCCTGTTTCTAACTCCTGCTGGACTCTGTTACCAATGACATATTCCAAGTTTATTCTCGAATGTCGAGTCACATCAGTGGGACCATACAGTATTTGTCTTTTAGTTTTTGGCTAGACTCACTCAGCATAATGTTCTCTAGGTCCATCCATGTTATTACATGCTTCATAAGTTCATCCTGTCTTAAAGCTGCATAATATTCCATCATATGTATATACCACAGTTTGTTTAGCCACTCGTCTGTTGATGGACATTTTGGCTGTTTCCATCTCTTTGCAATTGTAAATAACTCTGCTATAATTTGATTCTAAAAGTTGAAAATGAAATATTAGGGTTTGTATATTATGATGTTATAAATTACTGTTTTCTGTAAAGTCACATAATGTATTATACTTCCAGCTATACTCTTATATAACTTTTATACATTTTTTCCTTGAGTTAAAATTTTGTTTTCCTTAAAGTAGATGACTTTATCATATCTTTGATTTATTTGTCCATGCTCTGTACCAAGTAAAACATTCCAATGTTCCAGAGCTCGCTAGTTGTCCCCCAATATCTATTCTTCACATCTTCTACTCTAATAGAAGCAAAAATATATTTAATTGGACACATGAACGTTTGAAAAAAAAAAAAACAATTTATCCAGGCTTGCTTGGATAGTTATATAGTTAATTCTGGTAATTGGATGTAAAAAAGAAGAATAATAAACTTCCACCTTGTCAGATTCACTGTTCTGTCTTCTTATAGCTCTAGGCTGCTTTGTGCTAGGTTTTTTTATGAGAATGCAGCAAAACTTTTTTCTTGTTTAAGCCATGACTATTTAGTGTCTCTAATCAACAGTAGCAATGCTAACCTGACTGATAGAAACTCAGAAAGACATCTTTGCTTTTCTACAGTTGTCTGGCTCATGGTCTTCAGAGGGCAACTGATGAAGGAGTCTCAGAGTTTCAGGGCACAGATGTAGGAAACCCAAAGCAGGACACAAGGACTTCAGTGATTCTTACCCATAATTAAAGGCATTTTTGAGTTAAATACACATGTAAAACAGCAGCTTCCTTTAATTGGCTAAGGCGTTCTCCAGGACAGGAAAAGCAGAGCAAGAAGAGGGAGGAAGGAGAAAACAGGACTTTGAATATAAAATGGTTTCTGTCATCGATATTTCAATACTCCTTTAGTTCCACACAATGTTTATTCCCCTAGTTCCTTTCTCTTTATTCTAATCAAAACCCCCAGAGTGCTTGAGCAAACCAGAAATGTGTCCTCTAGTTGCCTTGGTCACATTCATATTTAGATACAGTGGGAAGAGAAACTCACTTTGCCACAGGGATGCTGTACAGGGAGGAAATGATGGCAGATTTGTGAATAAACTACTCACACGCAGATGCTCAGATGAATCTGTAATCAAAAGGAAATCTGAATGCTTGGCCAAAGGAAAGTAAATTCCCTGAGGCCAATCCCTTGTTGGTATCTTTGATCTTCAGTAATGGGTCAATCATTCCTCCTGCCCTGAAGCTCAGAAGCTATCCACATGAATCGCTTGCTCTTCCTGTGTCCTGGCTAGAGTCCCAGGATTTAGGTTACTCTTGCATCCAACAGACCTGGTGTGCTAGTTTGAAAGGATGTATGCCCCCTAGAAAAGCCATGTTTTAATCAAAATCCCATTTCATAAAGTAGAATAATCTCTGTTCAATACTGGATGATATGATTTAGTCAAGAGTGTTTGTTAAACTAGATTGGGTGATGACATGTCTCCGTCCATTTGGGTGGGTCTTGATTGGCTTATTGGAGTCCTGTAGTAGAAGAAACGTTTTGGAGAATGGGAGATTCAGAAAGAGCAGCACCACAAAGCAGAGAGTCCACTGAGCCAGTGGCCTTTGGAGATAAAGAAGGAAAACACCTCCCAAGGAGCTTCATGAAACCAGAAGCCAGGAGAGAAAGCTAGCAGATGACGCTATGTTCTCCATGTGTCCTTCCACTTGAGAAAGAAACTCTGACTGCGTTCGCCATGTGCCTTTCCAGCTGAGAAAGAAACAGTGACTCTTCTTGAACCAAGGTATCTTTCCCTGGATGCCTCTGATTGGACGTTTCTATAGACTTGTTTTCATTGGGACATTTTCTCAGCCTTAGAACTGTAAACTAGCAACTTATTAAATTCCCCCTTTTAAAAGCCATTCCGTTTCTGGTATATTGCATTCTGGCAGCTAGCAAACTAGAACACCTGGATTGGAAAGACAGTGAATGATAATGCTTAATACTTACATACTACATGTATACTTATATACCACTTTACTTTTTATTTTCACATATATTATCTCATTTAACATAACAACTGAGAGACAGCCAGCTGTATGTTTAAAATAACTTATCATTTTTAAATCAAAATTTGCTCTATATTTATTTTGTAACAGGTAGGTAAAGATGATTTATAAGAATTACAGTTTGGTTGTTATAACTGCCCGATATCTAGACTTTATTGCCAATCTTTTCTTATGATTGAGGAAACCAAGGCACCCAGTGAATAAATACTATCGATGTATAGATTGGTATACATTTGTTTTTTTTTATGATAATACCTGTGATGGTTAGGTTCATTTATCAACTTGGCCAGGTGAGGGGGCCTTGTTGTCTGGTCAAGCAAGCAATGGCTTATCTTGCTGCAAAGACATTTCATGGATTTAAATCATGAGCATGTTGGTTGCATCCATGACTGATTACATCTTCAGTCAGCTAAGGGAAGTGCCTTGCGCAATGAGTGACACTTAATCTCATCACCCAAAGGCTCTTAAGGTGGTTTCAGAAGAAAGAATCTCTCCCTGCTTTAATCAGTCAACCTCTCCTGGAGAGTTCATTGAGGACCTTAATTAGAGCTGCCAGCTTGCAATCTGCTCTACAAATTTTGGACCCATGGTTGCGTGAGACACTTCTATAAATCTCATATTTACAGACATCTCCTGTTGGTTCTGTTTCTCTAGAGAACCCTGACTAATACAGCTTGGTACTGGGAGTGGTTCTAGAGAAACAGAATCTCAAAATTGAGCTTTCACAATTGATTTTCTACTCTAATTATATTCAAAGGCACTGATGTCTGTATTTCCAATAATCAAAATGGTACTGACAGTCCATGGTGTGAATAGTAAATAAAGATACACAAAATATCACCATTTGATTCTGCTAACTGTTCACTTACATGAGGCAGGACTCCAAGTGACAGTGTTTTTGATCCGTTAGCAGAGCTTTGTGGAGTTAAAAGGCATAATGTTGGATGATTGTTCCTAGATATGCTGATACAGTTATAAAAGAAAGGGATGAACTGAAGGCTTCAAATTTGCAGCTTAAGTGCCCTATGAAAGACATAAAGGTTTCTATGTATGCTGAAGGAAAATCTGATTTCCTGTGGCTGCAGACTTTAGATCTCTGAAAACCAGACCCAGAGTTTCATTGTTTGAGTTGCAGACTTACAACATAAACTGAAATCTCAAATTTGCAGGATGTCTCCTGTTAAAGTGAGGTCACTGATTGTAAAGGAGTGAGATCCTGAAAATTGGGATGGAGACATATGGATTGATAATGATGGCAGAGGGGGATGGAGACCTTAGATTCTGCTGAGCTTTTAAAGACATACCTGTAATGGTGTGCTCTGAGGAAACAGCCACCCACTTCCAGCATGTCCTATGGAAGCAGCTATCCAATCTTCTGTCTATACTGAGGAGGCAGCTGCCTGACCTCCAGCCTGTCCAAAGGAAAGAGTTTCTCAGCCTCCAGTGTGCCCTGAGGAGTCTGCCATCCAACCTCTACCTAAAGAGATTAACCCTCCAGTGCATGCTAGACATATAACCACCTCCTCTGGAGAAACAGCCTTCACTCCTCAGTCTGGAGAGACTAATCCTGTTTTGTCAGATGAAACTGCAAGGGAATGCCCTGAGGTAATTGGCTTGAAAGACACTTCTAATTCTTTTCATGACCCACCCCCACCATCCCTCTTTTCTTCAAATCCTATAACTAGTTCCAACAGGCCCCAGAAGTTGAGGTACAAAATGTGATTCATAAGAAGTACATGTACTCCAAAAGAGTTGCATGAGTTTTCCAATTTACATAGACAGAAATCAGGGAAATATGTGTGCAAATGTATAGTAAGGGTGTTAAATAATGGTGGAAGGAATTTAAAGCTGAATCAGGTGGAATTTATTGATATGGGCCTATTAAGCAGAGATTATGCATTCAGTGTTGTGGCTTGAGGAGTTTGAAAGGGCATGAACAGTTTGTTTGGGTGGTTGGTTGAAACATGGATCAAAAGATAATCAAAATTATATGTATGAATTTTTTTCTGTCATTTTATTGCTTTTTCTGAATTGATGCAGATGTTCTAAGAAATGACCATGATTATGAATATACAACTATGTGATGATAATGTGAATTATTGATTATATAACAAAAATGTAATGATCATATGATAAGAACATTTGTGTTTGTATGTGGTTATGTATCATAAATAAAAAATAAATAAATTTAAAAAAAAGAAAGGGAGGGGTAAGGAACATGGTATGTATGATTTTTTTCTGCTATCTTTTTCTTTTTCTGAATTGATGCAAATGTTCTAAGAAATGATCATGATGATGAACATGCAACTATGTGATGATATTGTGAATTACTGATTATATACGTAGAATGGAATGATCATATGTTAAGAAAAACAATAATTAATGGGTAGATGGAAATATTAGTGGTCAATGAAAGGGAGGGTAAGGGTTATGGGATGTAAGACTTTTTTCTTTTTCTTTTTTATTTCTTTTTCTGGAATGAATCAAATGTCCTAAAAAATTATCATGGTAATGAATACACAACTATGGGATGACACTGTGAGCCACTGATTGTACACCATGTATGCACTGTATGAGTGTGAAAATTTGTCAATAAAAATATTTAAAAATGAAAACAAACAAACAAAAAAAGATAACCAAAATTACCTGAGGCTGAAATGACAGAATGCCTGATATAATGTAGATGAGGGAATTCAAAGACTCAGAGAGCTTGAAATGTTAGACTGGATTCATCATGGAAGACCTACCACACACCCCAGGAATGTCCAGAGGGCACAGCTTTTACCAGAACTGTGAGGAATAAATTTGTGAGACTAGCTCTATCATCCCTGAAGGGCTCTGTAGTCTCCTTCTCTGTTGGTCAAATATTACTATGGGAACTGCTGTCATTGAGTTGGAATCCTTAATCACAATGGTAATGATAGGATCCTGAGTTGGCAGATGTGCTGGTTTGGAAGGATGTATATCCTCTAGAAAAGCCATGTTTTAATCTAAATCCCATTTCATAAAGACAGAATAATCCCTATTCAATACTGTATGTTTGAATATGTAATTAGACCATCTCCCTGGAGATGTAACACAATCAAGAGTGGTTGTTAAACTGGATTGGAGGAAATGTGTCTCCACCCATTTGGGTGGGACTTAATTAGTTTCTGAAGTCCTATAGAAGAGGAAACATTTTGGAGAGTGAAGGAGATTCGGAGAGAGCAGAGCATAACGACATACCCACGAGAAGCAGAGTCCACCAGCCAGAGACCTTTGGAGATGAAGAAGGAAAATGCTTCCCAGGGAGCTTCATGAAACAAGAAGCCAGGAGAAAAAGGTAGCAGATGACACCATGTTCACCATGTGCCTTTCCAGATGAGAGAGAAACTCTGACTGTGTTCACCATGTGCCCTTCCACTTGAGAGAGAAACCCTGAACTTTGTCAGCCTTCTTGAACCAAGTATCTTTCCTTGGATGCCTTAGATTGGACATTTCTATAGACTTGCTTTAATTGGGGGCATTTTCTCAGCCTTAGAGCTGTAAACTAGCAATTTATTAAATTCCCCTTTTTAAAAGCCATTCTGTTTCTGGTATATTGCATTCCAGCAGCTAGCAAACCAGAACAGCAGAAGCCAAGTGGCAACAGTTAATTGCTGTGGACAAGGTGGTCATGGCCACCAAAATAGACAACAGACTCAAAGCAGCAGTCAAAATAATCTGACTCACAGAGACTTGTGGCATTGGCTAGTAGATCACAAGGTACCTGGAAGAAGTACAATAGATGGGCAGTATACTAAATTCTTGTTTGAGCTGTATAAGCAGAAGAATTCTAGGTCAAGTGAACAAAAGTCTAACTTAAATTTCAAAAATCAATTCTCAGACTTGAGACAATTTACAGACCAGAACCCCTTGAAAGAGAGGAAGGACAGGTCCATTTGGGGGAGGACCCTGTTACACTGCCACCGATTTATACCATTAATCTTCCTCCCAGCCTTCCCCAAGGAGAACTACAGTGTTTTATCAGGGTAGCTGTGCAAACTACAGTGTTTTATCAGGGTAGCTGTGCATTGGGGAACAGGAAATGATCAGATATTTTGGGGATTTTTAGAACTTTGTTCAGAATTGACATTTATTCCAGGAGACCCAAATGATCACTCTAGTTCATCAGTCAGAGTGGGGGCTTATATAAGTTAGGTGATTGATGGAGTTTTAGCTCAGGTCTATTTCACACTGGGTTCAGTGGGTCCCCAGACTCATCCTGTAGTTATTTCTCCAGTTCCAGAATGCATAATCAGAGTAGACATACTGAGCAATTGGCAGAATTTCCTAACATTGGTTCTCTGACTCGTGAAGTGAAGGCTATTATAGTAGGAAAGTCCAAATGGAAGCCACTAGAACTGTCCCTCTCTAGCAAAACAGCAAATCAGAAGCAATACCAGGTTCCTGGAGGGATTGCAGAGATAAGTGCAGCTCTTAAAGACTTAAAGGATGTGGGAGTGGTGATTTCCACCACATCCCCATTCAACTCTTCTATTTGGCTTGTGCTGAGTAAAGATGGATCTCGGAGGATGACAGTGGATTATTATATTCTTAACCAGATGTTGACTCCAACTGCAACTGCTATTCCAGATGTGGTATCATTGCTTGAGCAAATTAACACATCCCCTGGCACTGAGTATACTGTTATTGATCTGGCAAATGCTTTTTTTCTCAATAGCTGTAAGTAAAGACAGTCAGAAAGAGTTTGCTTTCAGTGAAGGCCAGCAGTATACCTTCACTGCCCTACCTCAGGGGGTATATCAGTTCTCTAGCCCTATGTCATAATCTTGTCCACAAGGAACTTGATCATTTCTTCTTCCCACAAGACATCACATTGGTCCCTTATATTGATGACAGCATGTTGAATGGACCTAATGAGCAAAAAGTAGCAACTACATTAGACTTATTTGTAAAGTATTTGTGTGTCAGAGGATGGGTGATAAAAAAAAAATACAGGAGATCTCCACCTCAGTGAAATTTCTAGGTGTCCAGTAATGAGGGACATGTTAAGAAATCCCATCTAAGTTGAAGGATATGCTGTTGCATCTGGACCGACTTATGACTAAAAAGGAAGCACAGCACCTAGTTGGTTTCTTTGGATTTTGGAGACAATATATTCCCCATTTGGGTGTGCTACTCTGGCCCATTTACTGATTGACCAGTAAGCTGCTGGTTTTGAGTGGGAACCAGAACAAAAGAGGAGACTCTGTGAAAGGTCCAGGCTGCTGTGCCAGCTGTTCTTCCACTTGGACCATATGATCTAGCAAATTCGATTGTGCTGGAAGTGTCAATGGCAAATAGAGATGCTGTCTGGAGCTTTTGGTAAGCCCCTGTAGGAGAATCACAGTACAGGCCTTAGAATTTTGGAGTAAGGCCTTGCCATCTTCTGCAGTTAACTACTCTTCTTTTGTGAAACAGCTTTTGGCCTGCTACTAGGCTTTAGTAGAGTCTCTTTAGTAGAGACTGAATGTTACCCATGGGCCACGAAGTTGCCATGAGAACTGAGTTGCCTATCATGAGCTGAATGTTGTCTGACCCACCAAAAAAAGCCATAAAGTTGGGCATGCACAGCAGCACTCCATCATAAAGTGGAAATGGTATATATGAGACAGGGCATGAGCAGGTCTTGAAGTCACAAGTAAGTTTTATAGGGAAGTGGTCCAAATGTCCATGGTCCCTATACCTGCCACATTACCTTCTCTTTCCCAGCCCAGAGCTATGGCCTCTTGGAGGGTTCCTTACTGTCAGTTGATTGAAGAAGTGAAAACTCAGTCCTGGTTTATAGATGGTTCTGCACGATATACAGGTACCACTCAAAAGTGAACAGTTACAGTACCGCAGCTGCTTTCCAGGATGTCCCTGAAGGACAGTGGTGAGGGGAAATCCTCCCAGTGGGTGAAACGTCAAGCAGTGCACCTGCTTGTTCATTTTGCTTGGAAGGAGATCTGGCCACAGATGTGTTGGTATACTGACTCTTGGGTTGTTGCTAATGGTTTGGCTGGGTGGTCAGTCACTTGGAAGAAGCACGATTGGAAGACTGTTGATAAAGAGGTCTGGAGAAGACATATATGGATAGAACTTTCTGAGTGGGCAAAAACTGTGAAGATATTTGTGTCCCATGTGAATGCACAACAGGGGGCGAATTCAAAGAGGAAGATTTTAATTGTCAAGTGGTGAAGATGACTGTAGATACTAGTCAGCTTCTTACCCCAGCAACTCCTGTCATTGCCCAATGGGCTTATGAACAGAGTGGTCATGATGGTAGGGATGGAGGTTATGCATTGGACTTCCACTCTCCAAAGCTGACCTGACTACAGCCAGTGCTCAGTGCTTTATCCTCCAGCAGCAGAGACACATACTCAGCCCCTGATATGGCACCATTCCCCTAGGTGATCAGCTTGCTACAGGGTGGCAAGCTGACTGCATTGGACTTCTTCTATCATGAAGGGGCAACATTTGTTTTAACTAAAATATGCACATTCCTGGATATGGGTTTGCCTTCCCTGCATGAAAGGCTTTTTCCAAAACTACCATCTGTGGACTTACAGAATGTCTTATCCAGTATCATGGTATCCCACAAAGCATGGCTTCTGATCAAGTAACTCACTTCACAGCAAATGAAGTGTGAGAACGGGCACTTGTTCATGAAATTATCTGGTCTTGCCATGTTCTCCATCATCCTGAAGGAGCTGGACTGATAGAATAGTGGAATGGCCTTTTGAAGGCCCAATTATAGCTCCAGCTAGGTGATAATATTTTGCAGGGCTGGGGCAGTGTTCTCCAGGAAGCTATGTATGCTGTGAATCAGCATCCACTGTATGGTGCTGTTTCTCCCACAGCCAGGATTCACAGGTCCAGGAATCAAGGGTAGAAATGTGAGTGGCACCACTCACTATACCCCTAACCTCTCCCTTCTCTTCCGGTTCCCATTGAGTTTCAGCTTTTGGCTACTCTGGCTTTTTCTTTCTCTGTGACCTTCCATATTGGGAAGAATTCAGTCACATGATACAGAGGATAAGAAGAGAGGAAAACAAAGATATTTGCATTATGAAAAAATATAAACATATTCATAACACAGCAAAGAAGAAATATTCATACCATTACAGTGCTCATTTCTGTAACTGGACACGTGGACACAGTTCATATTTATCACTACCTTCTTCCACTATCTATTCCATGCTCCCTTTATCCTAACAAGCACCTCAGCTGGCCATGCTCTTTGCTGATGGGGTGACCCAAACCTTTATTCCTGAAGTTTCTGGGCCATTGGTAGTCCTGCCTGGATTGGATTTGCTGCAGTTTTTCATTGACTTTAATCACAGGACATGGTAGGGCTAAGAGATGTCCTAGGGGATCTCTTACATTCCAGGAAAACTCTTTTCTTAGATTGTGTAGTTGCAATCATATTTCCCTTTGATAGTCAGGATCGATCACTCCAGCCAATAAATTCCCTTCTTTGCCTATTGATCCAGGGACATAAGTAACCTAAAGTATCCAAGTGACAGTCTTAGCTTCTGGTCCAATGGAATTGTTGTGTCTTCTGCTAGAAGCACTCCTCCTTCTGGAACTCAGACCTGTAGAACAGCAGAGCTCATGGTTGCAGCAACAGGAAGCAAACATTTTGCTTTATATACATAAAGTGAAAAAAAAAATGTGAATACCCTTTGAGCCAGCAACTCAGCTTTAAAGAATATAATGTAAGAAAATCACTAGATATCTAATATCCTAGGTAAAAGGATATTCATTGCAGAGTTATTTATAATTATGAAAAACAATACCAAAAATATTCAACCAAAGGAAATTAGTTGCTAAGTTATAATTCTAAATTCTAATTCATATTCTAAAATGGAATATTTTCCATATTTCAGAATTCATTTTTATAGGATTATTTAAAGATAAAGAAAATATTCATATCAACATGGAAATCCATATTTTGCCAAGTGAAAAACTTACAGCTTTTAGTTTGAGATTATAGATTGAATAAAATCATTTAACTCCACTCTCTACCACCAAAATAAACAATTGAAATATAAAGTATAGAAAAGAAGTACAAAAGAGAAGAAATTGACATGTTTACTAAATGCTAGGAGGGGAATATTAGCAAACAAGATTTTGAAAAGTTTCTTGAATGCCTAAAATGGGTACAGTAAAAGTGATATACAAATCAGAGTGGTGAGAACCACAGGTTAACACAAGTAGAGGAGAAAGCAGCCAGTGATGTAGCAACACTTTTCACATTTCCCAGAATCTATAGGAACATAGTCACCGCATAAGAAAGGACTTGCATAAACATGATTGTTGAAGTATTATAAGACTAATGGCTGCTGAGTCAGGGTCCACATATCTGATCCCCACAAGCATGAATAAATTTAAGGAAAGTAACCTATAATACAAAACTATAAAATAATTTTTAAAGGAATTAAACTGTAAGCCTAAAAAGGGATGTAGCTTCCAGAGTAGAGGTTGCCAGCTTACCTATCTTAAAGACTGCTAGTCCACATACCATACCCATATGCAGAGATCCTATAGTTCATCTTTTCATGCATAGAAGAGGCCAAGAAATTCAGAGAAATGTTATTTCGGTTACAGGTAAAACTCAACATAATTTCATTCATAAATATTATTGAAGAATTGAGTACCAGTTGACATTTGATTTTAAACACACACATGCACACAACTGTGGCTATGATGGTTAGTTTATGCTTCAACTTAGCTGGGTGAGGCTAAGCCAGTTGTCTGGTCAAACAATCACCAGCCTGTTACTGTGAAGACATTTCAAGTAAGTTGATCCCATATATGACTGATTACATCTACAATCAACTAAGGAATGTGTCTTCAGCAATGAGAGATGTTTAATCCAGTCAGATGAAGGTTTTAAGAGGAGAACTGATGATTTCAGCAGTCAGGAGAGAGAATTTCTATCACCACTTCATCCAGCCAGCTTCTCCTGGGGAATTCATTTAAAACTTTCACTGGAGTTGACAGCTTGCAGCCCTCAAATTCAATTAAAAAAAAATCCCAGGATGACATTGTGGTAGAACCTGAAAACAAGCAAGTTAAATCAGAATTAGAAATAAGAGCACTCCAAGAGAACATCTTTAGGAAAAATCTGTTTTGTTCTGAGAAATCACATTCTAAGGAAAGTGAGTGATCTTAGTGAGAAGGTGAGTATTGCTCAATAGAACCATGTGCAAAGTGACCTCAAAGTCCATTGATGGAACGTGGGCTCTCCCTCACCAAGGCTGATTAGAGGTATTCAGCTCTGCTAAATTTTTACTGCCAGCATAGATGCTAATGATTAGCACACTTAATGGTACCATTCTCCCAGAGAGTTGTAGAAAACTATCCAACAACCTTATTACTTTGGATCTTCTATCATGAGAGAGTCACAATTCAGTTTCACAGGAATATGTACATAATCCCAAGGAAGATTTATCCTCTCTTCTCACAATTATTCTATCAGTGCCACATTGTTGGACTTATGAATGCTTTATTTATCATTTTGATATCCTTCACAGTATCACCTCTGACCAAGGAACTTTAATCTATGGGACAGTAAATGCAGCAACTGGTTTATGTCCATATAAATGTCTGGTTTAATCATGTGCCTCACTGTCTAGTGGCTGATGGCTTAACAAAAAGATGTGAGGGTCTGACATCAGGTAAGTTTCAGAACTAGCTAAGGGACAGCCTTTTGTGTGTGGCACATGCCTTAACATGGCGCCTATGTTTGTGCTTTGTACCTCATCATCAGAATATTCAGGTCCAGGAGCCAAAGGAGGGAGGTGGGAATGGTGCTTCTCACTAATACTTCTTATAATCTACTTAAGGAATTTTGCTTCCTTTCCTACAACCTTGAACTCAGTGTTCTTCAAGAGAGGAAAATTTCCACCAAGAAATAAAATCATGGTTCTGTTAAATAGGAAGCTGAGACTGACCCCTAGCTAAAATAGCAGACTGAGGGGGTGTTCACTCAACTGGCTTGGGTGAATGGTACATTTGATCAAAGGGATCTTGGTTGCTAGTTGCTATGACATATGGTGACAGCATGTCCAGGGGTACCTCTTAGAGTTCCCTTGCCCAGTATTCCCAGAGAATGAAAACTATAGCAACCCAATGAAGCCAGGTCCCAAGAATATAGATCTTCTGGGATGAAGATATGAGTCAATCTATCAAAAAAAGAACTTGGTCCTGCTAAGACTCTTCTAAAAGTTAGAGGGAAAGTGGAATAGGAGGTGGAAGAAGGTAGTTAAGATTATTTCTTTGGACTTCATGCCAAACTACAGAAGTAAGGACTGAGGCAGCCATGTTTTATGTTATTCAGTGCTTTCTTTGCCTCTCTTCTCCCCATTCTCCCCCCCAACCCCTCCCTCAACATACACATTATGGGAGTAGTCCTAGAATAGGAGGCTAATGTTTTAGGTTCTGGTAAGTCCAATTCAAACTTCTATTTGATTTTCTGACTTAATAAAACTCAAATAACCTCTTTCTCCAGATCATTTGGCTGCTGTACGACATAAGCAATCTACTTTCTCCATATTTGAATCTGCACACAGAGTTTATTAGTTAGAGTAACACCAGCTGTTAGTAACGCACAAGCTCCAAACTGCATAATACACAACCATGGCAGTTTATTTCTTTCTCATGTGAAGCCGTAAATGATGGCTCCTGGTTGCCTGAAGCTGCCTCTCCAAGAAGTAATTCTGAGACTGAAATTTTGTTGTTATTGTTTTTTCCATTCTGCCACTTTTAAAATGTAGCTTCCTTGTACTCATCTGTACCAAGAGAATAAAAAGAAAAGAGAATGTAGATTGCATTCACCTGCCTGTTGTCCTGGAAGTGATATAAGTTATTTCTGCCTGCAAACTGCTGGAAGGAACTAGTCACAAGATCCATAGATTCTGTCTTCCTATTTCTCTCTCTTCCTCTTTAACTTTCTCTTCTCACATCTTCCAGCTTCACTGGCTCTTTCCTATTTTTTCAGGTCCTCTCACCTCTATTCAAATTCTTCCTGAAAATCTCCAAATTGGCCTGTAAGCAAAGCCATTTGGTGATTTTAACTGCTTATTGAAAAAGGAAAGAAGCTACTAACAGATTATGACCATTTTTCTAAACAAAGGTAACCTCAGGGTCACTGCCTCCTCTCTTTAAAGATGCATGCTTGTCAGTGCTGAGGGAGAATGGGCCACATCCACCAACCCTTTAGAATTCTCATTCGCTTACACTTAGGCTTCATTAATCCATTAGAAAGAAAGTTACCTCTTAATGCCTCAAGGAAAGGCAAAATAATTTTAAATGGAATTTCCCAGAAGACTCCTGGGAGGAATACTCAGGGTGCTGTCCTGGGGAAAGGAATATTGGTGACCGACATATACTTTCTCTTTGCTGGTAAAATAGGAGCCTGTGGAGATCCAGCTCTCAAGCCACCAGCAACTTCTCCGTAGTCATTATTCACCCCACCCCCAAAATGGTCACTGATGAAACTCGGAGACCTGAAGTTGTGCAGCTAATAGCATTTTACTGAGAAATAAATAAAATTTTATTTATTCTCTATTGTTCTCTTTATTGAGAACAATGAAATTGTAATATCTTTTCACTGCTCTTTTTTTCTGATATTCTGAAATTTATATTTAATCGCTATTTTTGTTTTTTATTATGAAATATAACATATATACAAAAAAGCAATAAATTTCCAAGTACATTTAAAAAAATTTCAAAGTGCATTTTAACGAGTAGTTATAGAATAGATTTTAAAGTTTGGTATGGATTACAGCTCCACAATTTTTCGTTTTTTCTTCCAGCTGCTTCAAGACACTGGAGGCCAAAAGAAATCTAAATATAATGATTCAGTACTCACCTTATTTGCTAAATCCTACCTTCTCTGTGTAAGTCCACCATCACCTTTGAACTTTCTCCCACTTTTTGGTGGAATTTGGGCTATGCCCATTCTAACTTTTTCATGTTGGAAGGGGCTGTTAATATGGGATAGGTGGATGGAACTAGCTGATATTCTGGAGAGGCTGGTCTCTCTGCATTTCAGGACTTATGTGGTCCAGGGACTCATCTGGAGGTTGTAGGTTTCTGGAAAGTTACCCTAGTGCATGGAACCTTTGTAGAATCTTATACAATGCCATAGGTATTCTTTAGGATTGGCAGGAATGGTTTTGGTTGGGGTTTGGCAAGTTATGATAGTCAGCAATATCTAACTGAAGTTTGTATAAGAGTGACCTCCAGATCAGCCCCTTGACTCTATTTGAACTCTTGCAGCCACTGATACCTTAACTGTTCCACTTCTTTTCCCCCTTTTGGTCAGGATGGCATTGTTGATCCCATGGTGCCAGGGCCAGGCCATTTAATTGCTGTTAAAAAAATATTAAACACAACCCCCTAAATACTGTCCTCTTTATGGTGTTAAGCAATTCAGCTCTGCCCAGGCTCTTAACCCAAATTTGCATACGTGCCACATTCAGCAAAAGGAAACAGTCAACCTAACCAACTGCACTTAAAGAACAGGTTAAAGAGCATCCTTCAGTACTTGAGCACATACTTTGCAATCTCCCTTGCCCCAAATATCTCACCAACACATTTACTTCAAATGAAACAAAACAAAACACTCTCCCCAAGGAAAATTTTCAAGCCAGCTGCTATGGGGGAAAGGAAATTAAAAACATTCTGTGTTCCATTATACTAACTTCCATTGCTTGAATGTTTCACAAACCCACTTGTCTCTCTGCCAAGCAGTTTCTTAGCAGCCTTTTTTGGGGAAATTATTCAATAGCATTGAGCAGATGGAAAAACCCTAGATCACAGAGAAAGGCACACATCAGACTCATACACAAACTCATCAGAGACACAACAAAAACAGTCTTAAAGACCTTAATCATTTATTTACAAAGACATGAAATTATTTCCATTTTGAAAAATGGACTAAATCATATAAATGGAGATTATACTTATCACTAACAAAGCAGATTAATCAGGACTAGACATCTGACACATAATAACTTCAATATAATTAATGTAAATTGAAGAAATTCCCCCATGCCAAGTAATACTGAATCCCCCTCTCCAATCCTACCACATCACTAACAAAAGACGAAAGTGTCTGACTGGAAGAAGCCAGGCTTTATAAAAATGCTTGAAGAATAAAATTTCATTAATATTCTTCTGGGTGTTCAGAATCTAAAGCATTCACCATTTTTTTTTAGTTATTCTAAAATCTTAAACTTTCTAGTGAAATGAGAATAGAAAAAGAAAAATAGGAGAAAATTTCATTCTTTTTTGGGGGGGTGGTGGTGGAGGGTGGAGTTTACCCTTTGAACTATTCGCAGTTGCATGAAAATTCATTCCAAATTAAAGGATATAAATAACTATAATGCCTGGACTGTGAACGTAGTTCAGTGGTAGGATTCTTGTCTATCATGCCAGAGACCCGGGTTTGATTCCCGGTCCATGCATTTCCTAAAAAACACACAAACAAGCAAAAACAAAGAAACAAAAATTCAACAAATGCTGTGGCAATAACGGGATACTCATATGGAAAAAATGATGAAATGTGACCCCGCCATACAGAGTACAAAACAAAAGTCTACAACGCCTCTCATTCTGTTTTCCTACTTGAAGCCATGACAAGATATGTAGATTATCATAGGCCACTTTGTTTACTTACCATGATTATTACTCTTCACAATGAATTACCTAAAATCTGAATGCATTGGTAGGCCCTTCCTAATCAGCTACTTCACTCAATTCCTACCAGATTCCAATTAAAAAAGAAGACAGCTCTTGGAGACCATTAGGAGCAATTACCCCTCCCACAATTTATAATTTCCTTATGGGCAATTATGTGATGTAACAATAGAATAATTAGACTTGTTTCTCTATCTGTGTTTGTGTGTGGTCTAGTCATGCCACATCTGCTAAGTTTTATTTTTAAAAGGCCAATTAAAATTGGTCAACTCTACAAATGTCATGGCTAAAAAAGATTTAAATTATTGCAAAGTTTGTGGCACTCAAGACTGTTTTATTTTCTTTCTTCATCACTGGAAAAAAATAATTCAATACAAAGTATGTACTGAGTTATTGAGAACTAGACACTGTTGGGAAATAAATAAGCTAACCTAATGTGGAAGTCATCATTGAGGTTACAGTACCAGAGAAGAGAAAAACATTCCTTATAAACCACATAAATAAATACATATTACAAACTAGGATGCATATGATGAAAGAAAAAGTACCCTCTTCCAAGAGTGGTTATAGCATGATATCAGAAGCTTTCCCTGAAACAGAAACCTGTGAGCTAAGATTTTAAGGAAGAACAGGAGTTAATGATGAAAGAGAAAAAATTCTCAAGGTAGATTCATTTGAACAACAGTAAGTTTTAACTTCCTTTTATGGATGTCAAGGAATTTAGCAACTGATGATATCTCATTTTTCTATTCCCTTTACACGTTCTGCATTCAATTAACCCTACATTTAAAATCCCTTTTGGGGGACCCACAGGTACTCCATTGTCTATTTTTTTTTCCTCCAGTGCAGAGTTATTTGCTTTGAGATCTCCAGCAGTGCAATGCAAGGAGACACTCTAAATCTATTCTATTCTTTTTGCCACCAATGTGAGACAGAAATATGCCATTTTTCCTTTTTTCTCCTTAGTATCAGATGGTATCTGAGGGTTTAAGAAGCACAGTTCCCAGGCCAAACATTAATTCTTATAGATAGTAGAGAATAAAGGTTACATGAGGAAGAAACCTAATTACCTAATAATTTGTGAAGCCCAGCTTACCCACCATAAAATAAGTAATTTACACTGTTAAGATTAGTACTGTATACTATTATGAAAAACAGTCTTAGAAAGCCTTCTTCCAGACAAGAGATTTATGGGAGAAAGGAATGGGGAGAGAAGGGTGTAGTTGGTGTGGGCAGGGGGGATTTAATGACAATCAACATTAAATTTCTGTAATTTATACCAATTATATTTAAGGTTTTATATTATCTGTCAAACATCTCTACCTTGTTAATTTACTTTGAACAAAATGAATGAATATATCCGGTTAAGAAATTTACTCTATTTTATGTTATGGAAATAAACTATTTCATGTCTTCATGTGAAGTGATTAAAGTCTTGAAGCCTAAATTTTTATTGATTTTGAATGTGACTATACCACAATTTAAAAAAAAAATCATCTCCCATTTTCCATTGCATCCTTTTGGATTTATAATAAATTTTAAAACTGAGTTCATTTCTAAATTGTGTACCTTTTCATGATTGTTCCCTTAACTACACAAAGACTTAGCTGAAGCTTAAAAGTTATTGCGTGTTTAAGAGCCTTAACCAATTTAACAGACAAGTCATTTAATCTTCTCCTTTTTCCATGACTTATGAAGGTAGGGGAGAGAAAGGGATAGGAGAGGAAGAGGCAGGAAACAGAGGAAAGGATGACAATTTTCTCCTTCCAATTATATATGTGCATGTATGTATTATAAACTCCATGATTTAAATATTATGAAACTATACTCTTAGGTTTTGTGTTGCTTTTTTTTTTCATGGGCAGGCACCAGGAATCGAACCCGGGTCTCCAGCATGGCAGGCGAGAATTCTGCCACTGGGTCACCACCACACTGCCCTATAAACTTAGTTTTAACAATATTATTTAAGTTCTGTTACTGATGTTTCCACTGTCACTTGAGAAATTAAAAGGTTGAGTGCTCTCAAAATACTATCTCAGTTTTGCAAATAGATAGAACTTCATTTGAGTATATTATAAAATGGGAAAGAAAGTTTCTGTTACTTGTCACATGAAGAGATTTCTATAACATACTTATTCCATTGACTTACCATGGAAATTTTCCTAGAATATTGTGCTCATTAGCAAAGCATTTTACTTGGTTTGACACCTGTCACTTTAATTATATTTTTTGTATTTTAATGAACCCTTGTTATCTTTCATCTATTTTGCCTTTGGATGAATGAACTATGTCCATTTGCTTTTATCTTTTACCTATGATTTGTAAGGTTAACACCCTGTTTTAAAGATAATCTTAGATGATTATATTAAAATTCTTTTTTCCTAATTATGCCAACAATAACTGTTGACTTCCTCTGATGGATGTCATAGAATTTAGTACTGATGATATCCTCATCGTTGCTATTTTCCTTTCACATTCTGCCTTATATTCATCTGGAGTTTAAAATCTCCTTTTAAAGGAAGACTTTACACTTACATTGTCTTACTTTTGTTGCTATTATTACCCTCAATGATCTAATTTCCTTCTTATTATTGGTTTGTGATTTAGAAGTTATGTTGTTTTGTGTTTTATGTATTCTACAATTTTAGATAGTTTCTTTCTCAATCACTACTTCCCTAATGATGATTGCTATTGCTTATTTATCTCTTAATTGTTTGGAGTACATTTGTATAGTGTCTTGTTGGAGAACAGATTTGAGTGATACATTTTCTAAGAATTTGCAGATCTGAGAAGGTTCTCTTCTTGCCTCCTAAAAAGAATAAGCCTTTGGCTCGGGATATACTGTTTGAGTCTATATTCATTGGGGATGTATGAGGACTTGCAAATAACAAAAGTCACAAGTACAGTTTATTTTTCTCATGTAGCAAGGAGTTTGGAGGTGTGCAGTTGCTGACATTGGCTTTTCTGTCACATGGCAATACACATCCTGGCTTCCCCTTTCTCTTCCAGATTCCATCAACTTCCAGTTTCTGGCTACTTCCTCTGGCTTTCTCTTTCTCTGTGATCTTCCCTGTAAGCCTTCAGTAATAGGATTAAGACCCGTCCTGAATCAGCTGAGCCACACCTTAACAGGCATAACTTCATCATAAGGTCCTATTTACAACAGTTCACACCCACAGGAATGGATTGAGTTTAAGAACATATTTTTATCCTGGGGTATACAACTCCAAGCCACTATATTATACAGATGAGCATTTGACACTTCTATTGGGCAAAATTTTGGAGAAAAAAAAACTCCAGCTTTTGGAAAGTGAGACAGGATCTAGAGGCCACAGGACCTTAAGATATTTCTGTGAGGGGCCTGGGCTACTGTGTAATTGTGCATCTAAACTATAATATAATGTCTTAGAATAAGGGCTTTGGGGACTCTGCAGATTTCTTTATTGTCTTTTTCCAGAATCTCTTTTCACTGAAGTTATTTGTGAATGTTTTTGTTTATGTTAATATCAGCCTACTTTGGCTGTTTGTTCTAAGAGGAAATAAGGAAGAAGAAAATTGTGTGTCCTGGGGCAGTGATAGTTATTGAAGAGTGAAAAACCCAAGGAGGTAAAAACTCAGAAAAAAAGAGACAGAACCGTTCAAAGAGCAGTCTCATCCCACCTGGAGATTTCTACTCAGGATCTCCTTTTGGCTCCATACTAGTTTGATTGATAGTTGTGTCCCATTTTAATGAATTCTGTTAGCCCCAAACTTGATTAGTTCTGCCCTTCAGCCCACATTATTTTTTGTCATTCATTCTAAGACAGTTCTAAGTACCTGAAGTGTGCCAGGCTCTGAGCAACTTATGCAAAGATTTATATCCAACTTTAAAAAGGAATTCATTATTTTGTTCTGTAATAGCTGCAGATTGCAGTATAACTTATGAATGCTTACTGTTCTGTATACCTACCATTAAAACTTGGTTTGACAGCGCAGGAGATTATGATACAAGGCCAAATTAAATCTCTGCATCTTGAGTACAATGGAGCTTTCTTTGAAGGCTGGATGTCTCTTAAAGTTAATTAACAAAAGAAAAATAACTAATTACACAAGTCTTGAACAACAAAAACTGTATTTCATCTTACAAGCACCTAAATGGGTAATATAAACAACGAGCTATTTCATACAATGATGCTATTCTTATTGCAATGTCAATACATGATGTGTTGCAAATTACTAGTGGAATTTCTGGGTTTTTTTTTTTTTTTAATTTTTTTATTAATCAAAAAAAAGAAAAGAAATTAACACAACATTTAGAAATCATTCCATTCTACAAATGCACTCAGTAATTCTTAGTATCATCACATAGATGTATGATCATCATTTCTTAGTACATTTGCATCGATTTAGGAAAAGAACTAGCAACACAGCAGAAAAAAATATAGAATGTTAATATAGAGAAGAGAATTAAAATAATAATACTAATAATATATATATATATATATATAAAGGAAAAAGAAAAAAAACAAAAACAAAAGATACAAACACACAAACAAACAAACAAAAAACCATATTTCAGGTGCAGCTTCATTCAGTGTTCCAACATAGTTACATTACACTTAGGTATTATTGTGCTGTCCATTTTTTAGTTTTTGTATCTAGTCCTGTTGCACAGTCTGTATCCCTTCAGCTCCAATTACCCATTATCTTACCCTGTTTCTAACTCCTGCTGGTCTCTGTTACCAATGATATATTCCAAGCTGATTCTCAAATGTCGGTTCACATCAGTGGGACCTTACAGTATTTGTCCTTTAGTTTTGGGCTAGACTCACTCAGCATAATGTTCTCTAGGTCCATCCATGTTATTACATGCTTCATAAGTTTAGTCTGTCTTAAAGCTGCATAATATTCCATCGTAGGTATACGCCACAGTTTGTTTAGCCACTCGTCTGTTGATGAACATTTTGGCTGTTTCCATCTCTTTGCAATTGTAGATAATGCTGCTATAAACACTGGTGTGCAAATGTCCGTCTGTGTCTTTGCCCTTAAGTCCCTTGAGTAGATACTTAGCAGTGGTATTGCTGGGTCGTAATCCATTCTGCCATTCTATGTCTTTTGATTGGGAAATTCAGTTCATTAACTTTTAGTATTATTACTGTTTGGATAATATTTTCCTCTACCATTTTGGCTTTTGTATTATATATATCATATCTGATTTTCCTTCTTTCTACACTTTACTCCATACCTCTCTCTTCTGTCTTTTCGTATCTGACTCTAGTGCTCCCTTTAGTATTTCTTGCAGAGCTGGTCTCTTGGTCACAAATTCTCTCAGTGACTTTTTGTCTATAAATGTTTTAATTTCTCCTTCATTTTTGAAGGACAATTTTGCTGGATATAGGAGTCTTGGTTGGCAGTTTTTCTCTTTTAGTAATTTAAATATATCATCCCACTGTCTTCTAGCTTCCATGGTTTCTGCTGAGAAATCTACACATAGTCTTATTGGGTTTCCCTTGTATGTGACAGATTGTTTTTCTCTTGCTGCTTTCAAGATCCTCTCTTTCTCTTTGACCTCTGACATTCTAACTAGTAAGTGTCTTGGAGAACGCCTATTTGGGTCTATTCTCTTTGGGGTGCGCTGCACTTCTTGGATCTGTAAATTTAGGTCTTTCATAAGAGTTGGAAAATTTTCAGTGATAATTTCTTCCATTAGTTTTTCTCCTCCTTTTCCCTTCTCTTCTCCTTCTGGGACACCCACAACACGTATATTTGTGCGCTTCATATTGTCATTCAGTTCCCTGATCCCCTGCTCAAGTTTTTCCATTCTTTTCCCTATAGTTTCTGTTTCTTTTTGGAATTCAGATGTTCCATCCTCCAGTTCACTAATTGTAGCTTCTGCCTCTTTAGATCTACCATTGTAGGTATCCATTGTTTTTTCCATTTTTTCTTCTTTGTCCTTCACTCCCATAAGTTCTGTGATTTGTTTTTTCAGATTTTCTATTTCTTCTTTTTGTTCAGCCCATGTCTTCTTCATGTCCTCCCTCAATTTATTGATTTGGTTTTTGAAGAATTTTTCCATTTCTGTTCGTATATTCAGCATTAGTTGTCTCAGCTCCTGTATCTCATTTGAACTATTGGTTTGTTCCTTTGACTGGGCCATATCTTCAATTTTCCGAGCGTCATCCATTATTTTCTGCTGGTGTCTGGGCATTTGATCAGATTTCCCTGGGTGTGTTACGCAGCTGGTTGAAAGCTTTTTCTGTGAAATCTCTGGGCTCTGTTTTTCTTTTCCTGCCCAGTAGGTGGCGCTCGTGGCGCTCATCTGTCTGCACCGCAGTTGGCCCGGGAAACCGCGCGTGGAGGTGGGGGTCGCTGGCCGCCGCGGCTTGGGAGAGTGCCGGTCCTAATTGCCCAGCTGGCCCGAAACGCCAAGAGTGACGGGAGGGCCCCGCTATCCAACGTTCCCAGTCAGGCCGGTGAGCCACGTGCGTGGAGGGGACCCCAGTCGCCAGCCGCCCCGGCCGGGAAAACGCGCGCCCCTCGGGTAGCTCACCGCAGCAGATTCTCCCTGCCCGTTCAGCTGTTCCAGAATGGGGCACGCTGTCTTTTTGGTCTCTGTCGTGACTCCGGGAGCTGTTTCGTATTGTTTCTGTTTCTTTAGTTGCTTTTCTGGAGGAGGAACTAAGACCCGCGCATCTTACTAAGCCGCCATCTTCTCCGGAAGTCGAATTTCTGGGTTTTATGAAGTAACTTTTGTGTTTTGATTTTTTTAATGTAATCATTTAATTTTTTTGCAGGGGGCAGTGCATGATCTGGGAATTGAACCCGGGTCTCCTGCATGGAAGACGAGAATTCTACCACTGAACTATCCTCTTGTGCACCCTCTTGTAATCAATTAATTTTTCAAATATTTTTTATTGAGATATCTTCATGCACCACACACGTCCATCCAAAGTATACAATCAATGACTCATGATATCATCACATAGTTGCATAGTCATCACCATGACCATTTTTAGAACATTTACATCACTCCAGAAAAATGAATAAAAAGAAACAAGAAAAAAACCCATACATCACATATTCCTTAGCCCTCCGCAGGGAGGGCATAGGCCACTAGTATTGCAATCTACCCATTCCCCCATTATTTATTCATTTATCTACTTATTGTCTTTTTTTTTTTTTTAACTTTTCTATCCATACCCTGGACAAAGGGAGCATCAACCTCAAGGCTTTCACAATCATATGGTCACATTGTAAAAGCTATATAGTTATACAATCATCTTCAAGCATCAAGGCTACTGTAATGCAGTGCAATAATTTCAGGATACTTCCCTCTAGCCACTCCAAAACACCATAAACTAAAAAGGGATACTTATATAATGCATAAGAATAACCTCCCGGATAACCTCTCAATTCTGTTTGAAATCTCTCGGCCACTGAAACTTTATTGTGTCTCATTCCTCTCCTTCCCCTTTTGGTCAAGAAAGCTTTCTCAATCCCATGATGCCCGGTCCTGGCTCATCCCCAGGAGTCATGTCTCTTGCTGCTAGGAAGATTTACACTTCTGGGAGTCATGTCCCACATAGGAGGGAGGGCTGTGTTTTTGTTTTGTTGATACTTTAAATGTTGATACATTTAAATGATACTTAAATGTCATTTAATTATATGCTTTATTTTCTTTCAGTTTCCAATATACCCATAGCTTCCTGGCAATGCATCATGTTATCATTTCTAGGATCATGAGTTATATAATACTACATAGGACGTAAATTCAGGTTTCTTCATAAAAGACATTGGAAGCCTTGGAGACAATTGATTAGGAAATGAAGGCAGTCCCTGTCACCGAGCTTCAGCACAAAGGGAAAGAACAAGACTATAATTAGAAGAAAGACTCACAGGTGCACATGGACTTATTAATGGTGTCCAAATACAGAATCAGTCAAAACCAGTAAGCTTATTGATTTCAGATATTAAGGGTGAATCTCTTTGTCAGGTGGAGACCAGCTATGTAGGCTTTATCTTTCTTTCTATCACTCATTAAGTCAATTCATTAGTCTGTTGTCTCTCCAAGGTACCACATAATGAGTTTCATTGTTTTGTTTATGTGAGCTGGCTCATACACGTCCTTCCCCATTGGTTTTTAAAGGCTCCTGAAGTACCAGTTTTAATCAGCCCATTTGTGGCTAGGACTTTAATATAGCGACTTGAATAAATGTAGAAAGTAGGAGAATAAGATGGGTTTTGAGGAGATACGGGGAGAAAAGGAAAGCCAGAGGAAATTCCATCAGGTGCCTGTGTTCCTTGAACGAACCAGCAGGTGGTAGCAACACTTCGTGGGAGGACCCAGAATAGCTCTGTAGGAACAAAACAATAGACCCCCAAACTATTCCTTGGTTTAAGAAGAGGTTAGGTGTGGGCGGAAACGTTTCTCCTTGTGGCACGCCCTCGGTTCCTTACCCCGTGCCTTCCCCTCCTCCCTTTTCAAGCATCAGCTTAAAGTACCTTTTTACCACTTCTCATCATGTTGGGTAGGTTCTCTCTGGAGAGCGTGCGAGGTAGGAGGCACCCAGAGGTGCAACGACTTGCCCAGGTATTGTAAGAGCCAGGCAGCGAAATCGGGACTTTCCCCTTTCAATTCCAGGCTTCCCCGCCCCTTGGGAAGGAAGGTTCCAGTCAGAAGCCCAAAGGATGACCAAGACTTAGGGACAGGAAAAGGGAGAAGAGCTTAAGGGTACATCAGAAACCCCTTCGCACCCAGGTCCCTCCCTAGACGCCCCCTCTCTTGCTGCCTACGACCTCGCCCCCCACCCTGTGCCTTCCTAAATTTCTCAGTTTGCTCCCACCGCCCCCTTTCTTTTCCTTCTTTCACTTTCTCTGCGCAGCTCGCGCCCACCTTAGTTCAAACCTGAGTAGGCGCTCCACTGTTTTAGTTCCTAGAGTTAAAGAGGGAAAGGAGGGAGGCGGGGAGGTGCGTGTGTGAGGGTTTGGCCGGCTGCAGGCTTCTGCCCTACCCAGGACAGCAGCCGCCCGCCCGTGGCGCCTCATTCTCCCGGCATCAGAGCTCAAGACCCAGGGCTTTTAATCACGTCTCGGAGCCCCTTCCCCTTCGCGCCTCCTCCAGGCGCGTCGCGCGTGCCATTCCGCCCTGCCCACGTTCCTCCCACACCGCCGATCCCGAGGGAGGAGGCAGCCCCCAACCCCAGCTCCAAGGCGGGGCCCAAGGGGCGAGTCCCGCGTCTCCCCTTCTTTCTTCCCGGTCGCGCCGGGGCGGAGGAGGGGGCTCCGCACACTGGCCGCCTAGGCCGGGAAGGCGGGCTCGACTCCCCGGAAGAGGGTAAAGGGAGGGAGGCCGAAGGGGCCTGAGAGGGGCGGGCCGGACTGGGAGGGAACACAGAGGGGGCGGGGCGGGCTGCTCTCTCTCCAGCCGCCGCTCGGGAGCAGCGGGCGGCGGGACCCGCAACCCAGCTTGGTGACTAGGATCGCGACGCGGGCCGCGCAGGATCTCCCGGCGTCCCGCCCCCAGAGCAGCCCTCCCGCCACCACCCCACGTCTGTCCCCAAATCAAAGCTAACCGCGGTGCGGGGCGGAGCAGATCCCGGCTGCGGGGGAGCCGGGTGTTTGGACCTGAGTGGGGACGCAGGCGGCGCCGGGCGAGCACCGGGGGGTCGCCGCTCCACCGCAGGGCCTCTGGGACGCAGACCTGCGGAGCTGCGGCCGGTGGGAAGGTAAGCCTGGGGATCGCGGCGGTTTTGGAGGAGGCAGGGAGCCTGGGGACCGAGGGTCTTAAGGTTTGCAAAAGTAGAGGGGCCCTCCAGACAGGGCCTCTGCAGATCCTAGGAAGACTCCCGGGGGACTACCGGGTGTCCCTCCCCCAGGCAAGAGCCAGGTTCATGGGATGCAGAACTGGCCAACCTGATTCCCCACCCCTGCACTTTTACCAGCTGTCACTGACACCCCCAATCACCCTCTACTAAGATCGCCACACTCCGATCCCAGGCATTCCTCTGACTCTGGCTTAATGGTGCTGGGTTGAGGGTCTTTGCAGAGGCCTGGCTGCCACTATTCTGTAGATTGCCTATCCCTCTGATTCTAGTGGCATCTCTCCCATCTCTTGGAGCTGGGAGATAGGAGCATGGGGAGTGATCCTACAGCTGGCCCCAGCTCCCTCACAGCATATCCTGTCTCTCTCCTCTGGGAGCCACTCCAGTTGCCACGTTTAAGCCCTGTAGGTGGAGAGAAGGCTCAATTGATGCTCCCAGCCGTAGCCCCAAATTCCACCTAAAGTCTGCTGGGTGCTGCTGCCCAGCTCCACCCACCTCTCTCTACATCTGGGTGCTTGGCCCTGCCTTGCCCCCGCCCACACCCACCAATCTTGGCTGTCTGGCATCTTCTTTCCTCCCATCCCTGGGGGAGCTGGCATGGGCCCAGCATAGCTGATGTTGTAATGTCCCTGGCAGTACCCATGGAGAGAAGTGGCTGGGCCTGTTCCCAATCAGTTAATCCAAGCCCTCCACCCACCAGGGGAAACTTGATTCAGACTCTAGCAGGGGACATACTGGTCCTGAGTTGAAAGATCATTGGAAAAGGAGTTGTGGGACCGTTTGCATACAGTCCAGGGAAACTGTCCAAGCCGAGGGACATTAGGGAATTGGGACTTGCTGTCCAGTGCTGCTCCGTGGAGCCACTTGCTCCTTTTAGAGCAATGGACATTTTTTTTTTTTTTAATTCTCACTGGAAGATTAGTGGCTTGGGAAAGAGGTCTACTTTGGAGTCTGTTGGTTCATTCAGGGTACAAGAAGATGACTGGCAATGACAGTTGTGTCCCCAGAATGCTGGGGAGCAGCAGGCATTGATTGGCTGGGCATGGGAAGGGCAGGAACATTCCTCTTTTGGGGACAGCTGCTCTCCCAGCCCACTACCATCTCCTGACCTAGCCCTGTGCCCCTACCCCTCCCTATTCCATACTGAGAGCAAAGTAGAGAAAAGGTGGAAGAGGGGTGGCAGGGTTTGGAGAACCTCAGGTTTCCTTTTCTTCACTTCCCTGCATAGCTCCCTGTGCCAGCCCAGCATCTCTCCAGAAGTAGCCCCTGACATTCACTCCCAGCCTGCAGATTGGGGATAGAGGCAGAAATGAGGGTGAGGAAGAACAGTTCCCAGGCCACCAGCCTGAGGACTATTTCTGAACCAGCAGTGACCTGCGTGCCCTCACGTGCACACAAACACACCTGCGGGCACATAGCATCCCTGCTCCCACCTTCTTCATCTCAGGCACATCCCCTTATACACCCTGTCATGCAGACACGTTCTCAGGCTTTCACTCTCAAAGGCGCTGGTCCTGGCACTGACGGGCTTTCTTCCACGACCTTTACTTGCTCATCTCTCAGGCACATTTGCTTACTGCCCCCATACCCTCCCTTATGCTCTTCTCCAGAGCTTCGAATGTCCTCGATCTGTACAAGCTGGTGGTCAGTGCAAGCCGATGTGGCTCATTCTAAATGGCTGTCTGACTAGACCCAGACAGACATTGCCTGCATCTTAAAAGCCTCCCCCACCTCCACCAGCTGGAGAGGGAGGTACATTTGTCTAAATCTGTGTTCTCTGGAGGATAGTCTTTGGACAGAACAGTCCTCTGCTAGGCAGGCCACGAATTGGCTTCTCCATCCAGGGCAGCAGGGGATAAAATAGTCTCCCTGGGAATGCAGGGCCAGAGGACAGCCACCTCCTCACCATTTGCCCTGGATGCCACCGTAAAGCCTGTCGCATCCTTTTCAAGGCAGGAGGCCAGAGTATGAAGAGGGAACTATTGAGAGGATGTCCAAGGTGGAGATTAAAGGGTAGAATACTAAGCTAAGTGAAGATGATCCTGGCATTTCCGGGGCATTTTAAGAGCTGCAGCACGAGACAGAGGACAAGGCCAGTGGTACTGACCCCTGCCATCCTGACCGTGTGGCTAACAGGTATAAGGAACAGCCCAGCAGCCACACGACACATAAAGGCATAGGCCTAATTGCCACTGAAGCCTTCTTTTTTCCCACTGGACTCTGCAGCGTGCTTCGCCCAGAAGCCCACTAAAATCGTTCAGGTTTGGGCTCACCTTTCAGTAATGCCCCTGCTTATGAGCTCCCTAAGCACTGCCCCTTCTTCCTTCTTTTCCTTTGAAATCTCAGCCTGTTGATTGCTATTGTGTGAGAGAAATATAATATTATCAGGGGGACAATTTGAACTCCTGGGGAGAGAAGCCTAAAGAAAATTCAAGGATAAAAGTTATTTTGCTTCTATTGTCAACATTCTTTCACTCATTCATTCCCAGCTCCTGCTTTCTCTCCATCACTGCTTTCCTCTAATAGATTAAAATTTCTACGTGGTTTGAAACCTAAGAGGGTAAGGGAGGATGGAGGATGAAATATAAACATACTTGTTTAGTTTTTAAATATATTTTCCTTTTTTAATTTAGATCTTAATTATAAGATTTTGGCATAATTATACAAATAAGTTCTGCTTGTTGAAATCAGAAAAACGATTCAAATATGTATAAGACAAAGTTAATAATCCCCCCACCTGCAATCCACTGTTTCTACCTCCTACAGTAGCCAATTTTATTAGCCCAGTATATCTCCTGCAATTCCTTCCTCCAAGCTAATCTGTCTTACGTTATTCAATTTTTGTTAAAATTACTTTTTGATTGAGGTGCATAAATTATATTAAGTAAGCTTGATTTGTTCATAAAAGTATTATATTTAACATTTTAATTTGAGCACAGTTTAAATATTCTCACAGACTTACTGATTTAATTTACTTTTAAACCTTTCATCTTTTTATAGGTAATAGAATTTATAAGCAATGAAATTTTAAAATTCTAGAATCTTTAATTTTTTTTGATTTGTATAAGAACAAACCAACAAAGAAACCTTGATGCCTAAGGATCAGTCATATTTCTTGTAAACCAAAGAAATGTATCAGGCTTGTGGATCTAGTATCCCCACTATATTGAAAAAATATAAAATGATATATCCAGAAAAGGGGCTGAGACTAAGTTAAATGAAATCATTGAATGCAATTTTTGCCACAAGAAACTTTGTCTAATCAGTCTCATTTTCTGAGCTACCATTTTTCCATCAATATTTCCGCTGTTTCTTGTGCTTAAATGTTTTTAAAATCTTATATATAGATCTAAAATTTTAATATTTTCCTGATCGAGATAAGTTTTCTGCCTTTTCATACATTAGAGGATTTCTAAACACTGACCACTTTCTTTCATGAACTGGAGAAGAGAGTGGAATTTCAAGTGGGCTAGGAGAAAGAGGCATGAGAGACCCAGTTCTGCAGAAGCCTCTTCCTCATGTGGCTGTAGGAATGAGCTGGGTGTTTCCAGGCTGCTCACCAAGACCAAATGCAGAAAGATGCTCTATGTGTACAGCCAGGGAAGGCACCTCTGAAAATCAAATTCTAAGTCCTGCTTGTTCAGTTTTACAGGTATGTGGAGTAGCCATGCTCTTGTCGCTTAAGTTTCTGCCTTTGAAATTTGCTTCGGAAGAATCTGCAGCGGTATGAATTAGTTCTCAGCAATTTATTCCATATCTTAAGAAAGTGATCTCCCTTCCTTACTTTTATTCTTGCAATGGAGATATGCTCAGATTATATAGGCACATGCACACACACACACATATATACACGTACACATGCAGTTATATATATATATATATATATATATATACATACACATACATACGTATATATATATATTTATAAATTTATATGATTTGAATTTTTCTGTTTTGTTTGGTAAGCGAGAACAGACCTAATTGCCTTGTCAGACTTAGCAGCAATTTTTTTCTGAAGAAATTGTTTATAGCCTTCAACCTTCTTGTTTTGAATTTTAAAAAGGTTCTCATCAGATATCAGAAGTACGCTTCTGGGTACTCTGAGATCCTCCACCATTTGTTTGTAATAAGTATCTTTGTTCTTAGTGAAATTTCAAAAAATTACTTGTGTCAAGCCACGTGCAATGTCACCATTTTATTCTTCACTTTCTGGTTTGTCTTGAAGATGGAAGCCGAGGGGCTTTAATATGTTTCACAATTGCTTTTGCTCTTTTCTGGATCTCCTAGAGAGAGGCCAGCTTCATGTTTCCATTGAGATGCACGTGAAGACTTTGTGTGCACACCACAAGTGACTGTGCTGCTGGTATGGGGAGCCATAAAGCAAACCTCTTGTCATTCCTCATCCTCAAAGATGTCCCATATGGCACAGCTGATATCGTCTGCACCTTTTCTCTCTTGTTTTGCTGTCTCACAAAACGAATTCATTGGACTGTTACAAAAACATTTATTATTCCTTCCCATGATTATTCGTCTAGTTATAAATATAGAAGACTCAGTGCTTATGATTTCTTCCTCATACAGATTCTATAACCCATCCACATTCTCACTGAAAGGGGATATTTGAAAGAACATCTTCTGGACAAAAGGTATCATAGCATTCATTGTATAGAAACCTCCTGCTGGTATTTTCAATTTTTGATAACAGAGTTCCGGAAGCCTATATAACTCTGGAAAGAATCTGTTCTGCTTTCTCCTGGTATCAGTCATGTTTCCAAATTAAGAGGGTTTGGAAGTTGCAGCCCACAACGTGAATTACTTCAGGATATTTATTAAACTGCTCCTGGTGATGGTGTCAGGGTTATAGAAGAAAAGAGCTTTGCATGCTTCTTACTTTGTAAAGCATTTATTTAATCTGAGAATGTTTCTAATATCACTGGGGATAGTATTTGCAAATAAACTCTGTTTCTTGGGAATAATTTATCATATAGAAATGCTTCTTACATGCCTCCATATGCTGTAATTCTCTAGTTCACAAAAAAGGGGAATGAAAATATGAAAAGTAAATTTAATGAGTATTTGACATCTGTCCCCTATGTATCAGCCCATACATATGTAGAAATGGTGTTCCTTCCATGATAAAACTGCATAGAAATGACACTGAAGGCTTCATCTTATGGTATAGCCAGTGTTACCAGAACAAAATTAGATTAGTGGTAATCAAATTATGAATGGCATGTCTTTCAGCATTAAATATAGTTTGTTTGAATTCAGTTTCATTGTGAAATGTGTAGTTTTCAATTATACTGAAAACCACAAAGCCACATGTATCCAGCAGGAAACAGATTCTAATTTCCCTTCCAATTTGTCCTCCCCCCACTCCCTGTCCCCATCCTATATCTTTGGAGGTATCAGGACAACATGCCTTTTGTTTTTCTTCTCAACAGAAATATATGGATTCTTCTGCTCTCGTTCACATGACTTACAAACTTTTGAAACTTAATCAAGAGGAGAGAACGATCAGCACCAATTTCTAGATCAACTCACAGAGAAGGTACTGAGCCTGTTTGTCTTTAGTGTGTCTTCTGACGCAGCTGTGCATCTAATTCATACATCGCTGAGCTGAATTGGCATTCCTTCTAGAGGCTTGGGAAGGTGTTATGTAAAAGGGTAGCTTATTATCTAGTCCTGAGAAATCATTTTAAGAACACGAATGACATTTTGATTCATTTTATTAAACAGCTATCTACATTTCTTAAAGGAAATATTAATTATTGCTTTAATTAAATAGTTAATGTATAGGCAATATTTTTAAAATGCAAACAGTGAAAATAAGTCTCCCTTTCATTAACCTCCAAATCTTTTTCCTTTCTTCCCAGTTTTTTAATATTCTTCCATAAAATTTCTGTTAAACATAATTATATATGCATGTGTGTGTATGTATGTGTGTGTACATAGAAACACGTATGTATGTGCATACCCTTTTAAAGTTAACAAATGGAAGCATATTATATACTGCTTTGCACTATGCCACATTCACTTGGAAATTATTTTTATATCAATACATAAGCTGTAACCCCATATTCCTTTTTAAGGATGCACCATAATGTTTTTAACTATCTGTTTATTGATGGACAGTTTACAGCCTTTTCACTTACAGACAATTGTGCAATGAATATCCTTTTTCAAACATCTTCGCAAACTGATAAAAGTATAAGGTACCCGAAAGATTCTTAGAAGTGAAACTTCTAAGAATACTTAGAAGTTTCTAAGAAACTTCTAATAATTTGGTAGATATTACCAAATTATTCTCCTGAGAGAATATGTCAATTTCCATTCAAAAGCACAGTGAGAAAACCTTTCTCTGTATCTTCTCTAACATGACATCTTATCAATCTCACGGGGAAAAAATGGCATGCCACTATTGTTTTAACATGGCTTCCTTTAGCTGTGAGCAAAATAGAAGCAACTGTTCATATGTGTAAGCAATTCTTTTTCTATAAGCCCTAGGCAAAACATCTCTTGTGGGGAGCTGGGTTGGGGGTGGGGAGAGGACTTTTGTTCACAAAATGCATGCCAGACCTATATAGCTCTATCCCTTCTCTGCTCTGTCTCATATATCAGCACAATCTCTTTATTCCTTTGTTATTTTTGCATCTGGTCTTGCACCCTCCCTCGCCTTAATGCCCCGCAGCTATCCTTCTACAGTCCCTCCCGCTTCACTGCCTCTCTGAAAAAGTCTGCAGTATGCAGGTCTGACAGAGGGAGGGGTTAGTGTTGGGGGTGGGGGGTGGGCTCCCTGCTGGCTGTTATCCCACAGATGGGAGGAGCTGGAGCAGTTTGAGAACTTGCAGGAGATACAGGGTGAGGTGGTTGGAGCCTGGGCTATGTATGAAAAATGCAGGTTCTTCCCATCCGCCCACTTGGTCTTCTATGTCTCTCTAGGAAGCAAGCTTGGCTTGTAGACCCCCAGGTGTGCAATAGCAGCAGCCCTGCCTGGGAGCAGGGTGGTGGCTGGGGCGATGTTGGGCGTCCTGAAGATGCCCCATGGCGACTGAGGGGGCTGCCGGGTCAGGGAGCAGAGCGGCGGGCATGGTGCTCAGCCTGGGCGTGCTGGTCCTCGTGTCCTCAGCTCTGGCTCTGGAAGGTAAGAGGGAAGGGAGACAGGGAGCTCTTCTCCCCACCTGCACCCCTACTCCCACCTGCCAGTAGAGACTCAGGACTAGTAGGAAATGGGAAATATTCAGAAAGAGTGAAAATATCAACAGAGGGACAGGCATGGAGAAGGGTAATCTGGGCCTTTATCAGGGGGTTCAGGGGAAGGGTCCTGATAGAAAGCAGTGTCCCTCCTGCTGGCAAACCAGATGTACCAATGAAGGGAATCCTTTTTTTTTTTCTCCTCTAATCGGAATCGGGTGGGGTGTTAGCATTGGTGGCTGGAAGCTTGGACATTGTGTGGCAATTCTTATCTCTGTGCAGAAGTGTTGCTGGACACCACAGGAGAGACATCTGAGATTGGCTGGCTCACCTACCCACCAGGTGGGGTGAGTGCCACTGCTTTAATTCTGAACCCATTGTTCTTCCCTACCACCTGTTCCCAAATGTGAGATTCTGGAAGGTAGAGACTGATGGGATAAGAACCCCTCCCGCCCCCTCAGGGGAGCAGGACTTCAGGAGACCCCCACCCTGCTTTGCATATCATTTGATTTTAAATAGCACTGGAAGGGGTGTACCCCAACCCCCCAAGCCCTGAGCAGCCAATGCTATCTCTTGGCCCTCCCTGCAGTGGGATGAGGTGAGTGTCCTGGATGACCAGCGACGCCTGACTCGGACCTTTGAGGCATGCCACGTGGCAGGGGCCCCTCCAGGCACTGGGCAGGACAACTGGCTGCAGACGCACTTCGTGGAGCGCCGAGGAGCCCAGCGGGCTCACATCCGACTGCACTTCTCCGTGAGGGCATGCTCCAGCCTGGGAGTGGGCGGGGGCACCTGCCGGGAGACCTTCACCCTTTACTACCGCCAGGCCGAGGAGCCCGACAGCCCCGGCAGCATTTCGGCCTGGCATCTCAAAAGCTGGACCAAGGTGGACACAATTGCAGCAGATGAGAGCTTCCCCGCCTCCTCGTCTTCCTCCTCATGGACGGTGGGTGCGCGTGGAGCAGAGCAGCGGGCCGGGCTGCAGCTGAATGTCAAAGAGCGCAGCTTTGGTCCTCTCACTCAGCGGGGCTTCTATGTGGCCTTCCAGGACACAGGGGCCTGCCTGGCCCTCGTGGCAGTTAAGCTCTTCTCCTACGCCTGCCCCCCCGCGCTCAGGGCCTTTGCCTCTTTTCCCGAGACGAAGGCCAGTGGGGCCGGAGGGGCCTCCTTGGTGGCAGCTGTAGGTACCTGTGTGGCTTATGCAGAGCCAGAGGAAGATGGAGTGGGGGCCCAGGCAGGAAACAGCTCTCCCAGGCTGCACTGCAACGGGGAGGGCAAGTGGATGGTAGCTGTGGGCGGCTGCCGCTGCCAACCTGGACACCAGCCTGCGCGTGGAGACAAGGCTTGCCAAGGTGAGAACCTACCCCCCTCGCGCTTGCCCAAGATTTCTCTGCCTCTTTCAGACCTCTCCTGATCATCCCCTACTTTCATTTTATCCCCAGAGGTCTGTAATAAGTTATTTTAGGAAAGGATTTTTTGTATCGTTTGTTTAGCCTAATTTTATTTCCTAAAGTGCACAAACTGCTCCCTTCCACTCATCTGAAATTTCTGGAGCCTTCCATGGCAGTTGCTGAGGATCCTAGGGCCGTGAGAAAAGCGATAGAGGTCAAAAGGAGTTAAACTCCTGGGTTAGCTTGGAGTGGGGTCCTGACATGGGCTTTTGTCCCTTTTTGTCCCTGTTCCTGCATATGGGTGGAAGCAGGCAGTGGGTCCTGCCACCGGAGGCTGCGGAAGTGAGCCTGCTGCTGAGTGGTGGCAGCAGGCCGAGGGGTGGGGCGGGCTGCAGGCGGTACCACGGAGGGAGAGTATGCAGTCGAGCAGGGGACACCTACATCTGGTCCCTGGCCTTCCTCTATTCACCTCTAAGCTTCGCTTTTAACATCAATGGAAATACAATCTCGTTCCAGCTAAACGGCAGAAGTAATCTCTGCCTGAGGGAGGGAAAGCAGGAAGAGGTGGGTGGGGGTTAGATGTCCTGAGGCAGAAGGAACAGGCCCCAGGAAATGGAGAGGCTGCCCAGGAGTGGAAGGGGTGAGGGTGACACCTCCCCTCGCTTTGCCTCCTCAGCTTGCGCAGTGGGATTCTATAAGGCCCTGGCAGGAAACGCCCCCTGCTCACCGTGCCCTGCCCGCAGCCATGCCCCCGACCCTGCAGCTTCCGTCTGCCCCTGCCTCTCAGGCTTCTACCGGGCCGGTTCCGACCCACCAGAGGCCCCCTGCACTGGTGAGTCCCACTCCAGAGATGGAGATGAGAGTGGTAGTGGGGCCAGGAGGGGGGACACCTGAGGACAGTGGTTTGCATTTAAAGTGACTTCTCTTTCCCCTGTTTCCTTGCTTTCCTCCCCCTGCTGCCCTGCACCTTGCTCCCTTGCTGACCCCGTTCTCACCACGCCCCCTCCTGCCTCTCTCCCCCCAACATGCCTCCTCTGCTTTTTGTTTGTTCCTCCATCCACATGCTCTTCTGGTCCTTTCTCTCTGAACCATCCTCCGCACCCTGCCTCCTCCTTCAATCCCTCCTCCTCCCACCCCACCCCATACTTCCTACCTTCTCGGCCCTACCCTCTGGCCTCCCAGGCCCTCCTTCAGCTCCCCGAGAGCTTTGGTTTGAGGTGCAAGGCTCAGCACTCATGTTGCACTGGCGCTTGCCCCAGGAGCTGGGGGGAAGAGGGGACCTGCTCTTCAATGTCGTGTGCAAGGAGTGTGGAGGCCACCAGGAGCCCGGCAGGGCCACCTGTCGTCGCTGCAGGGATGAGGTGCACTTTGACCCCCGCCAGAGGGGCCTGACTGAGAGCCGAGTATTAGTTGGGGGGCTCCGGGCACATGTTCCGTACATCTTGGAGGTGCAGGCTGTCAATGGGGTGTCTGAGCTCAGCCCCAACCCTCCCCGGGCTGCAGCCATCAACGTCAGCACCAGCCATGAAGGTGAGCCCTTGCCCTTGGCGTGAGCACCTTACCTCAACTCCTTAGCCCACCCTTCCTCCTCCTGCTCTCAGCTCACCTGTCCTCTAATCCACAGCCCGAGCTTCCCTAGGGATGCTCCTGCCCCCAGCCCTTGGGCTCCCTCTATCAATCCCCCCACTCCAGTCCCCTCTGCAGTTCCTGTGGTGCACCAGGTGAGCCGGGCATCCAACAGCATCACGGTGTCCTGGCCGCAGCCTGACCAGACCAGTGGAAATATCCTAGACTATCAGCTCCGCTACTATGACCAGGTGGGCAGAAGTGGGGCACCGAAGCAGGGTAGGGCAGGGGAGCTCACCGTCCCCCACAGTGGAGGCTGGAGAGGTGCAGCATGGGGCTACCAGGAAGGGGCTCGGGCTGTGGCAGACCTCCCCCCAGTGCCGCCGAGGGCCCTTGGGTGTACGAGCAGGGACGACAGGGGCCAGGATGGGGCTGGGCAGGGAGTGAGTGGCTGTTACCCCCAGGCAGAAGATGAATCCCACTCCTTCACCCTGACCAGCGACACCAACACTGCCACCGTGACGCAGCTGAGCCCCGGCCACATCTACGGCTTCCAGGTGCGGGCGCGGAGTGCTGCCGGCCACGGCCCCTATGGGGGCAAGGTCTATTTCCAGACGCTGCCTCAAGGTGAGGGGAGGCCTCGATGGGGAGGAGGAGGCTCCCCAGGGTGTGGGGCGGTGGTGAGGAGCAGCCAGGCCTTGAACCCTGACTCAGCATGCTCCCGACCAGAGCCACGCAGGGAGAGGAGAACCTGGGGAGAGCGTTTGTGGCTGAGCAGCTATAACCTTAGGATCCACTTGGGGGGATGTGGGGGGACAGGTGCACACCTGTCAGCCTTGGTGGCTGTTTCCTCAGGTGAGCTGTCTACTCAGCTTCCTGAGAGACTCTCCTTGGTGGTCCGCTCTGTGCTGGGAGCCTTGGCGTTCCTCCTGCTGGGGGCCATCACGGTGCTGGCTGTCGTCTTCCAGAGGTGAGGCCCCGCCCCGGCCCCTCCCTGCCTCGGCACCACTCACCCCGCAGCACCACCCAAGTCCCAGTAGCCCCAAAGGCCCCTGAGGAAGTGTCCCCTCCCCCATCATCCCTATTCCCACAGCCTCTGCCCCTCCCACCAGGCCCCATGCAGAGGTGGAAAGAAGGGAGTCCACACCTCCCTCACCCCATAACTAGAAGGCCTGTGAAGGGGCAGCCAGAGGGAAGAAATGTGAATGTCTTCCAGAACTCTGGTTTTCCCCCCAGGAAACGGCGTGAGACAGGCTACACGGAGCAACTGCAGCAGTACAGCAGCCCAGGTGGTGGGGTGAGGGAGGGAGCGGGGCTGGGAGTGGGGGAGAACAAATAGACGGGGGGTTTGGGTCTGAGCGCACACCAGGCAGGAGTTCAGGTCCTCCAAGATTCCCTTGGCACCATGTTCTGGAAGTAAGGGAGTGTGTGCAGGTTGTACATCAGTCCAGCCTCACGCCACCCCGCTCATCACAACCCCACACCTCCACAGGACTTGGGGTGAAGTATTACATTGACCCGTCCACCTACGAGGACCCCTACCAGGCTATCCGAGAATTTGCCCGGGAGGTAGATCCTGCTTATATCAAAATCGAGGAGGTTATTGGGGCAGGTACTTCAAGGGCACAGGGCAGGGGCTGGGAGGGACCAGGGCACCCTCGTGGCCCTCCTCTGGCAGGGCACTGTGAGTCAACTCTTCAGCGCACACTTCTTCTCCCAGGCTCCTTTGGAGAAGTGCGCCGGGGCCGACTGCAGCCCCGTGGACGGCGGGAGCAGGCTGTGGCCATCCAAGCCTTGTGGGCAGGGGGTGCTGAGAGCCTGCAGATGACCTTCCTGGGCCGGGCTGTGGTGCTGGGCCAGTTCCAGCACCCCAACATCCTGCGGCTGGAGGGTGTGGTCACCAAGAGCCGGCCCCTCATGGTGCTGACAGAACTCATGGAGCTGGGGCCACTGGACAGCTTCCTTAGGGTCAGTTTGGCTTGGGAGAAGGAGGAGAGTTCTTGGGTCCAGGAAAGTTTGAGCTTTCCCAGGAGATGGAGACCTATAGCTTTGTTCCCTCCCACTCCACCTCCTAGTCTCTGTCCTTCATTCCCAGTCCATTTTCTGATTCCCAACATCCTCCCTCTCCCCTCCCCCCACACCATGCTGAGATCAGCTGTGCAGTGTGTCACTGACCTCTGTCCTCTGCCCCTCAGCAACGGGAGGGCCAGTTCAGTAGCCTGCAGCTGGTGGCTATGCAGCGGGGAGTAGCTGCCGCCATGCAGCACCTGTCCAGTTTTGCCTTCGTGCACCGTGCTCTCTCTGCTCACAGTGTGCTGGTGAATAGCCACCTGGTGTGCAAAGTCGCCCGGCTTGGCCACAGTCCCCAGGTAAGAGTGAGGCCTTGTGGGGCTCAGCATCCTACAGCAAGCACTGGAGGATGGGCTGGAATCTGGGATGGGTGCATCAGGTGGAATTTCTTTGGAACCATAGTGTCTAAAGGGGTGGAAGCTCACCTATGTACTGGGGTGATAGAAGCCTGGGTAAGGGAGATTGAAAGAGTTCATATACCAAAGCCATTGGAGAAGAAAGGGATCTGGGGAGGGCACAATCCAGAAGCACCTCCTGTCCTTCTCATGACATAGAAGTTACATATGCAGACTCGAGTCAGAGCAGATGGATAGAAATACTAAATACACGACTGCCAAGCTGTGTGATCTTGGACAAGTTTGTATTTCTCTATACCTTATCTTCTCATCTGTAAAATGGAAAGAATATAATCAACCCTACAGGGTTGTTATGAAGATTAAATGATATGCTTCGTATAAAACTCTTAACACCCAACCTAGCACATTGTAGTTGCTCAATAATGCAGCTATTGCTGTTATATTACTTTTGGTGCTTTTCACTTCCCTCTTCAGAGCCCAAGTTGTATGCTTCGCTGGGCAGCCCCAGAGGTCATTACACATGGAAAACATACAACATTCAGTGATGTGTGGAGCTTTGGGATAGTAATGTGGGAGGTGATGAGTTATGGAGAACGGCCCTACTGGGACATGAGTGACCAAGAGGTGAGCTCTTCTCCAGGTCATTGCTGATTCCCCACCTCTGATCTCTGCCAATCTACCAACCTCTGCAGACTCACACATTCTACGACTTCTGTTCTTTAATTTATTC